>NC_051411.1:3202545-3207545 GCF_015228065.2 Penaeus monodon
TATATATAATATATATAATATATATATATATATAATACATATATATAATATATATATATAATATATTATATATATATATATAATATATATATATATATATATATATATAATATATATTATATATATATATATATATATATATATATATATATATAATAGAGGGAATAGAAGAGATGAGAAGGCAGACAGAGACAGAAAAAGACAGACAGACAGACAGACAGAAGGAGAGAAACCCCAGCACAGAAAGGCCAGGAGACATGGACATGTCGACCGCTTGTGCACAGACGCGTCAATACGCGAAGGGAAAGACACCAGTGAATTGTGTGTACGTGCGTGTGCGTGTGCATCCGTGTGTGAATATGTATGTCTGCGAGAGAGGTCGTAATGGCCCCCTACATCTGCTCCGTTGCTGCCCCGGATTACAGCTGTCCGTCTCATGGTCGAATCGAGGGATTACTTTGCCTGAACCAACACTGGGAGGAACAACAGATGTGGTTCCTGAGGGTCGTCCCCTTTGTGTAAGGCACGAAATTTCGCATTATTTGAGGGTCTGCGGTGTGTGTGTGTGTGTGTGTTTGTGTGTGTGTGTGTGTGTGTGTGTGTGTGTGTGTGTGTGTGTGTGTGTGTGTGTGTGTGTGTGTGTGTGTGTGTGTGTGTGTGTGTGTGTGTGTGTGTGTCAGTTGGGTGCCGTGGAACGGGTCCACGTTGTAGTGTGATGTATGGCCTACTGTATTCTACGAAGTGTGGTGGGGGCGGCTGAGGGAAAGGTTCTCTTGAACATGATATGAAGAGGGGGAGGGGGGAAGGAAGGAGGGAGGAGGGAAAGCAAGGGAGTGAGGGAGGAAGAAAATAGAGAAAATGTGTTACATATCTGTCTGATTCTCTTTACCCCCCCCCCCAACTCCTTCTCCTTTCCCCTCCTTCTTCCTCTCCTTCTCCTCCCTCTCAACCTCTCCACTCCTCCATTTCTCTCCCTCTTTCCCTCTCCACTCTTCCTTCCCCACCCTCTTTCTCTCTCTCCTTCTCCCCTCTCCCTTTCCTTCGATCTTTCCCCTTCCTCCCTCTCTCTAACCCCCTTTCCATCACTCTTTCTCCCCACCTCTCTCTCTCTCTCTCCTTCTCTCTCCCTCTCTCTCTGTGTCTTTCTCTCTCTCTCCTTCTCGCATTATATTCCACGGCAGTTTAAACCAAACACCCCCAAGATTTCACTTAAGCTGCAGGCATCTGCTTGTGACGCTAATATGCCTTCAAAGCGGAAGCAAGCAGAGTCGACATAGCAAGCAAACTCGCCTTTTATACCGGGTGAATAATTGTGAAAAAAAAGAAGAAAAAAAATTGCTTTTTACTTGTGTGTAGTGTATCACAGGTCAAGAGGCTTTAAGGGGAAAAAATTAATGTTAGTGTAAACTCAACATTGTGTGTGTGTGTGTGTGTGTGTGTGTGTGTGTGGGTGTGTGTGTGTGTGTGTGTGTGTGTGTGTGTGTGTGTGTGTGTTGTGTGTGTGTGTGTGTGTGTGTGTGTGTGTGTGTGTGTGTGTGTGTGTGTTTTGTAAGGCGTGTTGGTGCTGATGATGAAAGTGATGATGATTGAAGGTAAAGATGATGAAAATTATGAGATGATGAGAATGAGGAAGTAAATAATGAAAACGAAAATGTCGACAATAACCACAATACGGCCATACGAACTCGCACATTACAAATACTTTTTTATAAAAAAGAATAAATAAATAAAAATACTCAAATTGTCAAACATTAACGGAATGAAACCGCACAATACATCGGAATGGTGTACTTAAGCCTACAATTTCCCAAATGTACAGAAAATATCAAAAGACCTTCATTACATTGATATAAGCCTCTTCCTGAGGTTAATGGAGCGGAGATTCTGCTCTTTAAGTCTTTTTCCTCGATTCGCTTTATTGGGGCTCGTATTCAAACGTGAGAGAGAGAGAGAGAGAGAGAGAGAGAGAGAGAGAGAGAGAGAGAGAGAGAGAGAGAGAAGAGGGAAATTCTATTTATTTATGATTGTTTTTACGTGTGCCTACGTGTGTTGTATATGTACGCACGTGCGTGTGTCTTTGTACGTGTTATGTCACATGTTTTTATAGTTATAACCGCTCCTATATACGTATTCCAGACATCGTAGGGAAGCACAAGTCTCGTTACGAGCGGGGCCGCAAGTGTATGAACATAAAACATGCATGTTTGTGACTACGTAAGTATGTGTGCATGACCGCCAAAGGTAACAGCAGGAACAAAGAACAGCCGAAATGATACCGCCGGTGTATATTGCGAAAGCAAATATACGTGTTGAGCAGCCGGACTTAAATAAACATCTGAGGGCTTGAATATGTGATAAGCATGTGGGGGATCTCTAAAGAATGTGTTTATATATACGAATGTCTCTGTGGATGGGAGGAGATATATATATATATATATATATATATATATACTATAATATATATATATTATATATAATATATATATATTGTGTGTGTGGTGTGTGTGTGTGTGTGTGTGTGTGTGTGTGTGGTGTGTGGTGTGTGTGTGTGTGTGTTTATATAGGATATATATATATATATATATAATATATATATATAGATATATTATATATATATAATATATATATGCGAAGAGAGAGAGAAAGAGGGGAAAGGGGAGAGAGAGGGGGAGAGAGGAGAGGAGAGAGAGAGAGAGAGGGAGAGAGAAGAGAAGAGAGAGGGGAGAGAGAAGAGAGAGAGAGGAGGGGGGAGGGAGGGAGGGAGGGAGGGAGAGGAGGAGGGAGGGAGGGAGGGAGGGAGGGAGGGAGAGAGAGAGAGAGAGAAAGAGGAGAAAAAGAAGAAAAAGAAAGAGAGAGGAGAGAAGAGAGAAAAAGAGAGGCGAGAAGAGAAGAGAAGAGAAGAGAAAAGAAAGGGGAGAGAAAGAGGGAGAGAAAGAGGGAAAGAAAAGGGGGAGAGAGAGAGAGAGAGGAGGGGAGAGAGAGAGAGAGAGAGAGAGAGAGAGAGAGAAGAGGAGAGAGAGAGGAGAGAGAGAGAGAGAGAGAGAGAGAGAGAGAGAGAGATGAGAGAGAGAGAGAGAGAGAGAGAGAGAGAGAGAGAAGAGAGAGAGAGAGGAGAGAGAGAGAGAGAGAGAGAGAGAGAGAGAGAGAGAGAGAGAGAGAGAAAGAGAAAGAAGAGAGAGAGACGAGAAAGCAGAAAGATCCAGACAAACAAACAAACAAATAGAGAGAATTCCAACTCCTCCCAGAATTGCTCACCAGGTCATAGAACGACACCTTACTAATTACAGCCTTTAATGACCGCTATTAATTACATTAACGGATCAGATAAGCGAAATGCAGTTAGAGAGTGTTATTGAAACCGTCTGGATCCGGTTTCATTCCTCTTGAAACCTCTTTATGTAATGGTTTCTAATAATATCACTGGATATAAGTTCCTATTCATTCATGTTGATGATTATGAATATATTTTATATACGAATAATGATGTCATTTTGGACAGTATGATGAATTGTGTTTATAATTATCGATAGGTATTTCCATCAGTAACATCTGTTGTGCCATTACTGCCATGTTCACTACATCTATATCTTAATTCAGATTTACATTCGGATATTCTTAATAGAGAGAGAGAGAGAGAGAGAAGAGAGAGAGAGAGAGAGAGAGAGAGAGAGAGGAGGGGGAGAGAGGAAGGAAAAAGAGAGAGAGAAAAAAAAGGGGGTTTTTTTTTAAAAAAAAAAAAAAATTTTTTGGGGAAAAAAAAAAAAAAAAAAATTTTTAAAAAAAAAAAAAAAAAGGGAAAAAAAAAAAAAAAAAAAAAAAAAATGGAAAAAGGGAAAAAAAAAAAAGGGGGGGAAAAAAAACCCCCCTTTTTTTTTTTTAAAAAAAAAGGGGGGAAAAAAAAAGGGGGGGAAAAAAAAAAAAAAAAGGGGAAAAAAGGGGAAAGGGGGAAAAAAAAAAAAAAAGCCCCCCCGACACCCAAAAAAACCAAAAAAAAACCCGAAAAAAAAAATTTTTTTGAAAAAAGGGAAAAAAAAAAATGGGGGGGTTTTTTTTTTTTTCCCCCCCCCCCCCCCAAAACCCTTTTTTTTTTTCTTTTCCTTTTTTTTCCCCTTATCTTTTTTTTACTTTAAATTTTTTTTTTTTTTTTTCCTTTTTTTTTTTTTAAATTTTTTAAACCCCCATTTTTTCTTTTTTTTCCTTTTTTTTTTGGGTTTTTCTTTTTTTCCTTTTTATTAATGGAAGGGGTTGGAATTTATTTTTGGGGGGGGGGGAAAAAACAAAGGGGAAAGGGGGGAAAAAAAGGGAAAAAAAAAAAAAAAATTTACAGGGGGGTTTTTTTTGGGGGGGGGGGGTTTTTTTTTTTTTTTTGGGGGGGGGGGGGTTTTTTTTTTAAAAAAATTTTTTTTGGGGGGAAAAAAAAAAAAAAAAAAAGGGCCCCCCAAAAAAGGGGGGGGAAAAAAAAAAAGGGGGGGGGGGGTTTAAGGGAAAAAAAAAAAACCCTTTTTTTTAAAAAAAAAAATAAAAGGGGGAAGAGGGGGGTTTGCAAAAAAACAAAAAAAAAAGGGGGGGGGAAAAAAATTTAAAAGGAAGGGGGAAAAAAAAAGGGGAGAAAAAGAGAGGAAAAAGGAAAAAAGGGGAGAAAAAGAGGGAAAAAGGGGGAGAGAGAAAAAAAAAGGAGGGGAGAGGGGAAAAAAAATTTTTTGGGGGTTAGGGAAACTTTTAAAAATTAAAAAAACACCCAAAAAAAAAAGGCGAAATTTAAAAAAACTAAAAGAGGGAAAAGGGGAAGAAAAAAAAAATAGAATTTAAATTATTTGGGGGAAAAGAAAAGGGGGCGAAAATAAAATGAAAAAAAATCGGTTAAGGGAATTTTAAGCTTAAAAAAATATTTTAAATTTTTAAAGGGGAAAAGATTTAAAAAACCCCAAAAATCGAAAAATTCTTTTAAGGTTTTTATGTTTTTTTTTTTTTGGGGGGTTTTTTTTTTTTTGTGGGTTTTG
>NC_051411.1:3210045-3212545 GCF_015228065.2 Penaeus monodon
CGGTTTGTTAACATGTCAAAGCACTTAAAGAATGAATAAACAATACACATATCGCTTAAAAAATGATGGAAACAAAAAGAAGAAGAAAAAAAAATGTGGAAGTAAAACATTAGTTCATGTTTTTGGGTTTTTTACTAACAAAAATCCTTCATTTTTTTGAATTTGGAATTCCCCCTTATTTGACAATTATTTTTTAAGCAAATGATTGATGTAAATCTAAAATTGGGAAAAAAATTTAAGAAAATGCAAAACTTGGTGAATTGAACCCACTAACCTTATAATGTTCAAAACTAATAAATGTTATAATGTTTAACAATAATTCCGGTACTAACTGTAATACAGTTATCTATCATTAAACAAACATACAATTTTTCCAATTCGAACCAATTTCAACATTTCTCTTATTACTTCTAAGATAGTCACACTTATATCGAAATGAACACCTTTCTTCATCAATTATAAGGTAATGGGAAATCAACATTTTATCTCACCATTAATCAGACCATCTATTTTACCCTTTGTCTGACACCTTTTTTGGGAATGCCACACTTGGCAAGTTATTTCCTTTTCATCGTTTTTTCTGTCTTTCCTCTCTCTTTCTTTTCCTCTTCCCGTCTCTCTCTCTCCTCTCTCTCTCTCCCTCCTCTCTCTCTCCTCTTCCCTCTTCTCTTCTCCTCTCTCTCTTTCTTCTTTTCTTCTTTTTTCCCCCCCAAACCCCACCCACCCTCCTTCCTCTCTCTCTCTCTCTCTTCTCTCTTTTCTCTCTCTTCTTCTCTCTCTCTCTCTCTCTCTCCTTCCTCTCTCTTTCTCTCTTTTTTTTACACACATAAAACCTTCTCCTGTCATACCCCCCTTTAACTTCCCCATTAACTCTGAGCAGATTAGTAGTAAACCCTTTTAAAACGGGGGGGATGACAGTCGTTACAAAGGGACAGAGGGATGCGTGAGGAAATCAAGCACTGCAGTAACACTTTAATATACAGTGTGCATGACTGTCGGGGCATTCTTGAGAATTATTTTTCCGAATGGTGTTAACAGAGTGGCAGGATGGGGTGGGCGGAGGGTGGAGGGACTGCGGTGGGCAGAGGGTCGGGTGTGGGGGTGTGGGGTTTTGTGTACGTGTTTGTTTATTTGTGTGTTTCTGTTTGTGTATGTGTGTGCTTATGTGTGTGTTTGTAAATTCCCTCACAAATATTAACACATTGGTTGATGTGGACGTTTTTCTTTACGTGTTTCCATATTTGTTTACACGTTAAAATGAACAAATTTTAGACAACTTTTGGTCTTTGACTGCAGGGCCCAAATATAGTACAGCGAGTACTTTATGTACAGGGCGCCTCGAAATTGTCTTAGGTAATAGACCATAGATAAAAGTAATGGAGGGGATAATTTTCGCCAGGAAGACACTTGTCATAACATGTCATGACAAAAAAAGACATAGATATCCATGACAAAGGTTTGCACATATCTAGGCTTTTTATTTGTTTGTTTTATTTGCGCGTGTGTGTTAGGTTTTGTATAACTGTGTTTAAGCTATGTACTGTATGCGGCATGTACTGTGTGCATGATTTAAATCTGTACAGTACATCTGCAGGCCAATGTTTGTATGGATATTAGTAATAATGGGATATAATTTGGCAATTATAGTACTTAAGTACCTTATATAGAGATTCAAACCTACACAATGCTAAGACCTATTTTTTTCTTCTTCTAAATAATAATAGAATAAAATAAAGAAAATACATTTTCCATCCAAACTAACCCCCCCCCCCCCCCACCCCCCACCCCCCACAACCCCCCAGCCTACGATAAATAACTCGACCCAGAACGTTAGCATCACCGAGCGAATCCATCATTACAACGAGACCCAGAATACCCCACAATTCCCAACCCTTTTTAAAATAAAAAAAACTTTTTTTAAGAATCTCCCGCCCCCCTCCCCCCCCCCTTTCCCCCGGGCCACCCCAAAAAGCAAATTTAACATCTCCAAGTTAATCATTTTGACGTTTTGATTGGGGGGAACCCCGCCCCATCCCAGGGGGCAGACGGTAATGGTTAACGAAAGAAAAAAATGAGGGAGAATGAAAAGAAAGAGAAAGAGAGAGAGAGAGGGGAAAAAGAGAAAGAGGAGAGGGAGGGAGAGAGGGGGGGGGGGGGGGGGGGGGAGGGAGGGGGGAGGGGGGATGGGGGGGGAGGGGGGAGGAAAAGGAGGAGAGAGGGAGAGAAAAAAAGGAGGGAGGGAGGGGGGGAGGGGGGAGGGAGGGGGAGAAGAGGGGGAGAAGGGGGGAGAGAGGAGAGAGAAGAGAGAGGAGAGAAAAAGAGAGAGAGAGGAGAGAGAGAGGAGAAAAGAGGAGAGAGGAGAGAGAGGAGGACGAGGGAACTAGGAGGGAAAAGAGAAAAAGCGGGGAAAACAGAAAAAAAAAAAGAGAAAGAGGGAAGAGGAAGAGAAAAAGGAAGAGAGAGAGAAGAAAAGGGGAAAAAGCGTGAGAAAGAAAAAAAA
>NC_051411.1:3215045-3222545 GCF_015228065.2 Penaeus monodon
GGGGGGTAAGGGAAGGTGGGGGAGGAGGAGCAGGGAAGATGGGGGGGAGAGGGAGGAGGGAGCAAAGATTAGCCGCCAGAATATTAGTGTTTTGTTGTAGTCATAATGCTGTGTAGAGTTTTGATGGCGATGGTGTAGTAAAAGCTGTGGTTATGATATTAGTCTCTTCTGATATAGAGGTCTAATTGTAGTTTTAAAAGTGAAAGGAATAATTTAGACCAATCTTAATAGCTGCATTCTTGATATTGTAGTAATAACACAACTAAAATAGTGATGTCGTGGTGATGCAATTACTAACAGCTTTCTTGTAATAATTGTAGTTGCCATGATTAAGCAATATATGTATTGTTGTAGCAACAGCTATATTATAGTAACAGCTGGAGTTAAATAATTACAGTAATATCTACGGTGGCGGCATTTCTATAATAACTACAATTAATAACCATAATTACCATATAGCATTAATTCTTACAATCCCAATACTATAGTAGCAGTCAGTGACAATATACTAATAACATCCGAACTTACAAAACTATAACAACAGCACTCTCACTACGTCGCACTATATACCACGTACAACCCTATATAACACCGTCTTCGCTATACGTATAATGAGTAGGCGGAGCAACTTGCGGGCGACAGCGAATGAGTTACTGTGCTCCCAGGGATCGTAACTGTCGAGGGAACTGAGACACAGAAACAGTCAGGACAAGTTCATTTTCCTGGGGGGTCAGGTCGGGTTCAATTTGGCGAGATGTGAGGGGGATTACGTGACGTTGCCTGGATTATTACTATTTTTAATTATCTTTTTTATCATTGTTTATTATTATTTATTATATATGTGTATTCCTTTGTGTTTTGTATGAAAAAATGTGTATGGTTTTACATATATATATATATATATATATATATATATATATATATATATATATATATATATATTATATACATGTGTGTGTGTGTGTGTGTGTGTGTGTGTGTGTGTGTGTGTGTGTGTGTGTGTGTGTGTGTGTGTGTGTGTGTGTGTGTGTGTGTGCGTGTGTAGTATTTGTATATATCTATATAAAGTCTGTATATATATATATGTATATATATAATAATACGTATATGTATGTCTCGAAACACGCACACGCAATATATGTATACAATCAAATAGAATAAAAGACTAACGATCAGTGACAATATTTTCCCGACAAAATATATATATATATATTATATATATATAATATATATTTTCCCGACAAAATATATATATATATACATATATACATATATATTCATCGTTTTCTTAGTGTTGAAATTAGGCACCACGACCTGCACGCCATCTGTTGCCGGCCGCCGCAACTACTCCCGCGTCCCTCCGACTGCACATAATCGGCGCTGATAAATCTGCTTAAACAAATTGGTTAATCGGGCTTGCTGGCGGAAAATAAGCATTTGATTTGGGTTCCTAAACCTGTTATTGTTTCTCTCTGAATACAAAGAAATATATAATAGTAAAAGGAAGTTGTTTTAAAAAAATAGATACACGTAGACACAGATATTCGCAAAATTACACATACACGCGTGCGCACGCATTCACACACACAGATACACACACACACGCGCGCGCGCACGCCCCGCTCCCTCCCGCCCTCCACACACGCCCACGCAATCCCCTCACCCCCGCCCCACCCCCCGCCCCAAGCACGTCCGACAGCCGATCCGCGATTAATGCTATCTACGCGACAGCTGTCAAGAGCCGCATCAAACAGCTTTCATGAAGATACATAATTACACACGCGGGTTTATGTTGATCTGAAGAGGCAGCTGCGGAGGCGAGCTTAGGGCAGGAAACGGCCGGATGTTCGTTGCTTTGGCCGCTGCTCATCCCAGGCACAAACGCGCGTTTGTTGGAGATTTACATGCACGCACGCACGCGAGCACGTAAGGATGCACGCACACATGCGAACGCGCGTGCGCAAAGGCGGAAACAATGGTAGCGATAAACCAACAATAGTAATAATGATGAAATAATAAAACTATTAAGAAAAATAATAGCAAGGAAACAACATTATAAAATTATTACTAAATATTATTATTAATATAATTATCATTATTACTATTATTGTAATAGTAATAATGATAATTTTATTAATAATAATATTCAGTAATAATTTTATTAACAATAATATCTAGCAATAATTTCATTAACAATAATTATTAATAATAACAATAAATATAACAATATTAATAACAATAACAACAATTATAGTAACAACAAAACAAGAAAGTGAAGAAAAATTTGAAAAGTCACGAACTGGACTGTGTGTGTGTGTGTGTGTGTGTGTGTGTGTGTGTGTGTGTGTGTGTGTGTGTGTGTGTGTGTGTGTGTGTGTGTGTGTGTGTGTGTGTGTGCATGCACGTATATGTATGTATGTATACAGTTTTGACCCGAATATTAACCTCTGCTTCCCTTTCTTGCAAAATACTCGGACATATATCGCGTTCGTGCAAGTCATGGAGATATAATTAAGCGTATTTCTGTTGTCTGTCAATCTCTCTTTGTTGCCTTATTTTGTGATAATTCATAATTGTAATTGTATAAAGACTGTGATTTGTTATGAATTCTCTTGCCATTGCAATCATCTTACTTTTAACGATATTATATGTATCATTATCAATATGAATTCATTATATCTTAATATTCATATTTATTACACTTACTATCATCATTCTTTTGTTAAATGGACGATCAGAAGCCCATAAATAGACGATCAGAAACCATGAGAAGAAAAAACTATAAGGAGAAAGTGCGATCGAAACCCTTAAAAAACATAAGGAAAATGTCAGATCAAAATCTATGAAATGCAAGAAACAAAAAAGGGAAGGTGGGATCGAAACCCACAACCAAAAAAATAAATAAACAAGGAGAAAGTGCGATCAAAATCCATAAAAAGCAATAAAAAAAAAATAATAATAATAATAACAAATAAATAAATGTGGGATAAAAACCCATGATAATCAGAAAAAAAGGAAAAGGTACAACCAAAACCTATGAAAAAACAATAAGGAAAATGGGATCAAAACCCATAAAAAAAACAAAAAACAATAAGGAAAATGGGATCAAAACCCATAAAAAAAACAAAAAAAACAATAAGGAAAAGGTAGGATCAAAACCCACGAACGAAGAGAGAGAGAGAAATAGAAAGAAAGAAAAACAATAATGAGAAACTGGATGGACGAGAAAATTAATTATGTTAAGAGGGTTTTGATCCCAAGTGATGAATGAGCAGACAGAGAGGGAAATTGAGTGGTCTGTTGATTGTTCATTTGTTTGATGAATAACAGGTGACAGGTGAGGATGAATTGCCTTGTGATGGCAATTAAATTTTATAAACATTTAAACTTTTTATTTTTTCTTGCCTGCCCACACACACACACACACACACACACACACACACACACACACACACACACACACACACAAAGACAATATATTACATTTTACATCATTAAATATTCCAACAAGAAAAAATGTCAAAATACAGATGACAGTAATGACATAATCCAGATAATAATGTTGATTCCACGATTAAACCTCCTTCATAGAACAATAACATCAATCTCAAATAACATCAGTTCCCTATCCTATGTTCAGGGATGACAAGGGGGAGGGGGAGGGGGAGGGGGGGAGGGGAGGGGGATTACAGAAGGGGGAGGGATTGAGGGGGGGGGGGAAGATTAGATAAATTAGGGAGATAATGGAAAGGCTATTAAATAGGGATCAGAGATAATTAGGATAAGAATGATGATTATGGTGGTGACGACCATTTCCGTAATATTACTCGGAGAACAATAGCCGTAACAGTAATAGAAATAGCAATACTAACAATGATAGTAACAATTACGGAATCGTGTATATCAAAATCACATATGGTAGTTATAATAATTGAAATGTTGTTATCATATAGTGCCAAATATTAATCCATGAGAGGAATAGACAGATAGATAGATAGAGATAGATAGATAGATAGATAGATAGATAGATAAATAGATAGATAGAGGGAGGGAGGGAGGGGAGGGAGGAGGAGGGATGGGATGGATGAGGAGGGAGGAGGGAGGGAGGGAGGGAGGGAGGGAGGAGGAGGGAGGGAGGGAGGGAGGGAGGGAGGGAGTGGGGAGGGAGGGAGGGAGAGGGAGAGGAGAGGAAAGAAGAGAGGTGAAAACAGAGAGAAAAAATTAAAGACAGACAAAGACAAAGAAACACATAAAAACGACAAAAAAACACACCGCCTATCCCCAGCTCCCGCAACATTCCCTGGCTATCTATCAGTCCGGTAAAACGAGGTGCCCGTTGTGGTAAATAGAGAGGGCTACCTATTCACGCACCGGCCTCTATCTTTCCTTCCTTCCTTCCTTCCTTCCTTCCTGGCCGCTTGACGATTATTCTAAGGTCAAGCGGAAATAATGACGAGCCTTTTTATGCTTTTATTGTGTGTTTATTGCTCGCGAACGTTTACGGGTGTTTAGAGTGGTTAAAAAGAAAAAAAAAAAAAAAAAAAAAAAAAAAAAAAAAAAAAAAAAAAAAAAAAAAAAAAAAAAATTTTATATATATATATATATATATATATATATATATATGTAATATTATATAATATATACACATTTTATGTGACATAATTATATATATAATATACATATATATGTGTGTGTGTGTGTGTGTGTGTTGTATGTATATATATATATATATATATATATATAGATAGATAGATAGATAGATAGATAGATAGATAGATAGATAGATATAGATACTAACATGTAAAGATGGAGATAGATATGTGTGAATGGGTGTGTATGGATGTATGTGTATATTATAGTGTTTGTGTGTGTGTGTGTGTGTGGGTGTGTGTGTGTGTGTGTGTGTGTGTGTGTGTGTGTGTGTGTGTGTGTGTGTGTGTGTGTGTGTGTGTTATGTGATATGATATTGTTTTCGTATTTGTAATTATGTTATGTGTTGTGACATATACAATATATATATACAATATATACATATACACAGTATGTTATTGTGTATATATACAACTATATATACATATACTAATTATAACCATAGTTTGTTATATATATATATATATATATTTACATATGCATAAATGACTATGTATATATAGATATATACATATAAATATATACATGTATAAATATCATATATCATACACACACACACAACAAACAATACAGACCACAACAAAACAAACACACAACACACACACACACACATACACACACACACACACACATACATATAATATATATATATATATATATATATATATATATATATATATATATATATATATATATATATATATATATATATATAAATATGTATATGCACACACATATATTTGAATGTCTATATATAATATATATATAGACGAAGACATGACCACGTTTCCTCAAAACATAGTTTTACAACACTAACAAAAGGCCAATCCCATCATAAGGCTAATACACACTCCAACCCGGAGCAAAACCCACGCTTCTCTTTCCCTTTCTGAACATCTCACCATTTTGTTCTTACACTCAGCACAACTTACTTGCTTTATCGTATTTATTTATTCACTCCTTCGTGTGCGTGCATGCAGTGAAGCAGGGAAAGTTTGCTCGGTTAATGCAGAGGAAAACCAGGCTTCATAAGTTCAGAAATTGTGGATCTAAGGGATATGAACTTTCATTCCCAAAAAAGGCTGGAAAACATAAAGGAAATTAAAGACAAACAGAAAACTATTAAAAACCCTTAGAAAGAGTTTAATACTAGTGGTTTAAAGTTTTATATATATTTATTGGATGTTTAAAGAGTGATCTGTATCATTTACATAGCCAGAGAAGGAATGTACTTTATAGAGCGAAATGAACGGTCTCTAAAACCACAGCCGGGCGATAATGTTATCACAAACGAGATATTCTGTTTACTAAAAAACCCTGTAAGTAAAAATAACGTTGAAATACTTTCACACGGTGGTTTGTTTGGGCAATTTTTTTACGATTTAGAAGGAAACGTTTAAAACATGGGGTGTTTCTTTATACACATACACAGAGAAGAGAGAGAGAGAGAGAGAGAGAGAGAGAGAGAGAGAGAGAGAGAGAGAGAGAGAGAGAGAGAGAGAGAGAGAGAGAGAGAGAGAGAGAGCAACTGATACTAACCTCCGTAGATTACAACGTGAGACATATTTTGAATGATATTCTAAATCAATCATAAATTTCTTTAATTTTTTACATCATAATACCTAACCTGATTTCTTAAGTTTATAGACCTACCTGACAAAATTAAATAATACATGAAAATATTATAGTTTATAATGACGAAAAAAATCGTTAAAAAAACACCCCCACATATGTGTATACATACATACATGCATACAGATACATATACATAAATAAATAAATAAATATATATATATATATATATATATATATATATATGTATATATATATATACATCATTAAGTCCTCTTCCTCGATACAATTTCTTAACTTGGCACGGGGCATAGGTTTCGAGTCGAAAATGCGATCATTCCCCCTTTGGCTTCCCCCGAACAAGCGAAGGAAAAGCCACTGCCTTTTCTTAGCATCGTGTTCATGAAGTGATCAACCCCGACGGACAACATTATAAGTATCTATTAAATCGGCAAATTGTGTGTGCGTGTTTAGAGGGGGAGGGGGAGGGGGAACTGGGTGATGGGGAGGTAGATATTATATTATTTTTACATATTAATCAGCATTTCAGAATTAAAGGGTATGCGTGTGTGTGTGTGACTGTGTGTGTGTGTGTGTGTGTGTGTGTGTGTGTGTGTGTGTGTGTGTGTGTGTGTGTGTGTGTGTGTGTGTGTGTGTGTGTGTGTGCGTGCGCGCGCATACACACATATAATATATTATATTATATTATATTATATTGTATAATATTATATATATATGTATATATAAATACATATTGAATGCATTTTCACACACACACACACACACACACACACACATATATATATATATATATATATATTTTAATACGACCTCATCTCATTCACATTCCGGGTCAAGAAGCCGAAGACGCGCACCAGGTCACGCAAATGACATAAAACAGGTCACCGTTCTAACAGCAGCAGCCACCTGACAGCGAACCAATTTCTCCTCCACCTTTGAAATTGCTATCGATTTCCATTAACACGATATGCATTTTCTGTGCAAGTGCAAGGCCGTTCATTTTTCCTTGGTTTGTACATATATTTTGGGGCTTTGCTCTTCGTTGTGTTTTAAACAAAGATTTTTTTATTATTATTATTTTTGTTTCGAACTACATTTGATAAACGTTGGGATACAACACTTAAATCGTCTACAAAGTGTCAAATGTGTTGTATCTTTTACGAGTATTGATAAACCACACTTTGTCATATGAATGAGACACGAAATGTACCACACAGAAACAGGAACCAAGGTACAAAGCAACTACAGAATTAACAC
>NC_051411.1:3227545-3230045 GCF_015228065.2 Penaeus monodon
TGTCTAACACCCATTTTAATTGGTATTTTATTGTTTTCCGCGTGGAGCTTGATTGTTGCTGTCCCATCTTCGTATACATGTTCTAATATTTTATAATATACCTCGTCTACTCCCTGCCTTCGAATATCTTCTAGTACTGCTGGTATTTGTACAGAGTCAAATGCATTTTCGTAATCGATGAATGTCATACACATGGGTTTCCTATAACTGTCTATTTTTTCTTTTATTTGGGTGAGCGTGTGGATGTGGTCTGTTGTTGAGAATCTACTGCGGAAGCCTGCCTGTTCTCTGGGCTAGTTAGAATCCAGACTGTCAGAGATGCGATTGTGATGACTTTTGTGAACAGTTTGTAAGTAACTGAAAGGAGGCTTATGGGTCGGTAGTTTTTAGATCCTTTCTATCCCCATTTTTATGTATCAAATAATTGTTGCGTTTTTTCCAGGCTTTCGGATTTTTCCGTTGAGAAGGCATTTGTTTAAAATACTGGCTAGTTTTTTTATTTTCTATGTTGTAATATTAGGTACGTCTCTAGTTACTGCTTTTGTTTCTATCCGTGGCTGTTCATTTGAGTTGTATAAATTCCTGTAAAAGTCTTCCACTACTCTTATGATTTCATTCTTGTTGTATGTCACTTCTCTGTCTGGTTTCTTTATTGCATACATTTGATTTCTCACTATTCTGAGTCTCCTTTTCGCTGTTTTCATGCTGGTACCTGAGATCACTGTTTCATTTATTATTTGAGTGTTAAATTTCCGTACATCTTCTCTCTTCTTTTTATTTATAGTCTTTGTTAGTTTAGCTAATTCTAATTTGTCCCTGTTTGACGATACTTTCATGAGCCTATGTTTTTGCATAAGCTGTTTAGTTTCTACCGAGAACTTGCTGGAGCTTTGCTTGTCGTTCTTACCGCCTACTTCAAGTGCAGCTTCCTCTATTATGTCATTGAACTGTTTGTTGGTTTGGTCAATGTTGAGATCTTTGTCGCTGAGAAGTGGATATCTGTTTTGGACGTTAAGGCTAAATTCTGTCGATCTGGTCTTCAAGTTAACTAAATGTGGCTGCGGATTTCGTATGAGTTTGTTCCTTTCCCTTCTGAGGTGTAATTTAATTTGGCCTCTGACCATTCTGTGGTTACTGCCAACATTTATTATATATATATATATATATATATATATATATATATATATATATATATATGTATATATAAATATATATTTTTTTTTCTTTTTTTTTACTATATCGCGCCTATTTGAAATTATAAAGTCAATTTTGTTTTCTATGTCAGATGGCGATTTCCATGTCCACCTCCGTTCTCGTCTTTTTTCGAAGAATGTATTCGTGATACTGGTGATCGAGCCTCCGCTAAATCAACTAGAATTTGCCCCCTCTCATTCCTAATGCCTATCCCATGAGTCTCCACTACGGTCTTTTTACCTATTTTAACATGAAAATCTCCCATAATTATTGTGAAATATTTTTTTTACTCTCTTGCTGGCTAGATGAACATCTTCATAGAAGCTCTCTATTTCTTCATCACTGTGGCTGCAGGTTGGAGCATAGACTTGAACAATCTTTAAGTTGTACCTATTGTTTAGTTTTATTGTTACTGAAGCCACTCTTTCGCTTATACTATAGAATTACACGATATTCTTTTAGAAGTATTTGTAAACTAAGAAACCTACTACTAATTCCTGCATGCTATCCTGGGGTTTACCTCTCCAATAGAGTACGTGTCCATCATCTAGTATATTCTGTTCTTCGCCTAGTCTTCTAACTTCACAGAGTCCTACAACATCCCATTTAATGAAAGAGAGTTCTTCAAGTAATGCTAGTAAGTCGGATTCAGTTCTCATTGTCCTATATTAAATGTACAAATGTTCTTCAAAGTGGGACGGCCTGTCTTTAACCGGAGACTTTTAGCGCCCTCTGCTCCTGAGTGATCCTGATCACCGCTATAACCAGGGACTCATTCGCCTCCGGGGAATGAGGGTCGTTGCTCTGTTTGTGCAATCGTGGTTTTTTAAGAGGTAGACAGATGAGTTACTCTCCACTTACTGGCTGAAGTGTATCTTGGTGGGAGGGGGAGTAGTTTAGACGGGATGCCACTGATAAGCCCCTCCAGCAGGGTTGGCCCTGTCTAGTGTGGGCTTATGAGCAGCCACGCACAGGCCTGCTCACTACACCAGGGTCTATTCCTGTGAGCATGGACTTCAGAAGTGCATATATGTGTGATTATATATTATATGCAGAATTTCATTTGTGCATATGTACACCTAGTGCAGACATAGTTGTTCACCCGCACATGCTTTAGTACTAACCATATGTTCATATTTGTGACATGAACATGCAAGCACACATCTTAACATGCTCCTATGCATATGATATGCACACATATATATAGGCATATGTGCACATCACATATGCGTACATATGTGTATACGCACGTACATATGTATATGCGAACACACATTTGTACATATCTTGTACACGTACTTATGAT
>NC_051411.1:3250820-3255820 GCF_015228065.2 Penaeus monodon
CCTCTTCCCTTCCCTTCTCCTCTATTTCCATTTTCCTATTCTTTATTATACTTTTCTCTCCTGTCGTTCTTTGCTGCCACATCCTGCTAATTCTCTCCTTTTCTTCTTCCTCTTCTCCTCCTCTTCTTCTTCCTCTCTTCCTCTTCTTCCTCTTCTCTTTCTCTTCTTCTTCCTCTCTTCCTCTTCTTTTTCTTCCTCTTCTCTTCCTCTCTTCCTCTTCTTTTTCTTCTCTTCCTCTTTTTCCTCCTTTCTTTCTCTTCTTCCTCCTTTCTTCCTCTCTTTCCATCCACTCTTCCTTCTCCCTTCTATTCCCCTTTCCATCATCTATCAGCCTCTCCCATTGAGATGCTAAAATGATTGCAATATTTTCTCCTGCAATTTCGATCAATAGGGGGGGGCTGGATCGTTGCATATATTGTCACTCTTATTCCTTGGCTCCCAGCTTTATCATCCTGTATCTTTCTATTTTATTATCCATGTTATCTTATTATTATTATTTATCTTGCTCTAGGCGGATGGATAATAGTAATAACAAAAATAGTGAAGATAATAAAGATGATAATGATAATAATAATAATAATGATAATGATAATAATGATGATAATAGTAATAATAATAATTATTATTATTATTATTATGATAATGATAATGATGATAATAATAATAATAATAATAATAATAATAATAATAATAATAATAATAATAATAATAATAATAATAATAATGATAATAATAATTATAACAACAACAACAACAACAACAACAACAACAATAATAATAATAATAATAATAACAATAATAATAATAACAACAACAACAACAATAATAATAATAATAATAATAATAATAATAATAATAATGATAATAATAATAATGATGATGGCAACAATACAATAAAAGTAATATCAATAACAATAATAATGATAATGACAATGATAATGATAATGAGAATGATAATAGTTATAAGGATGATGATGATACTAGTAAAGATAATAATGAAGATGAAAACAGTTATGATTATAGAAATATGGTATTAACAATAATGATAATGATAATGATACTAGTAGTAATAATGATAATAATGGTAATAATAATAATAATAATAATAATAATAATAAAAATGATAATAATAATAATAATTATGATAATAATAATAATAAGAATAACAATAATAATATTACTTAATAATATTAATAATAATAATTAATAAAATAATAATAATAATTATTAATAATAATAATAATAATATAATAATATATATAAAATATAATAATAATAATAATAAAAGAAGAATTAATAATAATAGTAATATAAAATAAAGTAAAATAATAATAAATAATAATATATAATAATAATAATAATCATATAATAATAATAATAGATAACAAACCAATAACCATGATGATGATGATGATGATAATAAGTTAATAATGATATATATAAGAATAATAATAATATTAATAATAATAATAATAATAGTAACAACAATAACAATGATGAGGAGGATGATGATAATAATTATAATAATAAATAATAATGATAATAATAATAATAATAATAATAATGATAAAAACAAGAATAGTAATCATAATATTAAAAGAAAAAAAATATAATAATAATAATTGTTATAATAATAATAAAAGATAATAATTATATTATTATTATCATTTTAATAATATATAATAATAGAATAAATAATAATAAGAATAATAATAATAATAATAATAATAATAATAATATTGATCATTAGAATAGCCACATAACAAACTACAAATAACAATAATAATGATAATAAATTAGGAATATAATCATAGTGATAAGTATAATAACACGGGCAAATAACAACCAGTAACAATTAATAATATAGTAAAAAAATTATAATATGGAAAATTATAAAAGCCTCTAAGAACACGAATCGCCATGTAAAACACAAGAATAACAGAAGCAGGTAATTTCATGTAATAATATTTAAGTGCAGAGAGAAAGATAACCAGCGAAAATCTTACATCATAAGTGGATATTTATTCCCTCCATCTATATGAAAACCAAGGCTATACATTTTTGACTGATTACGAAAGGAAGAAACAAACACGAGGGAAGTAAAAGACCTCAATCTGTGGACGTATAAAAAAAAAACGTACATGGGAAAGTTGGCGCTATATTTGGCTCTGTGAAAAAGGCATCTGTATGGTTGTATATAGAGACAGTTATAAAAACGTGAGTATTGTTGATGCATAGTGAAGGGCCGTGGGCGCCATTTGTTCCGTGGTTTCCGTTGTATAGTTAAGTGAACGACAGGATTGCGACGGCACTCGGCTTCGGGATATCAGAAAAGGGGATAATAAGCCTACACCGCATACATTCATATATATATATATAGAAAGTAGGAGAGATGATATGTAGTAGCTCAGAGATAATATAATATAGTATAAGCTATAGAGTAGGTATAGATATATGGATGAGTAGAGTAGAGGTTAGTAGATATGATATAGAGAGATATGACATAGAAGATAGAGAAACACACCACAATAACACACACACCACACACACACACAAATATATATGTATAGAGAGAGATAGAGTAGAGATATATATATATATAGAGATATTATAGATGACAGATATATATATAAGATCGATGTATATATATATCGATATTATACATATATATACATATATAGACAACAGACATATGTTGGTAGATATAGATATATATATATTATATATATCTAATATTTAATTTTTTATATAATTAATACATATATATGTAGTGAATGATGTACATGCATCTAGGTATATATACAAATATGAATATATGTGATTAATATATATACTTAAATATCCTTATACATAATTATATATTTTGTATGGGTGTCTGTCGATATATATATAGATATATATATATATACTATATTAATATATATATATATGTGTGTGTGGTGGGTGTGGGTGTGGTGGGTGTGTGTGTTTTTGGTGGGTGTGTGGTGTGGTGTGGGTGTGTGTGCGTGTGGGTGGGGGGTGGGGGGGCGTGTGGTGTGTGTGTACACATGACCAAACACAAAACAGTAACAGTGTACACCAAGATGAAAAGGAAAACAGCCATAATAAGAAATGAAAAACGAAAGTGCGGGACGGCACGATTAGGGTCATTGCTTACTGGAGTATAACATATTATTATATATAAGAGAGAGAGATAAAGAGATAAGATACATATATATATATAAGAGATATATAATATCTATAGAGGTAGAGACTCATATGTAACAAATAGACGAGGACATAGTAGACAGACATTACATTGCACAGATAGAGAGTATATAACATATAGATATATATATTCTATATCATCATATAATATTATAGATATATATTGTATTATATATTATATATAATGTATGTATGTATATAGGTATGTATATTCGTACATTATATAGTTAAAAGATATAGATATGGACAATATATACAGACATCGAGACAGACCTACAGGTCAGATGTAAGTAAATGGATAGATACAAGAGATATATATTATATATATTATATATAGTAGAATATATATTATATATGGTATATATAGAATATATATGCAATGTAGTATGTATATATGTAGTATATTGTTACATATATATATTAAATATATATATATATATATATATATATTAGCATATATAGTATAGAGATATATATATTATATAGAGATATATACATATAATTAGATACTCACAGAAGAAATGAAACTAAATCGGACGTCACGATTTAGTTGCATTTCTTATATGGCTGTTTTCCTTTTGATCTTTGTGTACACGTACTGTGTTTGTGTTTGTGTCATGTGTACAAACAAGACACACGCACACCACACACACACAAACGCACACACAACACACACACACACACACACACACCCCACACACACACACAAACACACACACTCACACTCAAAACACACAAACATATATATATATATATTTATATATATTACATATATATATATATATTATATATTATCGACAGACACACAATACAATATAAATAATTGATGTATAAGTGATATTTAAGTATAGATTTATCAACATATATTCTATGTATATAATACTTAGATGTGTACATTACATCATACCTAATATGTATTATTATATATAATAGATATATATATATTTATATATAAGTACATAACAATAAAACATATGTATGTATGTAGCTATATGAAATATGTATAGATATATAGATATCTATATATATATATGATAATATGTATATATATAGATATATATATATATATATATATAATGATATATTATACCATATAATATGTGTGTGTGCGTGTGTGTGTGTGGTGTGTGTCAATATAGATATATATATAGAATATATATATATATATAATATATAATATATATATACAGATTATATATTACATTATATATATATATATATATATATACCCTACTATTATATATATATATACATATATATATAGATATGTATATAATATAATATAGGAATGTATGCATGTGTGTAGGCTGATGATCCCTTTTTCTGATATCCGAAGCCGATGTGACGTCGCAATCCTTCGTAGTTCCACTTAAACTATACAACGGAAAACAGACGAACGAAAGGGGCCACGGCCTTCACATGCATTCAAAAAATACTCACGTTTTTAATAACTGTCTCTATATACAACCATAAGATGCCTCCTTTTTTCACGAGCCAAATATAGCGCCAATTTTCAATGTACGTTTTTGTTACGTCCAAAGATTGAGGTCTTTTACTCCTCTTGTTTGTTCTTCCTTTCGGAATCAGTCAAAAATGTATAGCTTGGTTTTTCATTAGATGGAAGGGAATAAATATCCACTTATTGAGGTAAAGATTTCGTGTTATCTTTCTCTCTGCACTTAAGTAATATATTACATGAAAATTACCTCCTCTGTTACTTCTTGTGATACTACATGGCGTTCGTGTCTTAGAGTTATTATAATTTTCATTCTATAATTTTTTACTAATATTAT
>NC_051411.1:3269275-3271775 GCF_015228065.2 Penaeus monodon
TACATCAACCTGATTGTCAGGGGAATTCCATTTGGTTTATTTTCCGTCTTTCTTCCGAAAATACTACCTTCTTTTAATACTTTTTATGTCTTTTGACAGACACACGAATTCATACATACACACGTAAATACAGACTCACACACACACACACACATACACACACACACACACACACACACACACACACACACACACACACACACACACACACACACACACACACAGAAGACAGACAGACAGACAGACAGACAGACAGACAGACATACACACATACATACATACACACATACAAACAGACAGACAGACAGACACACATTACATGCGTGTAAAAGAAACCAAAAAAAAGAAAAAAAGGAAGAGATCTCCTTTGTGTATATTTACCTGGCGTTGCATCGTCTGCAATAAGGTCAATGTTGCAGCGAAGATTCCTCAGCGATGCCTTGCAGCCTCCTACGCCTCCGCCTCCTCTTCTGCAATTTGTCTTTCTCTTCAAGTTTTCCTTCTTTCTTTGTTAGTTTCTTCTACTTCCTTTATTTTCTCTTTCAGTCTTTCCTATTCTTCTCTTTTGGTTAGTGTCCTCGTCCTCCCTCTTTCTTCTTCTTTTCTTTTCCTTCTTCCTCTTCTTCTTCTTCTTCTCTTTCTTTTGCTTCTTCTTCTTCTTCTTCTTTCTCCATTTTCTCTTACTTCTATCTCTTCTTTCCCTTTTTCGTCCTCCTCGTACTCCTTCTATTCTTCTTCTTTTTCTATCCTTTGCTCTTCTGTTATTTTCCTTCTCTGCTTCCTTCTTTATTTTTCTTTATTTCCCTTTTTCGTCCTCTCTGTTTTAATTCCTCCCTTGCTCCTTCTATTTTTTTTCTATCTCCTCTTTATCCTCTCCCCTCTCCCTTCCCTCTCTCTTTATCAACCCATTTCTCCCCTCTCTTCTTCTTCCTCCTTCAGTTCTTCCCCTCGTCTCGTTAACGCCTCCTCTCCGCCCTCTTCTCTTTCCACTCTCTCTCCTCTATACCATTTTCTCTCCCCCTCTCTTTATTGTCCTTCCGCCTCCACCATTTTTATCTTCTTCTTTTTTTATTCCCCTTTACTCCCTCTTCTCCTTACTTTATTTCCGTCTTTCTCCATCTTCTCTTCTCTCCCCTCATCTTCGGTGTTCTTTCTCCCTCTCTCTCCTCACCCCTTTTCGTTCTCCCTTTCCCCACAATACTTCTTTTCTCCCTCAAACCTCCCCCATTCCCCTCTCTGTTTCCACCATTTTCCTCCTTCTCTCCCTCGCCTCTCGTCCCTCTACTTTCTCTTCTTTCCAACCTCTTCCTCTTTCTGTCCTTCATTTTCTTCCTCCCTGTTCCTTCTCCCTCCACGCCCTTCACTCTTTTCTTTCCTCTTACTTCCTCCTCTTATCTCCTTCCCCCTCCCTTCCCTCAAGCGCCCCCTTCATTCTCCCTCCTTCTTTCATCTCCCTTATTTTTTTTTTTTTATTTATATACATATATTTTTTTTTAATCTCCATCGACCCTCTCCCCCCTCTCCCTTTCTGTCCCCAGTTCTCCCTCCTCTTCCCTTCTCTCTTCAACCTCACTCCCATTTTTTTTATCTCCCTCAACCCTCTCCCCCTTTATAGCCTCAAACGTCCCTCGCCCTTTTTTCTCCCTTTCACCTCACTCGTCACGTTCCTCCGCTTCCTCCATCCCTCTCTCTCTCTCCTCTTGTCCCTCCTCTCCCTCTCCCTCTCCCCTCTCCCCTCTCCCTCACCCTCTCCCTCTCCCCTATCCTTCTCCCTCTCCCCTCTCCCCTCTCTCCTCTCCCTCTCCCCCTCTCACTCTCACTCTCCCCTCTCCCTCTCCCCCCTCCCTCCCCCTCTCCCTCTCCCTCTCCCTCTCCCTCCCTCCCCCTCCCTCTCCCCTTCTACCTCTCCACTCACCCTCCTCCCTCTCCCTCTCCCTCTCCTCCCTCTCCCTCTCCTTCTCTCCCTCTCCCTTCTCCTTCTTCCCTCTCCCCTCTCCCTCTCATCTCCCCTCTCCCCCACCTTTTTCTCCACCCCTCTTTCCCCTCTCCCTCTTTCCCCTCTCCCTCTCCCTCTCCCCCTCCTTCTCCCTCTCCTCCTTCCCCTCTCCCCCTCCTTCTCCCTCTCCCCCTCCCTCTCCTCTCCCTTACCCTCTCCTCTCCCTCCCCCTCACCCTCTCCCTCTCCCCCTGCCTCTCCCTCTCCCTCTCCCTTCTCCCTCGCACAGCTTCCTTCACAAATAAAGACCGACCGACACTGTATTGAGAGGTCTCTCTTTTTCTGCTCTATTCATCCATTACCTGTGCACACGCCACGTACTGGCGGATTTTTTTTTTTTTTTTTTTTTTTAAGCTTCTCTTTCTCCTTTTTACATTTTTTTTTTTTTGGGGGGGGGTAGGTCCCCTTTTTTCTCTCCCTCCCTTTTTATTTTTCTCTTCTCCTTTCCTCCTTTTTTATCTTTTTCCTCCCCCTCTTCTTCCCCTCTTTATCTGTCTTCCTTCCT
>NC_051411.1:3288958-3291458 GCF_015228065.2 Penaeus monodon
CCCCAACCTCTTCCCCTACCCCTCCCGCCAATCCTTTTCCTCCCTCCTCCCTCCCCTCCCCTCTCCCCATGCAAATACAATCAAAGCAAATCGACCCTTCAGCACTTCAACACACACATACCACACACACATACACACACACACACAACACACACACACACACACACACACACACACACAAACACCCATACATACACACACACAAACAAAAACACGCACAAAACACACACACACAAACAAACAAAAACGCACAAATAAACAAGCAAACGTACACACATACACACAAACACCTTCCCTTGCTTCCTTCTTCCCTGTGACGTCATCAGCTGGGACGTGGTGCTAATTCCCTCCCTTGGCCTGAGTGCCTTTTGGGCGCCGTCGGGAGGGAGATGGAGAGGGCGATCGCGGGCGTGGGCGTGGGTGTAGGTAGGTGGGGGAGTGGGTGTGGGTAGGTTAGATATGAAAAAAGTGTGGAAGTAGAGCTGTGGGTGAGTGTGGGAGTGGGGTTTGTGGGAAGGTGGGTTCTGTGGGAAGGGATGGGCGTAAAAGGAGGGATGTGGGTGGAAGTTGGAATATAGCTGTGGGTGGGTGGACATAGGAGCAGGAGATATGGGAGGACAGACCAGGGAAATGTGTGTATGGGTGTGTGTGTGGGTATGTGTGGGGGGGGGCGGGAGACGCGTAAGAAAGACGTGTGGGCGTCTGAGAGGAGAGGTGAAATTGTGGGAAAATGCTCGTGGGCGTTGGTTGATAGGTGTGGGAGCGACGCGAGGTGGATGGGTGGGGGGTGGGGTGGGGGTGGGGGGATGGGAGAAGTGGATCAAGAATGGTACGGCCTGAGGTATGGGTAGGGTGGAAGGAGAGGGTGAATGAAGGAGAGGTGGAAGAAGAGGTGGAAGGAAGGAGAGGTAGAATCAGAGGTGGAATGAAGGAGAGGTGGAAGGGGAGGTGGAAGAGTGAAGAGCGATGGTGACACAAGATTGATTTGGAGATGATGGGAAGGTGATTAAAGAAATATCTATTTCTTCAGTCTCTCTTCTCTCTCTCTCTCTTCTCTCTCTCTCTCTCTCTCTCTCTCTCTCTCTTCTCTCTCTTTGCCTGAGTTATCTTGTCTCTCTGACTGACTGACTTACTGACTGACTGTCTGTTTCTCCTCTCTCTCTCTCTCTCTCTCTCTCTCTCTCTCTCTCTCTCTCTCCTCTCACACACACACACACACACACACACACACACGCACACACACACACGCACACTTACTTTGACGTCGAAATCTCGGGAAACTCGGTTATGGTTTGTTTGAATGTGGACTGAAAAAAAAATAAATAATAACAAAGATATAGTACAGGCAGTACCTCAATGATTTTAAACAAACAACTACATGTGCAAAATGTACAGAGACGGGAGCTGGACGGACCCATATATCGTTAGAGGCTGGTCCGTGGCAGTTAAAGATTAGTCGGTGACGGTTACAAAGTGACCAGTGACGGTTAATTAACGACAATAACGGACACGAGGATCTACCTTCCACGCCCAGAAGAGGAGCGCAAATTCGCTTGTCTCTCTTAAAATGCGTAACCTATCAAAAGAACATCTTCGTTACAGAGAGAGGGGGAGAGAGAGAGAGAGAGAGAGAGAGAGAGAGAGAGAGAGAGAGAGAGAGAGAGAGAGAGAGAGAGAGAGAGAGAGAGAGAGAGAGACAGAGACAGAGAGAGAGAGACAGAGAGAGAAAAAGAAAGAAAGAAAGAGAGAGAGACTTGTTATTGATCAAATGCAGACGATAAATAATGCCCAATGACATTTACGAAACACCCACTAGCGGTCACGGGAAGAGAGTACGAAATGGCCCTCTGAGCGAAATGAGATGGATCGGAACTGGGCCGGAGATGGTTAATATAGGAAGAGGGTCCACTAAGGAGGGGGGGGGGTTGAGGAGCGGTCAATAGGACAGGATCTGTTTGTATTATTGATTGGATGGTATTGATAGTTTGCTCGGGAAAGGAGGGTTGCGAAGGAAGACCAAAAGGGACAAGAAACGACTAGGAGACAATATGGCAAGAAGTTCGCTGGCAGGTAAGGAGACGCTCTGCTACGGTCGTACCCAAGTTAGGACGAAGGAAAGAGCGGAGGGGAGAAAGTTGATTGGAGAAGGGTAAGAAAGTAGAAGGTAGAAAAGAGGGGAGAAGCATATAAAGAGCAAAGCTTTAGAGACGGGAAAGACATCACCCATTTGGAGAAATATGCATCAGGGAGCTGGCTGTGAAGGGAAACGTCATGGCGAACTGACTTAATAGAGACAACTTCGCGAGAAAGCAAAGAGGGCGAATACACATATATATCTATATATATAAATGAAAGCAGCGCTGGGAATCAGTACGTGTATTTATATTCCGAGGGGGGAAGACCTGTGCAATTTATACCAATGGAAGTAGGAAAAAAATATATATATTCTGTGTGGGAAATTGTAGAGTATTATTTTCCATTCCCTTTGGTGTGTGATGGC
>NC_051411.1:3307774-3310274 GCF_015228065.2 Penaeus monodon
AGCAGAGAGACACGAAATTCGAAACCCTCGCAGCACTTTCGCAGTCGGGCAAACACATCGGTAAAATGGCGCTGTTTGCACGGCAGTCAGCGAGGATCACGCTGCAACTCTCTCTCTCTCTCTCTCTCTCTCGTTCTGGCTATCTCTCTCTCTCTCTCTCTCTCTCTCTCTCTCTCTCTGCATGTGTGTGCATGTGTGTGTATCTCTCTCTCTCTCTTAATTTCTTTTTCTTCCTCTCTCTCTCACTCTTTCTTGATTCTCTATTAACTCTCTCTATCTCTTTCTCTTCCCCCCCACCCTCATCTCTCTCTCTCTCTCTCTCTCTCTCTCCTCTCTCTCTCTCTCTCTCTCTCTCTCTCTTCTCTCTCCTCTCTCTCTCTCTCCCTCTCTCCCTCTCTCCCTCTCTCTCACTCTCCCTCCAGCTCCTTCCATCCTTCCCTCCCCACTTCTCTCTCCCTCCCCTTCCATTCTCCCTCCCTCCCTCCCTCCCTCAAGCCATTACGTCTCCATTACATCACACGGGGGACTGACCCATTACCCCCCCCCTTTACACCTTAGATACACCCATTACACTCAAACTTCCTCCAGGGTGTCGCGTCCACGCTTCCGGGAGATGTGATGGAGGTAATGAGTGAGGGAGAGGAAATGTAAACAAGGGTTATTTATTTCTCCGTGAGGTTTTATCTTTGATCCGTTTCGGTTTTTCGTTGAAAGGAAAAGTAAACGATATTTTTTTTTTCTTTGATTTTTTTTTGTTTTGTTTGTTGATTTTTTTTTAAGAAACGCAAACAAGATATGTGTATTTTCAGACTTTTTTTGGGGGGTTATGTTTTATATAAAGTGGAATGCAAACAATACGTATTTGTTATCAGGTTTTCTTTTCGATTAATTTGGTTTTGTTTAAGGACATGTAAACAATTAATTTTGATTTGTTTATTTGCCTTATCTAAGAGAAACGATAATAATAACAATATATACATTTTTTTTTTTTTTTTTTTTTTAGGTTTCAAACATTTACAGCATTCTAGTCATCAAAAGGAAACAGTATTGACTCAAACTGACCCTGAATTTCCGACAACCCAAAACCTCTCTCCCCAAAATAGCAAAGGCTTATGTATCCTGCGAGTTCCTGGTAAAGGCAAGCCAGGAAGCCAGCCTAGGACGGGGAAAGCCGAGGGGTTCATGTCCGCAACAGGGAAAGGAGAAGGGGAAATGAGCGGAGGAGTCTGCACTCTATAACGCAAGGGGAAAGCGACCCATAAGACAGAAAGAGACCGAGAGAGAGAGAGAGAGAGAGACCGAGAGGAGAGAGATGAGACGAGAGGGAGAGAGAGAGAGAGAGGAGAGAGAAAGAGAGAGGAGAGAGAGAGAGAGAGGAGAGAGGAGAGAGTAGCGAGGAGAGAGGCGAGAGGAGAGAGGGGCAGAGAGAGAGAGGGAATGAGAGGAATAGGAGAGGGAGAGAGGAATGGAGGAAGAGGAGGAAAGGGGAGGGGGAATGGAGGGCGCAGGGAGAGATGAGAGCGGAGAAAGAAAGGAAAATTAGATGAGGAGGAAACGTGATGAGGAAAAACAAGAAGAGATGGAGAGAGAAGGATTAGAAGACGAGAATTGGACTGACGGAGAGAGGAATAGGGGAATAGGAGGAAAATAGTAGAGAATGGAAAATGGAAAATGAAGAATAAACAAGAGCTCGAGAGGAAAGATGAGAGAGAGACGAGAGAGAGGGAAAGATGGGAGGGGGAGAGAGAGAGAGGGAGAGAGAGTTGAGGAGACGAGAGGAGCACCGGGGAGAGAGAGAGAGGTGAGAAGGAGAGAGAGAGAGAGACGAGTGCGGGGAGGAGAGAGAGCCCCCCCCCGGAGCGAGAGGAGAGAGAGAGAGGAGAGACGAGAGAGAGAGAGAGAGGAGAGAGAGAGAGAGAGAGAGAGACCAAGAAAAGAGGAGAAAATAGGAAGACATTGAGCGAGAACGAATCCGAAATTAAGACTGAAAATTCGACCGAAAGGAGGAACAGGTTTTAGCAATGATTGTACGAACAGAATCGTTTACATTTTCCCACAAAACAAATTAGACTTGATGTGTCGAGGATAAGAGTATAATTAGTACCTTTTATATTAAACACAAAAGATCAAACTACTGAACTGTTTATAGCTGCCTTCTTAAGCGTCTCTTGCGCGCCATGAGTATGTAAAAGGATAAAATATTAGTTTGAGAACAATAGACTTATTATCAATAATGGCTTTTCGAACCATAGCATTATATGTACCAGGCGGATGTTGTTTTTTTAACAATGAAGGATAAAGGATATAAATCCTTTTATTATTCAGTTTTCTTGCTAAATGAAGTATTAAGCTGATCAATTAGTAGAGGAAAACAGATAAAATGTAGGACAGAGCCTTGAAGAACACCGCTCTTCAGCATAACAAAGGATGAAAATATCATGTATAGAACGATGCAACATAATCGATATACGCAATAGTCTAGAGAGCTATCTAGCGATCG
>NC_051411.1:3325274-3327774 GCF_015228065.2 Penaeus monodon
TATCATTCACTCTTGTTGTATTGTGATCATTATTATCATTTTCATTGTTATCCTTATCATCATTATTTGTATAAGGATGATAATAACTATAACTCTCGTAATACAGATGATAATACTACTACTACAACGACTAATAATAATGATAATAATAATAATGATAATAATGATAATGATAATAATAATAATAATAATAATAATAATAATAATAATAATAATTATTATTATTATTATTATTATTATTATTATTATTATTATTATTATTATCATGATAATGATCATAATAACAATAATAATAACAATAATAATAATAATAATAATAATGATAACAATAATAATAATGATAGTAATAGTAGTAATATAATAATAATAATAATAATAATCACAATAATAATAATAATGATATTAATAATAAAATAATGATAATGATAGAATGATAATCAAAATAATAATAATAATAATATAATAATAATAATAATAATAATAATAATAATAATAATAATAATATAATAATAATGATAATAAATAATGGTGATAAGAAAGAAAATAACAACAATAATCTTCCATATCCATAGTCAGTTATTTCTAAATCCTTTTTCATTCATTCATCTCGTCCTCTTTACACTGATTCATGATTCACCTCTATTTTTACCATAATTTATTTATTCTAAGTTTGACATGTACATTCATTTATCTGTTTTGTTTATCAAGTATAATCTGGAAATAATACCTCTTTATGAATGAAAGAAAAAAGAAAGAAAGAAAGAAAGAAAGAAAAAGTTAAATATATCGAAATCACCAGACATCTATTCAATTTTCATTATCATTTATTTATTGGCAATTTCCTTGACATTTACCGCAGAAGGTCAAGTCAGAAAAGAAAACTGTAAATTACGTTTTCAAAAAGTTTTTTTTTTTAACAACAATCACAAAAAAAAAAAAACACTAAATCACACTCACAAATCTTCGCAAAGAAACCCCCCCAAATAAATATTACCTACCACGTCCATACGTTCAATTCCCTTCGTGTACAACGCCATTCTGTACAATTAACACATTCCTGAACCACATAAATTACCCTGCACTAAGCTGCTGGGTCCGCGAAAATCTAATTATTAGGCTGATAGAATCCAAAGCGCAAAGGGTGAGCAGGTCCTAGTAGGTTCATGTATTGTGGGAAGCTTTTGGATATCCTAAAGGGAGAGAGAGACAGAGGGGAGGGGGAGGGGAGGGAGGAAGGGAGGGAGGGAAGGTGGGAGAGAGAGGAGGAAGGGAGGGAGGGAAGAGAGAGAGAGAGATAGAGAGTAGATAGGTAGATAGAGAGATACATAGAGAGAGAGAAGAGAAGAGAGAGGAGAGAAGAGAAGAGAGAGAGAGAGAGGAGGAGAGGAGAGGAAGGGGAAGGGACAGAGAGAGAGAGAGGAGAGGAGGGAGAGGAGAGAGAGGGGAGGAGAAGGACAGAGAGAGAGAGAGAGAGCGAGAGAGAGGGGGGGGGGAGAGAGAGAGAAAGAGAGAGAGAAAGCGAGCGAGAGAGAGAGAGAGACAGAAAAAAAAAATGAAAACGAGAGATGGAGCAAAGGGAAGAGAAGTAAAAGGAAAGAGTGACGTGACGTGGAGAGGTAGGGAAGGAGGGGGTGGGGTGGGGGATTTAGCCCTGGGCCATTCCTCATTATTTTACTTTGGTGACAAATTTCAACTATCACTATTTTGAACACGAAGGAGGCGAAGCTGTCGCACGGATTACTCTTCCTGCAAAATAATAAATAAAAATTAAAGTAGAAAATAAGAGAGAGAGAAAGAGAGGGAGAGAGAGAGAGGGAGAGAAACTTAAACTAACAGGCAGAATTTCGAATTAAAAGTACTCTCTCATGCTCCTTTAAATCTCTTCTGATGCCGTTTCAATACATACACACATCTGCACACACACACACACACACACACACACACACACACACACACACACACACACACACACACACACACACACACACACTCAAACTCACCCACACTCTCGCACATACACACAACTTAGTTTACTAGCCGTAAACTGAGTTAAACCCAAGAGTTAAGACCTATTTTTTTAACTGTAAATCTTTGGATATAAAAGTTGAAAGTAACGATTTCTTAAAATCATTTTAGTTTGGGATATTTGCTATTTTCACTTTTTATTTCGATTCCAAACGTAAAATAATTATTTAACAACTGGCAAAAGGTACTTGGTGTCAATACAAATTAACTTAAGTAAAGAATTCCGGCATTTAGACAAACAGCTTTTGAGAATACTGAATATTTTTATTCTCTCTCTCTCTCTCTCTCTCTCTCTCTCTCGCTTTTTTTCTCTCTTTGTCTCTCTCTCTCTCTCTCTCTCTCTCTCTCTCTCTCTCTCTCTCTCTCTCTCTCTCTTAGTGAAAAATAATTCATATGTTGTCTCTAAAATATTATTTTCAATAGGACCATCGTAAAAGTGATATGTTAATAAGGAGAAAAAATCAATGCGTTCTTT
>NC_051411.1:3342774-3345274 GCF_015228065.2 Penaeus monodon
CCATTGATGAGCATATTTTTCACGAATGAGTCGCATGAAGGCCAAGACCATAATAATTCTAAGAAGGAATTGAAATATATAGTTATATATATATATAATATATATAGATATATAATTATATATTATATATATCTATATATATATATGTATATATATATATATAATATATATATAATATAGATACATATATATACATATATATATATATTATTATATAATATATATTATATATATATATATATATATATCATAAATATTGTGTGCTGTGTGGTGTGTGTGTGTGTGTGTTGTGTGGGTGTGTGTATTTGTGCATATAGGAATGTGTATGGTGTGTGTGTGGTGTATGCGTGTGAGCGTGTGTGTGTATTTGTGCCATATATTTAGGTATGTGTGTGTGCGTCACGATGTGTGTGTGTTGTGTGGGGATTTTCTATTTCCCCCCTCCTTTCTTGTGTTTTTTTTTTTGGTTCTTTTTTCTTTACTTTCTCTCTTTATCCCAATCCCTTCATTACACTATCCCTATTATCATTATTATTACTCCCATTCCTCTTTTCTTATCTCATTTTTCTTCACGTTTAGTTGACTTTCCTTTGCCTGATGAGATTGTCCTCGATTCGTAAAATTAAAGATAATGTTTTCTTAATAAGAAAAAATGATAAAAAAAAATCCGTGTATAAAAGTTTATTTTCATTCGTTTAAATCTTCCTCCTTGTTTATCTGTATTTTCTCATCATATTTCATTATATTATGATTATCGTATTTCATTTCTTTTTTGTTATTTTATGATTGTTATTATCATGATTGTTATCATTTTTTATTTCTAATTTTCCTACATTCCTTTATTTATTTTTTGTCCTTTATTTTTTTCCTGCAATTGTCATTTCTCTTCTTTATATTTTCGTTTCCTTTCATCTCTCTTTCTCTATTATTCCTCTCTCTTTCTCTTCCTTTTGTTCGTCCGTTTCTTCTTTTCTTTTCTTGTTTTTCTTCTCTGTTTCCTTTTTTCCCTTCTTTCTTTTTTCCTCATTTCTCTTGTCTTTCCTTCCTACCCCTTTTATTCTTCATTTCTTCTCTCCTCTTTGTTCCCTTTCCTTATCTCTCTTTCCTTTTCTCTTTTCCTTTTCTTTTCTACTTCCGAATTCTTCCCATTTTCCTTTTCATTCTCCTTCATCCATTCATTCTTTCTCCCCATTCTTCTATTTTCTTTTCCTCTGTCATTCTTCATTTTGGTATTGCCATTATTATCGCATCAGCTTTTATCTACCTATTCTTTTCTCTCCTTTCTAAATCCATCTTCCTCTCTCTCTCTCTCTCTCTCTCTCTCTCTCTCTCCTCTCTCTCTCCTTCTCTTTCTCTCTCTTTCTCTTTCTCTCTCTTTCCTTCCTTCCTTCCTTCCTCCCTTTCTTTATTCCTCTCTCCCTCCCGTCCCTCCTTCCTTCCTTCCCTGCTCCCTTCCTTCCTTCTTCCCTTCCTCTCTTTGTCCCTTCCTCCCTCCCTTTCCCTCCTCCCCCCCTCCTTTCCTTCTTTCCCCATTTCCCTTCCTCCCTCCCTCCCCTCCTCCCCCTTCCCTCTTCCCCCACCCTTCCTCCCTCCCTCCCTCCCTCCCTCCAGCATACCTTCTTTCCCCCCACATCCCTTCCTCCACTCATTCCCTCCCTTCCTCCCTCCACCCCTCCCTTCCGCATTCCCTCCCGCACCCCTCCCTCCATCCCTCCCTCCCTCCCTTCCTTTCCTTCCTTCCTTCCTCCCTTCCTTCCTACCTTCCTACTATGATATGCATGACAACACTTCCCATGCTAACTTCCTTTACCTTCCTGGTGCCTTAGTTAACCACACGAGAGTTATCTAAGACCATCGATATACTTTAATGAATTGGAATTCGAGGAGAGCCTGGTAATGATAGACAGAGAGAGGGAAACAGATAGATAGATAGATAGATAGATAGATAGATAGATAGAGAGAGAGACGGAGAGAGAGAGAGAGAGATAGGGAGGGAGGGAGGGAGGAGAGAGAGAGAGAGGGAGGGGAATGGGGGGGGGAAGAGAGAAAGAGAATGAGGGAGAGAAAGAGAGAGAGGGTGGGGGAGAGGGAGAGGGAGGGATCATCGACATACATTAATGATATGGTAATGGTGGACAGTGGATAGACAGAGAAAGAGAAAAGGGTGGGGCAGAGAGAGAGAGAGAGCCGAAAGATGAGAGAGAGACGATGAGAAGGAGAGAGAGGAGAGAGAGAGAGAGAGAGAGAGAGAGAGAGAGAGAGAGTAGATAACCAGATAGAGAGAGACGAGAAGAGAGAGATATATATAAAATATAGATATATATCTAGATATATATATATTATATATATATATATATATAGAGAGAGAGAAAGAGAGAGTAGAGAGAGAGAGAGACAGAGAGGGAGAGAGACAGGAGAGAGAGACAGAGAGGGGGGGGGGGAGAGAGATGTGGATGTGGAGAGAGAGAGAGAGAAGAGACGAAGAGAGAGAGAGAGTGAT
>NC_051411.1:3352774-3370274 GCF_015228065.2 Penaeus monodon
AGGAGAGAGAGAGAGAAGAAGAGAGAGAGAGAAAAGAGAGAGAGAGAGAGGAGAGGAGAGAGAGAAAGAGCGGAGAGAGAGAGAGAGAGAGAGAGAGAGAGAGAGAAGAGAGAGACGAGAGAGAGATGAGAGAGAAGAGAGAAGAGAGAGAGAGAGAGAAGAAGCGGAGGAAGAGGGAAACAGCTAAAGTAGGAAGAGAAAGTGAACCTTCGTGGCACAGTTTGAGTACATGAGTGAACCCTCACAAATTTTTTTTTTTTTTCTTTCTCTTAGGGTCTATCCACAACAAGTAATTTCATGTGTAAATAAACCTTTCCAGTCCTATTCCAGATTCAAACACACTAACACATAGGCGAGCGTGTGTGTATGCGCATGTGTTTATTTACGCTATTCCGTTTCACACCCTCCGCTGTTACGCAATCTCTTCTAAACTTTCTATCACTTTCTTTTTTACTATCTTTGTAACTTTATTCGTGTGAAGATAAGATTTCCTCAGTCGGTTATAATCATCGCGTTAGATATGCAACTGAAAAGACATCGCGAAAGAATAGTTAGTTTCCCGCGACTGATTTACTGTTTCTTTGGTTCAGAAAGTTTTCGATAAATAGCGTATGTTTAAAGGATATAATGGAATAAATACAAAAAATATGCACGAACAGGAAACGCAGACACATACACGCACAGATAAACATACAAATACACGTAAATATGTATACACACATCCATGTGCACAGTAAGTCAGGTGTGTGTGTGAATAGAGACAATATACATCTGCTGACACATAGATCTATATCAGTATAGAAAGACTGACAGATGTGTGCGTGTATATATATATATATATATATATATATATATATATATATATATATATATATATATATATATATATATTATATATATATATATATATATATATATATATATATATATATATATATATATATATAAAGAAAGAGAGAGAGAGAGAGAGAGAGAGACAGACAGACAGACAGACAGGACAGACATACAAAAATAGGATATCCTCCAGGCTGTACATACATAAACGCTAATCCAAAACTCACCTGAAGACTACATACATACTCAAATCACCTTCACGCAAAGGTGTACACGTTCACGCAGAGATTTGAACCTGACCTGCTGTGCACAGAGAGAGGTCACGGGATGAAAGGCGGCTTTGAGGTCAACACAAACAAATGAGGTCAACGGAATTTAATCTGTTTGTTTTCTCTTTCCTTTTTATATTTCTTGTTTGTTTGTTGGACTGATTCCGATCAATTGCATGGGTATTTTGTCACTTAAATGTCTGTATGATAGAGAATGGGAAAAGGGAGACAGAAGAAGAGCAGAGAGATCCACAGAGAAGAGAAAGTGGGTGAGAGAGAATGAGGGAGGGAGGGAGGGAGAGAGAGAGAGAGAGAGAGAGAGAGAGAGAAGAGAGAGAGAGAGAGCGGAAGGAGACAGAAAGAGAGAGAGAGAGAGAGAGAGGGAATAGAGAAAAAAAGAAAGAGATGAGAGAAAGAGAGAGAAAGAGAGCGAAGAAAAAGGATGCAGAAATAGACACATAGAACCAGAGTTTGTTTCATATTCGAAAGAAACAAACAAAAAAAAAAGAAACAGAAATACACAAACCTACATCCACACCCACTTCCAAGCAACCAGAAAACGCAGAAACTGAAAAAGAACGAGTCTCCCCTCAAAAAAAAAGAAAAAAAAAAAGAAAAAAAGAAAAAAAAACAAAGAAAAAAAATAAAAAACAGGGTTTAGAGTAAACTTTACATCCAAGCGAGAGAATGGCAATGACAGGCAATCGACAGAGGCACAGATTGGCGAATCCCTTCCATTTTCAAAAAAAAAAAGAGAGAGAGAAAAAAAAGAAAAAAAAAGAAAATCAAGAGTTATAATGGTCGTGATGTGTGATTGACAGACATGGGAAAAAACTTTGACCTTTATAAACCATAGGGATAGTAAATGTTTGATTGAAATAACTTTGTGTAACTAGGCAGCAATTTAGACTGACTGTTAAGATTGAGTAACAGGTAGATAAGCTGATTGTTAATCTGTTAAAATTAAGTTATTGATTGACTAAGTTCGTGTTAAAAGCGAGTAATGTTTAGATTGCTAAAGCTGGGTTGGTGACAGATGATGTATTTTGAGTACCTGTTAAATTATTTAAACTTTTAAACTTTCACTGTTGACACTAAAATGCGTTAGGGTGTTTAAAAATGAACAACTATCAAAACCTCGTAACTGAAAATGATAATGATAGTAATGATAATAAAGAGAAGAAGAAAAAGAACAATAATAATAATGTACAACTGACAGCCTATCACTATTACGAGAAAATTTATTTAATGGCAATCGGAAATGTAATTAATCATACATCTCGGCAGTCGTATTAACTGCATGATTTTACAAACCTTCTGTTAATTTTGCATCGCGTTTCCCCCCACAAGAGAAGTTGAACAATTGAAGAAAGATGGACGGAGAGTCAAATACATGAATAATGAGAGGGAATAATCAGATATGAATGAAAAAGCATTAATTGACAATGAAATCTGTTATGAATTAATGAGATAAATTAAACCTTTAACATGACTAAAATTACTTTTCGTGTAATATGAAAGTAGGTTGAAATTGAAATAGACATGACGTAAGATATATCGATATTCCAGAACATGAAGTGATATAAAGAAATATGCAAAAAGACGAACCGAATAGAGAGAAAATATATAAATGAATATCAAAGGAGTTTCCCACCATTACAAGGGATGATTCATATAAAAAAATATATATATATCTCGAAAATAACGCGAGAGAGAATTAAAATAAAGCACGCGACTTCAAACAAGCAAGCAAGCAAGCAAGCAGAGGCCAAGCAAAGCGGCCAAAGCAGGGTAGAACTGCCCATTTAAAGATAAGTTTCAACCCCTCCCCCCCCCCGTCTCTGTCGACATTTGGGCAAATCCACTTTAAGCTCGTAGTCCATTGGCGGGACTTTAATCCTCCTAAGTCTAAGTCACTACCGATGTATCCGAACGCGTGTTTAGCATAGTAGAGTTTAAGTCACTGTGATGCATTCGGACGCGTTGTTTTGTACAGTAGACTGGACTACTTACGATGTGCAAGGGATGCATATAAGACGGGGAGGGAGGAGGGAGGATAGGGTTATTGACAAAGATTATGTGATTAACGAAGGAGAGAGAATGAGAGAGGGCGCAGGAGAGAGAGGGGGGGGAGTAAGGGGGGGTGGAGGGCTTTCTCTAATATCGTTAAAGGTTTATTAAAACGAGTTGGGGGTGGAGGGGGGGAAGGGTGATGGGCGCAGGGGGGAGATGGGGATATTGTTACTTGGCTTAAGTCTTATCTTCTGGATTTGTGTTATCGTTTATCTGTCTACATTGTTGTTTTGTTTATTTTCTATTTTTTATCACATTTACTACGTCTTATGATATTATTTTATTCATGTTAAACCATTAATTCTTGCTATTATTATCAGCATTATCATTATTACTATCATATTTATAAGTAATTCTATGGATTTGATTAGTTTTTGATTTAATTATGATTATTGTTCTTATTGTTCTTTGTATTATTATTATCATTATTAGCATTAGCTATTAATAATCGTTTCATTATGTTTTTATTCTATTTTTGTGGTAATTTTATCATGATGTTAATATTATTAGCACAAGTCAGTCAGCTTTAATCCAGCATTATTATCAATTATATCAATTTTTCACATGGGTTTATACTATTATAATTTATCCATTAGTATCACTTATTACCGTTTTAGGAGATTCATCCATCATCATAGCTTCTGATGATGATTATCAAGCCCTTTTGTTACTACTGCACATTCAGTATTGGCAGATTATGGTGACCGGCAATTATCACCATCCCCATCATCCAGAAGTACGGTCTACCCTCCTCCTCTCGTCCGCCTCCGCATGTAAAGCCGCATCCGTCCGCATAATCATAATATTCATCCATCCATCATCTCATCATCATAATAATCCAGCATCATCAGTATCATCATCCATCATTATCATTTCATTATCATCATCATCATCATCACATCATCATCATCATCATCATCATCACCATCATCACCACCACCACCACCATCAATCATCACTATTGACGTCATTATCATCATCACTTTTGTCATTTTCGTTACAATCATCAACAAAAGTTTATTTCAAACCCCCTTGCTAATAACCAGAAAGCCTTTCCGTAGTATAGTTACCTCCGAGAGAAAAATAGTTGATAGAAGGAGAGCTTCTCACATTTGACTGCATCATTGTTATTTATGCAACGAGATGCAATTGCAAACCACGAGGAAATTCTGGCCACGTATTCAGTGCACTTATACATTCATATCTCGTATTTATGCCCATGTGTTTATTTTCTTTGTGAGTATGTTTGTGTTAACATAAACACCCTTTGTCTGTGGGCACCGAAACCCTGGTTATAATAGTCTAGGGTGTTCAAGTGTATATGATATACAGTTAAGATCCAGAGACACATGCTTACACGTTCATATATATGTCATGAATCTAGGTATAACGCGTTGTTTATGATATAATGTGTGTGTATCTGTTTAACGCTCTCCATGTGTAGTTATTTTTAATCTTATTTCTGTTCCTTGTTAGCCAATTTTATCAAATGATTTGAATAGAGTGTTAGGAAAACGTTTCAGATATATCTGTTTGTATATAAGTTTGTACGTCTCTGTCTGTCTGTCTCTCTCTCTGTTTTGTATTCTCTCTCTCTCTCTCTTCTGTCTCTCTCCCTTCTGTCTCTCTCCTTCTCTCTCTCTATCCTCTCTATATCTCTCTCTCTCTCTCTCTCTCTCTCTCTCTCTCTCTCTCTCTCTCTCTCTCTCTCTCTCTTTCTCTTTCTCTTTCTTTCTCTCATTCTCTATTTCCCCCCACTCACTGCTTTCTTTTTACCTCTCCATAACACTATGAATATGAATGAACAAATAAAAGTTCACACAAAGCAGAAAAAAAGAAGAAATATATATATACATACAATAGGGGTTGTGTGTGTGTGGGGTGGTGTGTGTGTGTGTTGTGTGTCGTGTGTGTGTTGTGTGTGTGCGTGTGTTGTGTGTTGCAGTGTGTGTGTGTGGTGTGTCACCGGTGGGTGTTGTATATATATGATAAATATATATATACTTTTATAATATAATATATAATTATATATATATATAGATATATATATATGATATATATATATATATATATAATATATAGCTATAATATATATATAATTATAAGATATATGATATATATATATATGTATACATATATATATATTATATATAATATATATATAGATATATATAATCTGTCTATCTGTCTTTCTATCTATCTATCCATCTAGCTATCCTTACGCCTGTTTTTCTATCTATTTATCTGTCCCTCCATCCCTCCATCCATCTCTCTAGCTCTATCTATCTATCTAGCTCTCTATCAGTCAATCTGTGTATCCATCCATCCATCCAACCACTTATCTATCCATTCATCTATCTATCTATCCATCTATCAATTTACATATAAATCCATCCATCCGTCTATCCAGCTATATCTATCTATCTCATCAAATCCTGCTTCTCTCATCCTCCATTTCAATCATCTTTATCTTCACTTTTACCTCCTATATGTGCGAATACGGAGTTGAATAAAAGGAGTAGTACTCTATGGATAGTTTTCTTACAACACACCACACAACACACACACACACACACACAGTTACAGACACACCACACACACACACAAACACACACACACACACACACACCCACACATAACACACACACAACAAAACACACACACACACACACACACCACAACATATATATAGATATATATATATTATAATTATTATATATATTATTTTTATCTATATTATATAGACTTATATATATATATTGACTGATATAGAGATATATATTGGTACTATAGATATATCGGTATATATATATACATAATATATGTATATAATATATATATATTAAATATATATATATCTATAAGATAGATTAGATATTATATTATAGATATATATATGTGTGGTGGGGGTGGTGTTGTGTGGTGTGTGTGTGGGTGTGTTGTGTGTGTGGGTTGGGGTGGACTTTTGTGTGGGTGTGTGTCTTGTCTTGTGTGGGTGGGTGTCGGTCGTCACACCACACACACACACACCACACAGATCACACCAACACAACCACACACACACACACACACACACACACCAGGATATATTATATGAAGATATATGATAAGATATAGATAGATAGATATATATAATATATATGGATTTATATAATATATTATACAAACACACACACACACACACCCCCACACACAACTACACACACACCACAACACACACACACACACACACCACATATATATATTATATATATATATATGATATATATAATAATATATCTATATATATTATATATAATATATATATTATAAGATATTAGTATATAATAATAGTTATATATATATATATAATATATTATAGATATATATATATATGTGTCTGGTTTCGTGTGTGTGTGTGTTGGTGTGTGGTGTGTTGTGTGTGTGTGATTGTGTGCTGTGTGTGGTCTGTGGTGTGTGTGGTGGGTGTGTGTGTGTGGTCTGTGTGTTGTGTGGTGTCGTGTGTGTGTGGACACAGACCACACACACAACAACACACACACACACACACACAAACCACACAACACAACAACATATATATATATATATATATATATCTCTATATATATATATATATATATATATATCTATATACTATATATATATAATTATAAAGAGTATATATATATTATGGTATGTATGTATACATTATAATTAATTATATATATTTATATATAAATATAATATATATATATATATATACTATATATAGTGTGTGTGTGTGTGTGTTGGGGGTGTGTGCTGTGTGTGTACTGGGTGTCTTGTGTGTGTGTGTTGTGTGTGCCGGTGTGTTGTGGTGTGTGGTGTTGCTGTGTGTTGTGTGTGTGGTATAGTAACTGTGTGTCTGTGTGGGCGTGTGCTTCTGTGCGTGTGTTGTGTGTCGTAACTGTGTGTGTGTGTTGTGCGACATGACTGTTTGTAGTGTGTGTGTGTCGTCTGTAACTGTGTGTGTGTGTGTGTGTGTGTGTGTAAAGAAAACAGCATAGAGTATACTCCTTTATTCAACTCCGTATTCGCACATATAGGAGGTAAAAGTGAAGATAAAGATGATTGAAATGGAGGATGAGAGAAGCAGGAGGTGATGAGATAGATAGATAGCTGGATAGACGGATGGGTGGATTTATATGTAAATAGATAGATGGATAGATAGATAGATGAATGGATAGATAAGTGGTTGGATGGATGGATGGATACACAGATTGACTGATAGAGAGCTAGATAGATAGATAGAGCTAGAGAGATGGATGGAGGGATGGAGGGACAGATAAATAGATAGAAAAACAGGCGTAAGGATAGCTAGATGGATAGATAGATAGAAAGACAGATAGACAGATAGATAGAGGTAGAGATAGATAAAATAGATAGAAGGAGATAGAGTTCAAGATAGAGAGAAAGAGAGAGGAGAGAGAGAGGAAGGGGGAGAGGGGGAGAGAGGAAGAGAGTGGGGCGAACGAGAGGAACGAGAGAGAGAGATAGACGATACGATGGAGCAAGAGGACTGGGTGAGGGAGGAGGAAGGAGAGAGGACCGAGTGCGAGAGGGAGGAGAGGAGAGGATGAGAGAGAGAGAGAAAGAGGGAGAGAAAGAGAGAGAGAAAAAGAGAGAGAAAGAGCTCGCCCGTTGAGAGAAGAAAGAGAGAGAAAGAGAAAGGAAGAGAAAGAGATAGATATGTAGATAGATAGATAGATAGATAGATAGAGAGAGAGAGAGATCAGGAGATAGAGAGAGCGAGAGACGAGACGAGAGCGAGTCGGAGGGGAGAGAGGAGACAGGAAGATGAGAGAATGAGGAGATTGGAGAGAGAGAGAGGGCGAGAGGGCGAGAGAGAGAGACGAGAGCTAGGCGAGAGAGATGAGAGAGACGACGAAGAGAGAGAGAGAGAGAGGAAAAGAGAGAGAGAGAGAGGATGAGAGAGAGGAAAGAGAAAAGATGAGAGAATAAAGACGGAGTGAGAGTTGAGAAATAAAGACAAGAGAAAGACGACGAGAGATAGATGAGAAGGGGAGAGAGAGCGAGAGAGGGGAGACGAAGCGGAGAGAGGGATGAGGAGAGGAGATGAGAGCAAGAGGAAAGAGAAAGACGAGAGGAGGAAGAGAGAGGAGATGGAAGCGGAGCGAGTTGGAGAGGAGAGACTTCGAGAGGAGAGAGAGAGACACGGTGATTCGGAGAGAGAGAGTAGGAAAAAGAGCGGAGGAGAGGAGAGGGAAAGATTGAGAGAAAGAGAGAGAGAAAAAGAGAGAGAAAGAGAGAGAAAGAGAGACAAAGAGAAAGGAAGAGAAAGAGATAGATATGTAGATAGATATTAGATTAGATAGAAGTGAGAGGAGAGACGAGAGAGAGAGAGAGATCGAGAGAGAGCGAGAGGAGGAACACACGGATGTCGGGTATAGAGAGCGAGATGGAGAGGAGAAGGGGGAAAGACCGAGTAGAGAGAGGAGAAAGAGGACAAGACTTGGCAGTTGGAAGATAGAAAGCGAGAGAGGAGGGAGAGATGGAGAAAAGAGAAGAGAGAGAGCGCGAGAGAGATGAGGAAGAGAGAGAGAGGGGGGGGAGAGGGAGAGAGAGAGAGCGATTGAGAGGGAGAGAGGAGGAGAGAGGCGAGAAAGAGAGGAGAGAGAGAGAAGAAAAGCAGAAAGAGAGGAAAAGAGAAAGAAACGGGGGGGAAAGGAGAAAGAGAGAGAGAGAGAGAGAGGAGAGGAGAGAGAGAGGAGATGACGAGCGAGAGAGAGGACGAGAGAGGCGAGAGTAGAGAGAAAGGAGAGAAGAGAAGGAAAATACTTGGAGGGAGAGATTGATAAGATAGAGAGGAGAGAGGAGAGAGAGAGAGTGGGGAGGGGAAGGAGAGAAACCTATAACATTCCTCATGAAACATGCAACACTTTTTTTCTTGGTAAGAAAAGGAAAGGAAGAGAAAAAAAATCAGAAGAAAGGAGGGGGGAGAAATGAGCCGGGGGGGAGAAATAATCGGTCAAGGGGAGGAAAAAAAAAATAGTGATCATGAAGGCGGAGGAGAGGAAGGAAGGAAAGAAGGAAAGAAGGAAGGAAGAAAAAGAACACGAAAAAAAGATGAAGAGGAAGAGGAAGAAGAAAACGAAGAAGAAGAAAAGAAAAAGAAAGAAGAGGAAAAAAAAAAGTTAAAAGAAGAGGGAGAAGTGAAGAAGAATAGAGGATAAAAGAAAGAAGACGGAAGATAGGAGAATGAAAAAGAAGGATGAAGAAGATAAGAGATAGTGATTGAAAGTACTAAGACAGAGAAAGAAGAAGAAAAGAAATGGGAGACATACAAGAAGAAGCGAAAGCAAGGAAGGGAAGAGAATGATGACAGTGAAAAGAATCAGAAGAGAATAAAGAAGACAAAGAAGAAGAAGAAGAAAAACGAGCAAGTATTTCGCAAACACACAAAATAAATCAATAAAATGAAGATATGATTTACGAAAATAATGAAGAAGAAAAAGATCACACACACATACACATGCACACACGCACACATACAAACACATACACACGCACACACCCACACACACACACACACATAAACACACACACAAAAAAAGAAAAGATTACGATGATGAAGATAACTAAACAAAAACAAACAAACGAACAAAAAAAAAAAAAAAAAACAGAAAAAAAAAAAAAAAACAGAACCTATTACCCTCCTCCCCCAAACCCTCCTCCCCCTCTCCACACCCCCACCCCAAAAAAAAAAAAAAAAAAAAAAAAAAAAAAAAAACACTACCCCCCCCACCCAAACCAAAACACGAGAGCTCCGAAAAAAAATCCTCTGTCGACGACGCGAGGACGACGAGGGATCGCACGCACGAGCCGAGACGGAGAGGACGAGACCGAAAATGAAAGTGATGCGACCCTCTCTTGTCCTGTGGAGAAAGGGAAGAAAAGGGTGTTTGTTGTGTTTTGTTGTCGACGCCGCCGCCGCTCGACCCAGCCTCTTGAACCCCGCCTCTGGGAGTCTTCCAGTGGGCGTTGGAGAGATGCGAAGGGGCGTGCGTTGGTTGCAGTTGGTGAATGTAGGTCAAATCAAGAATGTGGATATTAATGCATTTAGGATTTGGGTGGGGTTCTCTTCTCTCTCTCTCTTTTCTCTCCTCTCCTCTTTATCTCTCCTCTCTCTCTCTCTCTCTCTCTTCTCTCTCTCTCTCTCTCTCTCCTCGCTCCTCTTCCTTCTCCTCTCTCGCTTGCTCTTCTCTCTCTTTGCTCTCTCTCTCGCCCGTCTCTCTCGCTCTCTCTCTCTCTTCTGTCTCTCTCTCTCTCTCTCTCTCGCTCTCTCTAACTCTCTCTTGCATTTTCTTTCTCGCATTCTCTCTCTCTCTGCTCCGCATCTCTCGCTCTCTCTCTCTAACTCGTCTCTATTCTCTCTCTCTCTCCCTCTCGACTCTCTATATATAGATATATATATAGAATATATAGATATATTATTAGATATATATATATATATATATATATATATAGTATTATATATATATATGTATATATATATATATATATATATATATATATATATATATTAGTGATGGGCGATACTCGTATTGTTTTGTAATCAATTACTTTTCGATTACTTTCACCTGGAAATAGACTTTGCAGTGATATATATTTCTAGAGTATAAGGTATGCACACACACACACACACACACATACACACATGCATACACACGTATATGTACCCGTGTGTGTGTGTGTGTGTGTGATAGCTACTTCTGTGCTGCGTGTGTGTGTGTGTGTGTGTTTGTTTCTGGTTGTGTTGGGTGTTGTTGTGTGTGGTGTGTGTGGTGTGTCGTGTGTGTGTGTGTGGGTGTGTGTGTAATAAGTATGATGGGCCTCGTGTGTCATGTGTGGGTGTGTAAGTAGTAGTATGGGGCCATTTGCGGTGTACAAACATATTAAACGAAAAAAAACACGTTTTTTTCTTAGGGTCTCACCCCAGATTTGTCTCCACGATCAACGCTGTCTCACATCTGTTGTACTCTCCGACCTCCTTCCTTTCCTACTTCTCTCCTTCCGCGCATACTTCATCTACCTAACAGCACCCCCCACTCTCCTCTGCACTTCCCTATCCTCTCTTCACTCACTCACCTTCTTTCTCTGCCTCCTCCCTCTTTCCCCCCCTCCCTCCATCCTTCCCTCTCTCCCTCTTTTCCCAACTTCCTCCCTCCTCCCACCTTCCCCTCCCTCCCTCCCTATTCCTCCTTCAGTTCCCTCCTTCCCTCCCTTTTTCTTTTCCATCTCTCCCTGTTTCTCTACTCCACTTTCCTCTCTCCCTCTCTTCCCACCTCTTCCCACCTTCCCCTATCCTCCCTCCCTCTTCTCTTTTCCCTCTCACCCTCCTTCCCTCCCTCCTTCCTCCTTTCCTCCTCCTCTCCCTACCTCCCATTCCCCTCCTCCGTTCCTTTCCTCCCTCCCTCCCTCTCTCCCTCCCTCCCCTCCCTCCCTCCCTCCTCTCCCTCCCTCCCTCCCTCCCTCCCTGACCGCAAACCTCTTCCTTCTTCCTTAAACATCCCTCACCGCAGTAATCGGAGAGAATAATCACGGCCAGGAGTACCGTACTTGAGAAACGTACCGGATGGGCGTCCCAGTACCGCCCCAGTACCCCCCAGTACCCGGTACCGCTCCAGTATCTCCCAAGTACCGGACCCCAGTAAGCCCCTTCCCCCCTTTCCATCCCCCCCCATACCCCCTGCCATCCATACCCTTTTATGCCCCGTACGTCCCCCCCCTTAGTACCTCCCTAGAACCCCCCCTCCCTCATCCCAGTACCTTCCCAATACCCCCTCCCCCCAGTACCCCCACCCCCAGCACCGCCCCAGTACCTTCCTAAAGTTTAAACCCCTTTCCAGATCGGGCGGAAGTCATGTTGCCACCAGCGTTTTCCCCCCTAGATCTTGGGTTTTTGGATATTTTAGGGGATTTTTTTTAAATAATTTTATTCATTACGTTTTTAAAAGTTTATTCTATATTTGTTTTAAAGTCCTCTTTTTTTTGGGGGGCGGCGGGAAAATGAGGAGCCTTTATGCCTAAGTCTAGCGTTCCTTTTAAAAGTCCAATCTAGCGGTTTGGTGGAAATATCGGTGGCATCACTGACGGAGGCTAGCGGACGCGTTCGCTTGGGAAAAAAAAAAAACGCTGCGATGAGTGCGTTCAATTTCGTTCACTTCCGTTCATCCGCTTAGCTTTTGAGGTTCTCGTGTTAAGGAGGGAGCGAGGTAGGGAAGGGAGGGGGGGGAGGGGAGAGAGGGGAAAGGGGGGAGGGAGGAAAAAAAGGGGGGAGGGGGGAAGAAGATAGGGAGGGGGGGAAAAAAGAAGAGGGGAGGGGGGGAGGTAAAATAGAGGGGTGATAAAAACAGGGGAAAAAGAGAGAGAGAGAGAGGAAGAGAGAGGAAAAGAGAGAGAAGAAGAGAGAGTGAGAGAACGAGAGAGAAAGAGAGAGAGAGAGAGGAGAGAGAGAAGACCGACCGACTATTAAATGACAAGAGAAAGGGGGGGGGTAGAATAGGTGATAAGATAAACAGGAAGGAGAGAGAGAAAGGAGGAGGTAAGGGGGAAGGAGGGGAAAAAGAGGGGAAGGGGGGGAAAAGGGGGAAGGAGGAGGAGGAGGGAAGGAGGAGGAGGAGGGGAAGGAGGGGGAGAAAGGGAAGAGAGGGAGGAGGGGATGGAAGGGGAGGAGGAGGAGGGGGAGGAAGGGGGGGGGGGGGAGGGGAAAAAAAGGAGGGGAGGGGGAAAGGGGGACAGGAGGAAGAGGAAGAGGGGGAGGATGAGAAAAAAGGAGGGAAAAAGGAGGGGAAAAGGGGGAAAGGGGGGGGGGGAGGGGGAAAAAAAAGGGGGGAAGGAAGGGGTCAAGGGGGAGGAAAGGAAATTTTTTTTGGGGGAAAGGGGGAAAAAAAGGGGGGGGGGGTAAAGGGGGGGGGGGGGGGGGGAACGGCCCCGCTTCGAATTCAACGCGATATTTTATTGTTACCAATTTCGCATCGATAAAGAATGAACGAAAAAAACCCATTACAGGGAATTTTCGAATAAACTCACTGTTAACCCAATGGAAAAAAAGGGATAAGAAATACCGAGCAGGAGATAGAAAAGAGAGAGAGAGAAGGAGAGAGAAGAGAGGAGAGGGGGAGAGAGGGAGAAGGGAAGGGGAGGAAAAGAGAGGAGAGGGGAAAGGAGAGAAGGGGAGAGAGGTTGGGGGTGGGTGGGGGGGGAGGGTGGGGGAGAGAGAGAGACATTTGATTTGATAAAAAGAGATGATGAGATGTGGAAATAGATAGATGATAAAGAGGAGAGAGAGAGAGAGAGAGAGGAAAAAGAGAGGGAGAGGGGGAGAGAGGGAGGTGGGGGGGGGGTGGGTGGTGGAGAGAAGAGAAAAAATAGATAATAGATAGATAGACGATAGATGATGATAGTAGATAGATAGATAGATAGATAGACAGATAGAAGAAGAGAGAGGAAAGAGAGAGAGGAAAAGGGGAAAGAGGGGAAAACAACCAAACAGCAGCCAGACCCAAAGAAACCTCGAAAACCAAAAACCGGGGAAGAACTAATGAGAAAAAAGTATATATAAACCACGCCTGCACATGGCTCTGGCACTTGGGTCCTCAGTGCCACACACACAGTAATCAGTTAACTATCAAAACAGCGAATGGGATTTGTCGCTTCGTAAATTAATTCAATTTGACTTGCCATGAATATATACTCGATGGAGAATTTCGTCATGCACGCTGCCTTGGCCTGGTTCATGATCATTTCGCTTTACAGGCAAGTTTTTGGGGGTTTTGGCAGCATTCCCTTTGTCACACTGGGGGTTTGAAGGGGGTTTGGTGTGTATTTTCGTTTCGTTTGGTTTTGGCTGGGATTTGGGTGAGCTCTTTTCGGTTTTGGGTTTTGGCGGGGGTTGGTGATTCTGCTTCGTTTCGGTTTTGGTGTTGGAGGGGTTGGTGATTGCTTCTTTTGGGTTTGGTGTTGGGGGGGATTGGGAAATGCTGCTTATCTGTTGTTGCTTGGCGGGAAGTGGCGATGCTGTTTCATAGTCTTTTTGGTTTCCCAGGATTTGGGGCACTGTTTTTTTTTTGGTTTTGTCATTTGATGGGTAAATGTTTTTATTTTTCTTTTTTTTATTCCAGGTGATTTTTGGTTTGGAATTGTCTGTATTTTGGTTTTACTTTTCTGTTGGTGGGGGAAATGTCATTAGTTTTTGATGTTTTTTGTTGGAAAAGGAAATTTTTATTATATAAAATATAATTATATATATATATTATATATATATATATATATATATATATAAATAATATATTTTTTTGTTTTGTTTTTGTTTGGTTTTCCATTAAAGTTGGCAGGAAATTGTCAAAGTTTTTATTCTTTTTGCAATAAAGTTATAGAAAGGTTCAAAATTCTTTGTTTTTTCCGATGCTGGTGGGGGGGTTGGCAGCCAATTGTGGCAGGGCATTTGACATCATATTTTAGTATGAACGATGGCTGGTGTTAGTCTATTAGCGGTGTTCCCTTGGGGGCCAGGGGGTTTCTGGCGGGGGGGGGGGGGGGGGGGGGGGGCAATATGAAAAATTATGACGTCGAGTTTCAAATGAATTTTATCTCGCTTATAGTGCCTACAATCATCACCTATTAATACACTGGAATCTTTCCATTAAGTGTTTTTGTTCTATGTTTGCAAGACATAATTTTCTTCGTATTAAAAGATGCCCAACGTGCCACCCCGCCCTGTTTTTATTTAAATTTTTCCTTTTGTCAAAAAAAAAAAAAAATAAAAAAAAGTAATTTTAAAAAAAAAAATTTTTTGGGGGAAAAAACCCCTTTTTTAAAAAAAAATTTTTTAAAAAAAAAAAAATTTTTGGGAAAAGGGAAAAAAAAAAAGGGGGGGGAAAAAAATTTTTAAAAATTTCCCTTTTGGGGGAAAAAAAATTTTACCAGTTTTAAAAATTTTTTTAAAAAAATTTTTTTAATTTAAAAAATTTTTAAAAAAAAATTTTTTTATAAAAAAAATTTTTAAAATTTTTTTTTTTTTTTTTTTTTTTTTTTTTTTTTTTTTTTTTTTTTTTTTTTTTTTTTTTTTTTTTTTTCTTTTTTTTTCTCTCCCTTTTTTTTCCCCCATCCCCTCTTTCTTTTTTTTTTTTTCCCTTTCTCTCCCTTTTTTTTTTTTTCTCTTCTCTCCTCTCCCCCCCTCCCCTCCCTTTTTCCCCCCCCCTCTCTTTCTCCCCCCCCCCCCTTTTCTTTTTTTTTTTTTCCCCCTTTTTTTAAAAAAAATTTTTTTCCCCCCTTTTTTTTTTACAAAATTAAGGGAAAAAAAATTTTTTTTCTTTTTTTTAAAAAAAAAAAAGCTATTTAAAAACCCCCCCCCCCCCCCCCTTTTAAAAAACCCCCAAAAAACATCCCTTTCCCCCCTCCCCCCTTTTTTTTTTTTTTTTTTTTTTTTTTAAAAAAAAAAAAAGGGTTTTTTTAAAAAAAACAAAAACCCACCCAAAAATTATTTTTTTAAAAAAAATTTTTTTTTTTTTTTGGGGGTTTTTTTTTGGGGGGGGTTTTTTTGAAAAAAAATTTTTAAAAAAAAAAAAAAAAAAAAACAAAAAAAAAAAAAAAAAAAAAAAAAAAAAAAACAAAGGAAAAAAAAAAAAAAAAAAAAATTTAAAAAAAAGGGAAAAAAATTTTTTTTTTCCCCCCTTTTTCCCTTTTTTTTCTTTCCCCCCCCCTTTTTCCTTTTTTTTAACCCCAAAAAAAAAAAAAAAAAAAAACAATTCAAAACCCCCCCCCCCCCCAAAACCCAAAAAAAAAAAAAAACCCCCCCAAACCCCACCCAAAAAAAAAAAAAAAAAACAAAAAAAAAAAAAAAAAAAAAAAAAAATTCCCCCCCCTTTTTTTAAAAAATTTTTAAAATTTTTTTTTTTCCCCTTTCCCCCCCTTTTTCCCCCAAATTTTTTTTTTTTTTTTTCCCCCGGGGGGGTTTTTTTTTGGGTTTTTTTTTTTAAAAAAAGGGGGAAAATTTTTTTTTTTATAATTTTGGGTAAAACAGGGGTACAGTAAAATTTTTCCGAAACTCTGGCGAAATTCTTATTTTACCAAAGCTTTTGGGGCCAATTAACCCCGGGATGAAAAATTTTAAAAAACGGGGTGGGGGAAAAATTGAGAAGGAGATTTTTAATACTAGCGTGGCAGTTCTGGGGGTTATTAATGTAATTTTTGCATACGGGGTTGTGTGTGGGGTTTTTTGTGTGTGTGTGTGGTGTGTTGGTGTGGGGTGTGTGTGTGTGTGTGAAAATGGGGTTTTTTGGAATTGTTTTTATATAGGGGATACATACAACAAACATAATCATCATACATACATAATCATACTACATACAAACGTATGTGGTTTAAAAATTTTATTATTATTATTAATATATAATAATATTATATTATACACAGGCATTCTCTCTCTCTCTCTCTTCTCTCTCTTTCCTCTTTCTCTTTCTCTCTTCTCTCTCTTCTCTCTCTTTCTGTCTTTCTCACACACCCACACAAAACACCACAACACACAAAACACACACACACACAAACACACACACACACACACACACACACACCACACACCACACACCACACAAAAAAACCACACACCCAAAATAACACACACAATACACACACACACAACACACACCAACACACACACACACCACCCATACCACACACCCCCACAACACAACATACACAAACACCATCCCCCCCCCCCCCCCCCAATCCTGCCCACAAAACATCAAAATTTGTGTTACGAATGCTCGTCGTTCCCCCCAAATTTTGGGGATGATAACCCTAAAAAATGTTTTTTAAATTTTCCTTTGCCACGCCCCGGAAACCCTTAATTAACACCCCCATTAATTTATCCGTTGCCAAATAAAAGCAAAAGCTATTTTTATTTTTATCTTATTTTTATTTTTATTTTTATTTATCTTATCTTATTTTATCTTATTTTTTGTTTATTTATCTTTATTTTATTTTATCTTTCTTTATTTTTTTATCTTTACTTATCTTTTCTTATTTTTTATTTATTTTTACCCTTTTTTTATTATTTTTTATCTTACTTTTCTTAATTTTATTTTATTTTATCTTATCTTTATCTTTACCTGGGACTTCTTTGGAGTTATTTCTTGATCAGTCTAAATCATTTATGTTCATCTGTATCTTTTATCTATATCTTTTAATAATTTATGTTTATCTATATCTTTATCTATATCTTTTTATCTATATCTTTATATCTTTGTTTATTTGTTTATCTGTTTATCTAGTTTTCTTTTATC
>NC_051411.1:3399735-3404735 GCF_015228065.2 Penaeus monodon
TTTTTTTGCGATTCTTTCTTTATCATCATTGCCGTCTTTCTAATCTTCGAGGAATTGCTGTCAGGAGACGGGAGATGAAGAAAATGGTTTATGAATCGTTTTTTTTTTTTTTTTTTTTTTTTTTTTTTTTTTTTTTTTTTTTTTTTTTTTTTTTTTTTCTTTTTTTTTTTTTTTTTTTTTTTTTTTTTCTTTTCCCTCTCTTCTTTCCTTCTACTTCTTCTTCTTCTTCTCTTTTCCTCCTCTCCCTCTTCTCCTTCTCTCTCCTCCTCCTCTCTTCTCTTCTCTCGTCTCTCTCTCTCTCTCCCTCTCTTTCCTCTTTTCCTCTCTCTCTCTCTCCCCTTTTTTCCTCTCTCCTCCCCTCCTCTCCCTTTCCCCCTCTTCCTCTTTCTCCTCCCCCTCCTCTCTCTCTCTCTCTTCTCTCCCTCTCTCCTCCCCTCTCTCCCCCTCCCCCCTCTTCCCCCCATTCTCTCCCCCTCTCTCTCCCCTCTCTCCTCTCTCTCTCCTCTCCCTCCTCTTTTCTCCTCTCTCTCTCTCTCTCTCTTTCACTCACTCTCTCACTCTCTCTCTTGAATACGTCATCTACAGTCCTCCTCTCCTCTCTCTCTCTCTCTCTATCTATCTTCTATCTATCTATCTATCTATTTTCCCCTCTCTCATTCTGATACGATCTATCTCCCCATCTCTCTCTCTCTCTCTCTCTCTCTCTCTCTCTCTCTCTTTCTCTCTTCCCCTCCTCACTAACTCTTCCCCCCTCTCTCTCTCTCTCTCTCTCTCCCCCTCTCCTCTGTCTCTCTCTCTTTTTTTCTCTCTATCAATCGATGGGGCCATCTACGATCTACATCGATCTATCATCATCTCTCTCTCTCTCCTCCCCCTTCTCTCTCCCTCTTCCTCTCTCCTCTCTCTCCCCCCTCCTCTCTCTCTCTCTCCTCTCCTTTTCTCTCTCTCTCTCCCCTCCCCCTTTCTCTCTCTCCCCTCTCTTCCCCTCCCCTCTTTTTCCTTTCTCTCTCTCTCTCTCTCTCTCTCTCCTCTCTCTCCCCTCTCCTCTCTCTCTCCTCTCTCTCTCTCTCCTCTCTCTCTTCTCTTTTCCTCTCTCTCTTTTCCTCCCCTCTCTCTCTCTCTTCCTCTTGCACTGTTCTTGAAAGAGAATACAAATATCAGACTTAGTTATGCCTGAATTTTTATCGGTAATATTTCGCTTCAAAAGCTTCTTTCTTTAATGAGTTCTGCGAGAAGAAACTCGTTTTATATGTCAATTCCTTTTTTTTAATTAATCATATGCCTTATTTATTGCATCATCTGATTGTGTGTTTCCTTTGCTCTCTATTTCAATGTCATTTTCGTTATTTCAATAACCTCGTTATCATTACTGTTGTTATCATTATCATTATAATGATAACAACAGATGCTTGATATTATCAATGTCAATATTTATAGCTATTGTTGTTTTGCATCATTATCATTATTATCATTATCAGTATTATCACTTTCTTTGTTGTCATTTTATCATCATGATTGTTTTCATGATTATCATTGTCGTTATTATCTGTATCATCTTTGTTATTATCATCATCACCGGCATCATCACTGTTATGATGAATGAGTGTTATTATCACCACAAATATTGTTGTTGTTAGTGTTTTTATTATTGTTATTACTGGTGTTAAATGTTAACATTGACATTATTTGTATTTTTACTGCATTATCATTCACTTGTTCCCTTATATTATTCCCAAGCAGGAGTAAAAAATAAATAGATAAAAAAAAGGAAAAAAAAAAAGAAGTACATTTTTGCATGTAATTACGCCGTGTATAAAGTATATATCTATACTCCTAAGTTACAATGACGTCACTAATTTTACGACAATATCAGTTTAAGAAAAGAATATACGTACGTTTATACAGTACAATATCCTAAGAAAAAATATAAATAAGTCACTTTATACGCGCAATCTCTGTCTTGAAAGTGACGTCACTAAAGTAAACGCTGCAGGGCGGAAAAAAAAAAAAAAATATATATATATATATATGTATATATATATATATATATATATATATATATATATATATATATATATATATATATATATATGTATGTATATATATGGAAGCTTTTATATTACATTTTCTTTCTCTTTTTAAGCAATGGAGTCACGAGCCTTTCGACAGACTTTCTCTCACGATTATGATAATGATTATGATTACGATTATGATAATGATTATGATACTAGCAATAGTAGTAGTGATGATAATAGTAATAGTGATAATAGTAGAAGAGATAGCAATAATAATGTTAGTAGTAGAGGTAATAATATAAATGTTAGTAATGTTGATAGAAATAAAAAAATATAATATCGATTATAATAATAAAATGATAATGACAATAATAATGATAAAAGTAATAATGATAATAATAACATAATCACAATAATGATAAAACAACAACTATGATGCTAATAATAGCACAAATATCAAACAAGATATAATCAAAACTCCTTTACACCCACGATCCCTCTTAAAAGCTATGACGTCACCAGTCCTACGACTTCCTACGAGGGAAAAATAATTATAAAAAAATATGAAATAAGTAAGAATAAGAATAAATGATAATAATAACAATAACGAAAATAAAAGACAATGAAAATATGAATTAAGAAAATAAAAATAAGAATGATAAATGAATACATAAGAGAGAAAAAAAGGGCAACAGAAAACAAATATATCTACACTTTTATACACATTTATATCTCCCATCTCTTCTTTATCCTTCCCCTCCCTTCCCCCTCCCCTCCCCTCCCTTCCCTTTCCTCTACCCCGTCCCCCCTTCCCTCCCCTTCATCTACCCCTTCCCCACTCTCTCTCTCAAAAAAATATATATTAAAAAGATCCGAAAATAAGCTACTTTCTGACTTCTTTATTTATAACGTCGACGCCCCTCGGTCGTCTGGCTTCCCTGAGGCTACAGGAGATCGCCAACCTCTCCCCCCCCCCTTCACCTCCCGCCCCCTCCTCCCCCCCCCTTCACCTCCTTCCTTCAGCAGATCATAAGCTTTCCTTGGGCGTCTTGAAAAGAGGCGAGGGGCGTGATCTTCTTAGCGCTGTTATTGTTGTTATTGTTGGTTGTATTACTATTATTGTGTTATTATTATTATTATTATTATCTTTATTATTATTATTATTATTATTATCATTATTATTATTATTATTATTATTATTATTATTATTATTATTATTATTATTATTATTATTATTATCATTATCATTATCATTATCATTATCATTATCATTTCATTATTATCATTATCATCATCATTATCATTATTATTACTGTTATTTTTTGTTGTTGTTATTATTATTATTATCATTATTATTATTATTATTATCTTGTTATTACCATTAGCGCTATCTTATTATTGTTTGTGATTTATTATCACTGTTGATTTTATTGTGATTATCATCACAATTATTTTCATCATTATCATTACTGTCATAAAATTTGTCCTGAAATGAATAATTTAAAAAAAAATTCTCTCTCAGTTTAATCAAACGCAAAAAAATCTCTCTCTCTCTCTCTCTCTCTCTCTCTCTCTCTCTCTCTCTCTCTCTCTATCTATCTATCTATCTATCTATCTATCTATCTATCTACCTATATATCTATCTGTCTGTCTATCTATCTATCTATCTATCTGTCTATCTCTATCTCTATCTGTCTATCTATATATCTATCAGTATATGAGTGCTTATATATTGTTCTATATTTTTTACGTTGTAGTTGTGACTACAATATACAGCACACGCACACACACGCACGCACATCGAGATCAAATAATAAATTAGTGAATAGATAAATATGTATATAGATAGACAGATAGATAGATAAAGGTAGACAGACAGATAGACAGACGAATGAATATACAGATATTTGGATATATATATGTTTGTTTGTTTTTCAAGTGCCCTGTCCCACAAGGACGTTGGCGATCATGGATTTCCATGATTTTCTTGGCAATTTAGAGCGGTGGTTTGCCGTTGCCTTCCGCCCTTTGTTTTTATCGAGTCACCATCTCTATTTACCCAGTTCTGGGACCGGCACTGACTTGGGCTGCCTTGCCCACCCAGTGGCCAGGTAGGCAATCGAGGTGAAGCTCCTTGCCCAAGGGAACAACGCGCCGGCCGGTGACTCGAACCCTTGAACTCAGATTCCCGTCGTGACAGTCTTGAGTCCGATGCTCTAACCACTCGGCCACCGCGGCCTATTTTGGATATATACTTGAGTGCAAGAAACTCCGATCTAGAAATGATTATAGGCACGTAAAAAATAAATTATGATACTTTTATTGATAAACGGATAGTTCATAAACTATAAATAAAGAATACAAAAGCATACAGAAATATCACAGAATGCAAAATATCATCATCAAATTCGCTTCTCACATACCACAGTAATACAATATGAACCAGTAAATAACATACAACTGACACATCCCACTGCGCCCAGCCTCGCTATAAATGTTGACAAGAAACCCCGTTTTTTGACCCAAAACAAACCAAATCAGCAGAAACAGTAAATAAAAATACCGAAAAAATCCATTTTAATACATTTTGGATATAAAATGGAAAAACAGCTGTGAATCAAAAGGGGATGATGTTTATCGCTCACCACAACGAGTTTGTATTACAACCAGGGACAGTGTACAGTGAATATAAAGTCCATACATATGAATGGAATACATAATTCCATTTCCAATATAACTGTTCCCACGGCATTAACAAGGTCACTCGAGGTACACCCACTAGTACTATCGGTTGTACACTCACTTAAGGTCTATTTATATTCAGGTAGCTGTTCTTTCTCCTCCAGGTGTTATCGACATGAACAAACAAACCCACCTTGATCTTTCCCCTCCTTCCCCCTTCCCCTTCTTCTCCTTCCCCCTCCCCCTCCCCTTGTTGCTGTCAGTGCAGCAAAACAATTACCCCCCCCTCTCCTCTCTCCACCT
>NC_051411.1:3432235-3434735 GCF_015228065.2 Penaeus monodon
GAGAGAGAGAGAGAGAGAGAGAGAGATGAAGGAGAGGACTGGGGAAGAGAGAGAGAAAAAAAATCTGGGAAAGATGTCTATCTAAATTCTTTTTTATTGTGAAAAGGCACACCATACACATGTGTTTGTGTGTGTGTATATTATATATATATATATATATATATATATATATATATATATATATATATATATATATATATATATATACACACACAAATATATATACATACATACATTATATATATATATATATATATATATATATATATATATATATATATATATATATATATATATATATATATATATTAATCAATCTTTCATACAGTAAGGGTACGTAAGCTAAATATTACTCGTCCCAGAAGAATGTTTAGTCATACCTCAGGGATCATCTTGATGTTACGTAATCCCGTTACCGAGAATTAGTTCAGGGTATCCTTTAAGCTTCCAAATAACAAAGACAGTGTATTATATCCTAAACAAATTGCCCCAAGGATAAATGGATAACGAACTGGATAAAGGGGAAAGGACTGATAATATGACGGGGAAGTTGAATATTACGAAGCCTTCCGTTTCAACTTATATTATATATTATATTTCATATTATATCCAGACGACACAGTTCGTTGTTTACAAATGAGGAGTGATTACGTAATCCCTGAAGTTATGAGGGGGTCTACTGCCACACAACATAATCGACTAATCCACAGACTTGGTCAGTGGAGGGTCGAGAAGTAAAGGTCAGTAAAGGAGAAGAGTGAGAGAGAGAGGGATGAGGAGGAGAAGAGAAAGAGAGAGAGATGAGGAGAAGAAGAGTGAGAGAGAGAGGGATGAGGAGGAGAAGAATGAGAGAAGAGAGAGGGATGAGGAGGAGAAGAAAGAGAGTGAGAGAGAGGGATGAGGAGGAGAAGAATGAGAGAGAGAGAGGGATGAGGAGAAGAGTGAGAGAGAGAGAGAGGAAATGATAAGGTAAATATCAGTTTAAAAATTACTTATCAACACAAATTTCTTGTTCCATTTGAGGGAGGAAGGTAGAACTAGAATGTGTCCAATCTCAAGAAAGATGTAACTGGCAACTCACTTTGGAGTATTCCTTTTTTTTTTTTTTTTTTTTTTTTTTTTTTGTCAAATCAACTAATGATAATTGTGATTGCGTCTGTTTTCTATTTTAAAACTAAACAAAATAAAATAAAATAAAATAAATAATATTGGAATATGCTACCTTCAACGCCAATTTATTCTTAAAAAAATAAATAAAAGCGTACTCCAAAGGGAACAGTTGCCAGTTTTTGTTTTTCCCCTCATTTTTCCCTTAGGTTCAACGGAATGAAATTACAAGAAAGAAAAACGATCGTATGATAAAAACCAGCAAATATAAAGCAAATTTCATTAATGTTCTCCACGCAGGGATATGGCTTTCGCATGATGTTACCCATTTTACGTCTAGTGACTCCTCTGGTTGGATGAAAAACGCCATTTGGCTGACTCAGACTTTAACAGGAGTACCCGAGCCTGACCGGATGAGGGAGAGGGAGAGAGAGAGAGAGAGAGAGAGAGAGAGAGAGAGAGAGAGAGAGAGAAGAAGAAGAAGAAGAAGAAGAAGAAGAAGAAGAGAGACATAGAGGGACATAGAGAGAAGAAGAAGAAGAAGAAGAGACAGAGAAAGAGAGAATGAGAAAGAGAGAGAGAGAGAGAGAGAGAGAGAGAGACAAAGAGAGAGAGAGAGAGAGAGAGAGAGAGAGAGAGAGAGAGAGAGAGAGAAGGGGAAAGAAAGAAAGAAAGAAAGAAAGAGATGGGAAAGAAAAATGAGAGGTGGAGGGAGGAAAGAAGAAAAGAGTGAGAAAGAGAGAGGGAGTGTGAGAGAGAAAGAGAGAGAAGGAGAAGGAGGGAGAGACTCGAACACACGACCTTTGCGAGCACGAGCGCGAGCACACTGCTCTATAGCAACAGCAGCAGACAAAAAGCATTACAAAAGGACAAAAATGAAAAAGAGGTAAGAAGTAGGAGAGAAAAGCAAGAAAAAAAGAAAGAAAAGAAAAAGAATAAAAAAAAACAAGAAAGAAGGAATCGAGAAAAAAACAAGAAAAAAAAATAAATAAGAGACAAAAACACAAATAAAATAAAATTATGAAATAAAAGAAAGAGAAAGAAAAAAAAAGAAGAAAAAAATCGTAAAATCATAAAATAAAAACAAGAAAATAAACCTAATTTCAATACCCCCCCCCCCCCGCAAAATAACAAAACACAAGGCCGTTTCGAAGAATAGAATTTGTTTTCATTAGTTATTACCCAAAGTTATTAACTATTACTTATCATTATACTTATTTATTTGTTATGTACATATATATATATATATATATATATATATATATATATATATATATATATATATGTATGTATATATATGTATATTCAAATCTATATTTATATATTCATATTTGTTATTTTTATTTATATATATTATTCATTATCTCCTACCCAAAGTTATTATTTCTCAGTT
>NC_051411.1:3447235-3454735 GCF_015228065.2 Penaeus monodon
CACCAGAGAACCCCCAAATTTCAAAATATTAATAAAAAACAATAATATAAAAAATAGTAAAAATTTTCCAAAATTAAAAATAATAAAAATTTAATATAAAACAAAAAATTTAAACAACCCAAAATTTAATTAAATAATAAAAAATCCAATTTAAAAATAATTTAAAAAAAAACCAAAAAATTCCCTTAAAACACAAAATTTTATTTTAATACACAAAACCCAACAAACAAAAATAATTTTTTTAAAACAACCCAATATTTTTTAAAAATTTAAAAATACAAAAAAAAAACACAAAAAAAAAACCCAAAAAACCCAACACAAACAAAGGCAACCTAAAAATAAAAAAACAAACATAACAAAATAAAAAAACTTTTAAAAGTAAAAAAAAAAATAAAAAACAAAAACAAAAAAAAAACAAAACATTTTTTTGGGAAACACCCAAAAACAAAAAAACAAATACAAAAAACCAAAAAAAAAAAAAAAAAAAAAACTTTTTAAAAAATCTTTTAAATAAACAACCAAACCAAAACACAATCATATAAAATAAAATTATATATTTTAAAAAAATATATAATAATTTTTAATGTTTTTTAATACCAAAAAATTCCCCCCCCCCCCCCCCAAAAATTCCTTAAAATAATCAACCTCTAAGGAAAAAATTTCCCCCTGGTTTTGCCATGTTTTGAAATTTATTTCCCTTCCTTTTAAAAAAAAAAAAAAAAAAAAAGAACCCCCGGGGGAGGAGGGGCCCCGAGAGGAGGTTAGAGGGGGAAGAAAAAAGGGGCCAAAAGACCCGGAGGGAAGAAAAATGGTCTCGGGCCGGGGGTAGGGGGGTTTAAAGCCTTAAATTACGCCCGCCTTTGAACGAAAAAAATGAAAAAAATTTTAAGATAAAAAACTGGGGAAAAAGTTTAGATTGGGGGGATTCCCAGAAGAGAAGATAGAAAAATAGAAAGAAGAAAAAAGAAAAAGAAAAGGGAAAAAAAAATTTTTTCTTCCCCCCTTGGGGGGGTTTTTTGGTTTCATCCTTCTTGCTTTTTTCTTTTTCTTTTAAAAACTTTTTGAAAAATTTTTTTTTCCTTCCTTGTTTTGGGCGGTTTTTCCTTTCCCCCTTTTTTCTTTTTTTTTTCCGTCCTCTCTTTTTTTTTCCCCTTTTCCCCTTTTTCTCTCTCTCTCTCTCTTTTCTCTCCTCCTCTCTCTCTCTCCTTTTCCCCTCTCCCCTCTCTCTTCTTTCCCCCCTTCTCTCCCTCTCTTTTCTCTTCCCCTTTTTCTTTCTTTTTCTTTTTCTCTCTCCCCTTTCTCTCTTTTTCTCTCTCTCTCTCCCCTCTCTCCCCTCTCATCTTCTTCTTCTTCCTTCTTCTTCTTTTTTCCTTCCCCTCTCCTCTTCTCTCTCCTTTCTTTTTCTTTTTTTCTTTTTCTTTTTTCTTCTCTCTCTCTCTCTCTCTTCTTCTTTTCCTTCTTCTTTTTCTCCCTCTCTCTCCTCTTTCTCTCTCTCTCCCCCTTCTCTTCTTTTTTCTTCTTTTCTTCTCTCTCTCTCTCGTCCTCTCTCTCTCTTCTTCTTCTTCTTTTTTTCTTCTTTTCTTTTCTCTCTCTCCTTTTTCTCTCCTCTTCTCTCTCATCTCCCCTTCCTCTCCCCTCTCCCCTTCTCTCTCCTCTCTTCCCCCCCTCTCTCTCTCTCTCTTTTCTCCTCCCCTCCTCCCCCTCTCTCTCTCTCTCTCTTCTTTCTCTCTCTCTCTCTCTCTCCCCTCTCTCCCCTCTTTTCTTTTTCTTTTTTCTTTTTCTTTTTCTTTTTTCTCTCTCTCTTTTCCCTTCTTCCTTCCTTCTTCTTCCCCCGTTCTTTTTCCCCTCTTCTTTTCCCCCTCTCCCCTTTTTTCTCTTCTTCTTCTTCCTTTTCTTTTGCCTCTCTCTTCTCTCCCCTCTCTTCCCTTTTTCTCTCCCCCTCTTTTTCCCCTTCTCTCCCCTCTTTCCCCTCCCTTTCTCTCCCCCTCTCCTCTCTCCCCTTTCTTTTCTCTCTTCTCTCTCCTCTTTTCTTTTTCTTTTTTTCTTCTTCTTTTTTTCTTCTTCTTCTTCTTCTTCCCCTTTTCCCCTTCCCCCTCTCTCTCTTTTCCCCTCTCTCTTTTTTCTTCTCTCTCTCTCCCCCTCCCCCCCCCCTCCCCCTTTCTTTTTCTTTTTCCTTTTTCCTTTTTCTCTCTCTCTTTTTCTCTTCCTCCCCTCCTCTCTCTTTTCTCTCTCTCTTTTTCTCTCTCTCTCTCTCTCTCTCCCCCTCCTTTTCCCCTCTCCTCTCTCCCCTCTCTCTCCCCCTTTCTCTCTCTCTCTCCCCTCTCCCCTCTTTTTTTTTCTTTTTCCCTTTTTTCTCTCTCTCTCCTCCCCTTTCCCCCTCTCTCCCTCGCTCTCCCCTCTCTCCCCTTCTCCCCTCTCTCCTCTCTCTCTCTCTCTTCTCTCTCTCTCTCTTCTCTCTCCCCTTTTTTTCTCCTCTCTCTCTCCTTTTCCCTTTTCTTCTTCTTCTTCTCTCTCTCTCTCTCTCCCTCCCCCCCCCCCCCCCCCCCCATCCCCTTTTTCTCCCCTCTCCTCTCTCTCTTCTCTCTCTCTTTTTCTCTTTTTCGTTTTCTTTCTTTCTCTCTCATTCCCCTCCCTCTCTCCTCCTTTTCCCCTTCTTCTTCTCTCCTTTTTCTTTCTCTTTCCCCTCTCTCTCCCTCTCTCCCCTCCTTCTCTCTCTCTCTCTCTCCCCTCTTTTCCCTCTCTTCTCACCCCTCTCTCTCTCTCTCTTTTCTCTTTTTCCAACTCTCTCTCTCTCTCCCTCTTAGCCTCTCCATTTTTTTCTTTTTTTTTTTTTTTTTTTTTTTGGCATTTTTTTTTATTTTGTTTGTTTTGTGTGTTTTCCTGTTTTTTTTTGTATTTTTTATGCCCTTTATTTTTTTTGTCTCTCTCTCTTTCTCTCCTTTTTTTTTTTTTTTTTTCTTCTTTCTTTCCTTTCTTTTTCTCTTCTCTCTTTTTTGGGGCATTTTTTTGGTACTTTTTTTGTTTTGGGAAATTCCCATATGTTGCTTGTATTTTTTTTTTCTAAAAATTTCCCTTTTCAATATTAACAAGTTACTTACTGTGAATACGTGTTATGAGGGAGGAATCCTTTATCAAAAAACCGAGAAGCATTTTCTTAATCTGATAACGATGATGAAACTCCAAATATATTTTTTTTTTTTTAAAAAAACCCGTCTAAATTTTTCCCCTCTATATGTAAACAACCCCTTTTTGGGTTTTCCCCTTTTAAGTTTTAAAAAGACGACTGTCCGTTTTTTTCTTTTCTTAACCCCATCCCCAAAAAAACCTTCTATGATTTTTTTCCCCAAACCCCTTCTTCTCATCAAATCTTAAAAACATTCTTGTTATACGACATTCTTTGCAACGGGTTTAAATTAAACACCCCCGAGGGGGCTTTTTAAAAAAATGGCTGGGGAATTTTTTGATATTAATCTCGTGCACATTTTCGCAAGGGAAGATAGCTTGCATATTAACTCAAGCTCGAGAATACCCTTTTGAGAAAGAACTTGGCAAGCTAATGCAACCCTCCTTGAGCGGCTTGATCTCCCCCCCCCCCCTCCCCCTCCCCCTTGCCCCCCCCCCCCACCCCCCCCCCCCACCCCAAGCACAAGTCTTAAAAATTAAGCAGATGATAAATTTCGCGGTTCGAGGGAAAGTTTCGCGCCAAATTATCTTCGCTTTTTTTTTTTCAAATTCTTTCATTTCGCGGGGAGAATTTTTTTTTCTTTTTTTTTTTTTTTTTTTTTAGTTCGGGGATGGGGAAAATTTTTTCACTTTAAAGGGAAATTTCCTCTGCGCTTTTCCGAAACAGTGAGGGAAAAAAGGGCCAAAAATAAATCTTTTCCCCTTTTTTCATTTCCCCGGGTTTGAAAATGGGGTTTAAACAAAATATCGAGCAAAATTTAAAAAACAAAATTTTTTGCAGGGAAATTGCAATATTTTTTTCCTTTTCCCTTTTCTTTTCTTTTTCTTTTTTTTTTTTTTTTTTCAATGGGAGAAAAAAATTTGAAGAAAAATGGGGATTATTGATGGGGAAAAAATTAAAAAAAGGTCCGGGTTTTTTTTTCGCGTTCCTAGTACCTTTTTTTTTGTCTGTTTTGTCGTTTTTAAACCTCCTCATTACGCCCCATCTCATCATCATCACCACCCCCAAACCACCCCCCCTTAAACCATAAACCTTCACCCATCATCATCATCACCCCCAGCCCCCCCCACCACCCACTACATCCCATGGGTCTTTTCCCCCTCATCATAAATCATCATTTAACCCATTCACCATCCCCAAATTCAATTCATCTTCATCATCATCACCCTCACACCCTTTAAAAAATGGTTTTGTTTTTTTTTCCTTTCGTTGATTTTGCCCTTTAAAATATCAACTTTTCGCTTTTTTCCCAATTAAAATTTTCTTTTAAATCATTCTTTTAAGGGGTCCTTTTGGTAATTTCTTTAATTTATTAAATAAACGCTTTTTCCTCCCAGCCCACAAAATTCTCTCAGCTTTTAAATTTTAAGGAAATCGAGTAATTAAATTCTTCTTTTCTTTTTCCATTTATTAATTATTTTCTCATATAAAAGGGAATGTATAAAAATCATTTAAATCAAAATTAAACGTAAAAATTTTTGGCGTTTTTTTGAAAAACTGAAAAAATATCGAATTTAAAATTGCTAATGTTAAACAGGAAAAAATTATTAGTTGGATATAATTCATTGAATAAATTTAAATTATATATAGTATATTTTAATATATATTATATATATATATATTATATATATATATATATTTATTTGTATAATATATAATATATAAATATTATAAAAAACAACAAAAATATATATAATAAAATATATGTATTTATATTATATATATAAAATATTATAAAATTTTTAAAATATATATGCATATATTTTAAAACATATAAATTTTCTATATAAAACATAAAATATATATATATAATATTATATATATTATATATTTATATATTTTAATATTTTATCTTTTTTATATATAAAATTTTAAATATATATATATTATATATCTTTTATATATATCCCTTATTATATTATATATTAATTAGTTATAGTATATCTCTTCTTTTGGTTCCTCATATAAATTATATTCTTTTAAAATTATATATATTTTATACAATTATCTATATAAATATTATCTATAAAATTTTAAAAATATTATATTTTTTAAATATTTCTACTTTCATATATACAAATTAATCATATAATCTATATATTATCTCTTTAAAAATATTTATATTACCCTTATTTATACATATGGGGTGTGTGTTTATATTATCCTACATCTATTTTATTATATAATATAAAATTAAAATATATATAATAAAATTTTTAATTTTATATCTATATAATATATATAACATATGTGTGTTTTTTTATATTTATCCCTACCTTTATATTATATTTTTCTTTTATATTTTATATACTATAATTTTAATATATTTTTATTATAATATATATATATATTTTATGGGGCAACAAGGCAACTACCGGTCGAGTGACAGAGGGTTTTAAGTTTTTATTTCATCTTTTTTGGAACCCTAATGGTGGAAATGAAATAAAAATAAAAATTATGAAAAGGAAAATAATGAAAAAATTTATAATAATGATAAAATGATAAAAATGATAATAATGATAAAAATAAATTATAATTAATAATTATAATAATAAATAAAAATAAAATAATAATAAAATAAAAATAATAATAATAATATAATAATAAAAAAAATTTGATGAAAATGATGATAAAATTATGATGCCCGGTAAAAAAAATAAAAATTAAATACTAAAATTTGATAATAATGAAATAATAAAATAAGGGAAATAATAAAAAAATAATAATAATAATAAAAATTTAATTTAAAATAATAAAAATAATAATAATAAATAATGATAAAAATAATTATTATTAAATAAAAAATAATGATAAAAATGAAAAAAATGATAAAAACCCAACAACAAAAACAACAAAAAACAACAACAACAATAATAATAATAATAATGTAATAAAATAATAATAAAAATTTAATAATAATAAAAATTTCAATAATAATAAAAATAAAAAATATAATAGTAATAAAAAATAATAATATTAAAATAATAAACCAATGAAAATGGGTTTAAATTTGATAAGAGGGTGCGACGTGCTCTCTCCCTATAAATTCTATTCTGGTAAACCTTCCCTGTTTATGAGCCAAGATGCCCTACGTCATGCATTCATATCATTCCCGCAAGGTCATTGGCGCATTTAATAATGAATTCCAATTATATTTTCTTCGAACTGGGGATTGTTTTTTTGCCCACAACTTTTTTAAATTTATTAAATTTTTTTTTTTTTTATTCCTCCCTGCGTCATGAAATGTCAAAAGGTTTTTCTGATGCGGTTCATGATCCCAAAGATATACGAAATACACGTAAATTTCTTTTCTACGTTCTCTCTCTCTTCTCTTTTTCCCCCTCTCCTCTCTCCCCTTTCCCCTCCCCTTCTCTCTTTTCCCCCTTCTCTCTCTCCCCTCCCCCTCTCTCTCTCTCCCCTCTCTCTCGCTCGTTTTCTCGCTCGCTCTTTCCCCTTCTCTCTCCCCTCTTCTTCTCTCTCTCTCTCTCTTCTCTCTCCCTCTTTTTTCCTCCTCTCTTTTCTCCCCTCTTTTCCCCTTCTCTTCTCTCTCCCCCCCCCCCCCTTTTCTCTCCTCTCTCTCTCTCTCTCTCGCTCGCTCGCTCTCTCCCCTCTCCCCCCTCTCCTCCCCTCTCTCTCTCGCCTCTCTCTCTCTTTCTCTCCTCTCTCCTCTCCCCTCTCCTCTCTCCCCTCTCTCTCTCTCTTTTCTTTTCTTCTCTCTCTCTCTCTCTATCTATCTATCTATTTTATCTATTATCTCTATCTCTCTCTCTCTGGAATAATTAATGAGAAAGCGGTGGTAAGTACAAACCCAAAAAAGTGGGGAAAAAATGGAGGGGTGGAAATTACAAACCCAAAGGGGGGTTAATAGTGAAGAGTAGGGAAATTACTAACTTGAAGGGGTGTTTAAAAGGGGAAAAAAAAAATTGGTATTAAAACCCAAAAAGGAGGCATTTTAGAGGAAGGAGTGGTTTTACAAAAAAAAATGTCAGTTTTAAAAAGGGAAAGAAATTTTTTTCCATTGATGAAATTATCAGTGGGGGGAAAGTGATGTCTGGGCCCATTTTTCATCTCTTATTTTCTCATCCCCATCTCCCCTCCTAATCATCCCCTTCTCTGTTTTCTCCTTCTTACGCCTTCTCTCTGAATTTCTTTAATGCTCTCTAAGCCCCTTATTGCAAAAGGGGATTGATCGGAAAAGGCCCTCACGACTTTCTCAAAACCGATCACGTTGTCGATAAGGAATATTTTTGGTAAAGATACAACGCGTCAAGCATATTCTATCAACATGGTCTATAAATATAAACGTCAAACACAAT
>NC_051411.1:3458643-3461143 GCF_015228065.2 Penaeus monodon
CTATACTATAGATATATTGATAGATATCTATAATTATATCCTATATATAATATATATATATATATATATAATTTAGGAGAAGAGAGAGAAAAGATATTATATATATATCTATTATAATATATATTTTATCTCTATATATATATATATATATATATATATATATATATACACTTTTTCTTTTCTTTTCTTTTCTTTTCTTTTTTTTATCTTTTTTTCCGGAAGTGCCGGGGAAGAGAGGGAGGAGGATGGGAGAGAGAGAGAGAATTTCTTCTTCTTCTTCTTCTTCTTCTTCTTCTTCTTCTCCTTCTTCTTCTTCTTCTTCTTCTTCTCCTTCTTCTTCTTCTATCTTCTTCTTCTTCTTCTTCTCCGTCTTCTTTCGAGTGCGGGGATGATGGAGAAAAGGCAAGAGGACAGAGTAGGAGAATGGCGAAAGGGAAGGGGTTTGTAGGTAGGGGGTGAAGGAGGGAGGGAGAAGGGAGAAATGAAGCAAAAGGGTTGAGGGAGATGTGGGAGGGAGAGGGAGAGGGTGAGATGGATGAATAGGAGAATAGAGAGGAAGAGAAGAATGAGAGAATAGGAGAGGGACGGAGAGAGGAAGGATGGAGGGATGGGAGAGAAGAAAAGGGGTTGAGGGAGGGAGAGAGGAAGAGTAGGAGAAAGAGGGTGGGAGAGAGAATGAGAGTGGATTGCGAGGCAGGTATGAAGAGCACAATGGCGTCAGAGGATGAAGAAAAGGGGGGCAAGGAATAAAGAGCAGCACACAGGGGGGAAGAGGGAGAGCGAGTGAGAGAGGGAACGAGAAGAGAGAGAGAGCGAGAAGAGAGAGAGAGAGAGAGAAGGGGGGGGGGGGTTAGCGCAGCGAGGAGAGAGAGAGAGCTCGGAGAGAGCAAGAGATAGAGAGAGAGAAGAGATAGAGAGAGGCAGAGAGGAGAGAGAGAGAAAGAGGGGGGGGGGGGGTAGAGAGAGAGACGAGGAGAGGAGAGGCGCGAGAAGCGAGAGACGAGAGATAGAGAAGAGAGAGAGAGAGAGAGAGAGAGACGAGAGAGGGGAGAGAGAGAGAGAGCGAGAGAAAGAGCGGGAGAGAGCGGGGGGGGACGGTGATAGAGTAGAGAAAAAACTAAATCAACTCTTTCTCCCTCCTCCTTCTATCTACCCCCCTTCTTTAACCTCTCCTTTCCTTCTTCCCTCCTTTAACTCTCCCTTCCCTCCTTCCTTACTTCCCTTCTTCTCCGGCCTCTCTCTCCCTCTCCTCCTCTTAAAGCTTACCATCAGCCTCCACTACATCCCTCCCTCCCTCCCTCCCTCCCTCCTCCCTCCCTCTATTTACTCCCCCCCTCCCCTCTCTCCCCTCCTTCCTCGACTCCCTCTCATCCTCCCCCTCTTCCCATTTACCACCCCTTCCCCTGCCACTTCCCCTCCCTCCCTTCCCCACTCCCTCCCTCCCTCCCTCCAACCCCCCTCCCTCCACCCTCCCGCCTGTGCCCCACCTCCTCCACCTCCCCTCCTTCCCATCCCTCCAGTTACCACCCTTTCACTCCCTTTCCTTTCTTCCCCCTCCCTCTCTTTTCCTTTTCCCTCTCTTCCCTCCCTCCCTTTCCCCCTCCCTCCCTTTCCTCCTCTCTCCCTCTCCTCCCTCCCTCCCTCTTTCCCGCCCTCTCTCCCCCGCCTTTTTCCCTCCCTCTCTCCCGCTCTCCCCCCCTCTCCCCCCCCCCTCCCTCCCTCCCTCCCTACCCCCCCCTCCCTCGTAGATCCCTCCGCCTCCATCACCCTTCTCATCTTCGGCCCAAAATGCTAAAATGGAATGCCGCAGCTCGGTCGCCGGGTTTTCCAAATTTCTTTCAGGATTTGCTGCGATTCGCCAGTCACTCAGTATCCGTGAATCCCAGAAGCGTCCTCTCTCTCTCTCTCTCTCTCTCTCTCTCTCTCTCTCTCTCTCCTCGCTCTCTATTCTCTCCGCTCTCTCTCTCTCTCTCAGCATCCTCTCTCCTCTCTCCTCTCTCTCTCCTCTCTTCTCTTCACTCTCCTCTCCTCTCTCTCCTCTCCTCCTTACTCCTCGCTCTTCTCCATCCCTCTCCCTCCCTCCTCTCTCTCTCTCTCTCTCTCTTCTCCTTCTCCCTCTTCCTTTTCCCTTTTAATCTCCCTTTTCTTGGTTCCCTTTCTTTCTGTATTTTCCTTCTCCTTCTTCTTTATCTCCCATATCTCTGTCTTTCCTTTTCTCCCCCTCTTTCTTCTTTTTTCTTACTACCCCCTCTTTTTTCCTCTCTCCCGTTTCTCCATTCCTTCCTCTCTTCCCATTCCTCATCTTTCTCTCTCTTCCTTATTTCCACCCTTTCTTCTCTCCCTAACCTCCATCTCTCCCCCCTCTCTATCTCCCTCCCCACCCCCTCTTTTTCCCCTTTATCTCTTGTTTTCGATTATCTGTTTCCCCTCTTTCATCTCCTCTATTCACATTCTATCTTTCTCTCTTTTTCTCTCTTCTCTCCCATGATATTCCGAGCTT
>NC_051411.1:3471143-3478643 GCF_015228065.2 Penaeus monodon
AAGGACTCATTATAAGGGGGTTTGTCCCAAGCGCCAACCTCGTTCCCACCTCCCTCCCCCCCCTCCCTTTTATGAGGAAAATGAGGTAAACAAGAGATTTCGTAAACATGCGGCGAGGATCCGGATGAGGAAGAGTAGGTGGGTGTTTGCATTAGTGTGGGGGAGAGGGGGGGGGGGAGTGGGGAGGGGAAGAGGGAGAGGGGGTGGAGGGAGAGAGGGAGGGAGGGAGAGAGAGAGAAGAGGGAGAGCGTGAGAGAGAGAGAGAGAGAGAGAAAAGAAGAGAAGAGAAGAGAGAGAGAGAGAAGAGAGGGAGAGAGAGAGAGAAGAGAAGAGACAGAAAAGAGAAGAGAAAAGAAGAGAGAGAAAGAGACCGAGACAGAGAAAAAAAACAAATCACAAGGAAAGAAAAAAAAACGAAGTAAAAAATAAATGAAAAAAAGTAGAGAATAACAAACAATCCTCATCGCTCCGCTCTGTTGGAGAAGAAAGAAAGAAGGAAAAAAGAAATGAAAACAGATATTTGCCCTGAAGACGGACGGTCGTGTCGCCAAAGAAAACGAGCCTCGCATATTTTCTTGTCTTGAGGGATTGCTGATAAGCATTTTATTCATTTATTTATTTATTTATTTATTATTCTCTTTCTCGCTTTCTCTCTGTTTGTTTCTCTTTCTTTATTTTTTCCTGTCTCTCTCTCTTTCTGTCTCTCTCTCTTTCCTTCTCTCTCTCTTTCCTTCTCTCTCTCTCTCTCTCTCTCTCTCTCTCTCTCTTTCTCTCTCTCTCTCTCTCTCTCTCTCTCTCTCTCTCTCTCTCTCTCTCTCTCTTCTCTCTCTCTCTCTATCTCTCTCTATCTATCTATCTATCTATCTATCTCTATCTATCTTCTTTATCTATCTTTCTATCTCTATCTTAACCCTTTTTTTAATCTCCCATCTAAACTTTTTTCCCCCTACGAAAGAAAAACTTAAGAAAAAATTTCAAAAAAAAATTTTTTGAATTTTAACCGGGAAACCCCCATATTTCTACCCGAAAAAAAAATTTCACCTTTTCCCGGGGCCAAAGGGTAAAAAAAACCTTTCCCCTAAAAACCTCCCCGAACCTTTTCCATTTAAAAAACCCCTCAAAGGGCCCAAAACCCAACCCCAGACTTAAAAAACCAGTCACCCTCAGCCCCCCCCCCCCCCTCCAACTCATCCTGGAAACCCCAAACCCCTCACTTTAAAACCCCTTTTTCCCCCCCCTTCCCGTAAAATTTAAAGGATTCACATTCTCCCCCCAAAACCCCCCCCTAAATTTCCCGTGGGCTACAGCCCCCTCCTCCTCATCCGCTTCCCCCTTTCCTCCTCCTGTAGTTCGAAACTTTTGGGTTCCCTTTTTGGGCCCAAAGGTTTTTCGAGTTGGGGTTTCCCTTGGGGTACCACACCCAAAACAAAACAAATATATATAATATAATATATATATATATATATATATAATATAAATATTATATATATATATATAAAAATATATATTTTATATACCTACAATATATTAATTTTATATATTTTTATATATAATATATTATAAAATAAAAATTTCTTTTAATATATATATATATATATATAGTTATATATATTTAAAAATATATATATATTAAAAATATACATATTATATTATACATACATACATTATAATTAATATTTTAATAAAATATAATAAATATATAATATAAAATATATATATATACATATTTTATATAAATTATATAAATTTTATATATATAATATTTATATACATACATAATTTTATAAGTATATATATATATATATATATATATATATGTTATAAACTAAAAATAATATATATAAATATATTTCTATATATAGGATATATTTGTGTGTGTGTGTGTGTGTGTTTTTGTGGTTTGTGTGTGTTGTGTGTGTGTGTGTGTGTGGTTTTTGTGGGGTGTGTGTGTGTGTGTTGTGTGTGGTGTTTTGTTTGGGTGATACAAAGCGAGAAGCAATAAAGAGAACAAAAAAAATAAAATACAGACAGATAAGACAAACCCCCAAAAATTATGGATAGGGCTCTTTTGGGTGAAATTGAATTGTCGTTGGGGGTTTTTCTTTTTTGGGAAAGTCCAAACCCGGGGTTTTTGTTGTGTAAAAACGCTGTTTAATTATTTTTCCTTTTGTTTGTCTATCTACCCTACCCTCCCTCACTCGCTATCTTTATCTTTTCTCTTTCTTTTTCTTTCCCCTCTCTTTTCTCTCTTTCCCCCCCTTTCCCCCTCTCATTCTCTCCTCCCTCCCCCCCTCCCCCCCTTTCTGTCCCTCCTCTACTCTCTCTTCTCTCCCCTCTCCCTTTTCCTTTCCTTTCCCCCCTCCTTTTCTCTCCTCTCTTGCCTTTTCTCCCCCCCTTCTCTCTCTCCCTTTTTTCCTTTTTTCTTCTCCTCCTCCCCTTTTTCCCCCTTTTCCCTCCTCCTTTTCCCCTCTCTCTCCTCGTCTCCTCCCCCCTCTCCTCTCTCCCCTTTTCCCCTTTTCCTTTTTGGCGCCTTTCTCTCCTCTCTCTCTCTCTCTTATTCTTTCCCTTATTCTCTACTCTCTTCTCTCTCTCTCCCCCTCCTTTTCCCATCCTTTTCCCCCTCTCCCTCCCGCTCATTCTCCTTTTCTCTCCTCCTCCTCTCTCCCCTCTCCCTCCCCCTTCCCCCCCCTCTTTTCCCCCTCTCCTCCTCTTTCCCTTTTCTCCCCCTCTCCTCTTTTCTTTCTTCTCCTTTTCTCCTTCCCCTCTCTCTCTCCCCTTATTCCTTTCTTTCTCTCTTCTCCTCTTTTTTTCTTTCTCTCTTCTCTCTCTCTCTCTCCCTCTCTCCCCTCTCTCTCCCTCTTACCCCCTTTTCCCCCTTTTCCGTCCCCATCTCTCTCTATTTTCCCCATCCTCTCTCTCTCTCCCCACCCCTTTTTCCCCTTCTCTCTCTTTTCCCCCTCTTATTCTTTCTTTCCCCTTCCCCTCCTTATTTTTCTTTAACCCCCCCTTGGGCCAGCTCCCCCCTCTAATTTTCCCCCTCCATCTCTCTCCTCTCTCTCTCTCTCTCTTTTCCTCTCCCTCTCCTCCATTTTTTCTTTTTCCGGCTCTCTCTTTCCCCTCTCTCTCCTTTTCTTTTCCCCCTTTCCCCCTTACTCTCCTCCCCCTCTCTCCTCTCTCCTCTCTCCCGCTCCCTTCTCTCTCCCCCCTCCTCCCTCCCCTTTTTCTCCCCTCTCTCCTCTCTCCCCGCCCCTTTTCTCTCTCTCTTTAAACTTTCTTTCTTTTCTTCCTTTTTCTCCTTCCCCTCTCTCCCCCCCGCCCTTTTCCTCCCTTCCCCCTCTCTCCTTCCCCACTCTCGGTATCTCTCCTTTTCTTCTCCTTCCTCTCGCCGGGTTCTCTTTCCTTTTCCTCTTTTTCTCTCTATCCCTTTACTTTTTTCTCCACATCTTTCTCTCTCTCTTTTTCTCCCCCCTCCTCTCCCTCTCCTTATTCTTTCCCCCCCTCCTTTCTCTCCTCTCTCCCCCTTCCCCCCCTTTTTCCCTTCTCTCACCTTTTCTCCTTTACTCTCCTCCTCTCCTTTTCGTCTTTTTCTTCCTCTTCTGTCTCTCCTCCCCTTTCTCATCCTCCCCTCATTCTCTCCTCTCTCTCTCCCCTTTCCTTCCCCTCACTCATTCTCTCTCCCCATTTCTCTCTCCCCTCTTCTCTTTTTTTTACCTTCTCTTCTTCCCCTCCCCACCTCCCGGGTTTCTCCTCCCGTCTCTCTCTCTTTTCCCCCTCTTCCCTCCCTCCTTCTCCTTTCTCTCTCTCCCTCCCTCTCCCCCCTTTTTTTGGGCTCCCCCTTATTCTTTCTCCCCTCTCTTTTTTCTTCTCCTCGCTCTCCCCCCTCCCCCTTTTACTCTCTCTATCCTTCTTTCCCTCCTCTTCCCCCTCTCTTTTCCCCCCTCTCTCTCTCGCTCCCTCGCTCTCCTTCTCTCCTCTCTCTCTTTTTCCCCTCCCTCTTTTCTCTCTCTCCTCCCGTCTATCTATCTATCCCCGCCTATCTTTCCCCTCTCTCTCTTTCTCCCCTTTTTCTCTCCCCCTCTCTCTCCCCCCCCTCTCCCTTTTTCCCCTTTTCCGTCCCCCCCTCCCCCCCCCCCCGGGGTTCCTCTCCCCCCCTCTCTCTCTTCTTCTCCTCCCCCTTCTCTCACTCTCCCCCTCCTCCTCTCTCCCTTTTCCTCTTCCCTCTCCCTCTCTTCCTTTTCTCTCCCCCTCCCTCTCCTTTTTCTCCCCCTCTCCAATTCTCCCTTTTCCCCCTTTTCCCCCTTTCCCCCCCCCTTTTTCTCTCTTTTTTGTTCCCCCTCTCTCTTCAAACCCCCTCCCCGTTCCCTTCCCCTCTATCTTCACCCTCTCCTTCCTCCTCCCCCCCTTACCTCTTCTCTCTCTCTCTCCCTCCCCTCCCGGCTCCTCCTCCGCTCCCCTCTCCTCCCCCCTCTCTCTCTCCCCTTTTCTTTCCCTCTCCTCTCTCTCCCCCCCCCTCTCCTCCTCTCTCTCTCCCCCCCCTCTCTCTCTTTTTCCACCCCTCCAACCCTTTCCATTTTTCCTCCTCTCTCTCCTCTCTCCTCGCCCTCTTCTTCCGTCTCCTTCTCTTCTCTTTTCTTTTCCCCCTCTCCTTCCCCTCCCCCCACCCCCTCCTCTCTCTTCTCTCCTCCCTCTCTCCCTCCCTCTCCTCCTCCCCCCTCTCTTTCCCCCTCTTCCCCCCTCCCTCTTTTCCCCCGCCTTCTCGCCCCCTTTTTTTACTCCCCTCTCCCTCTCTCTCCTCCCTCCCCTCTCTCTCTCTCTCTCCCTTTTCCCCCCTTTTTCCATCTCCTTTTTTCCTCTTTTTCCTCTTCCCTCTCCTCTCGGGGGGCCTTCCCTCTTCTTTCCCCCCTCCCCGCTCTCTCCTCCTCTCTCTTACTTCCTTTCTCCCCCCTTCCTTTTTCTCCCCTCTCTTTTTCTCTCCCTCTTCCCCTCTCCCTCCCCTCTCTCCCCCTTTCCCTCTCCTCTCTCTCCCCTCTCCCTCCCTCTCTCTCCCTTTTTCTCCTCTCTCTCCTTTTCGTCCTCTCTCTCCTCTACTCTCTCTCTCCCCTCCTTCCCCTCTCTTTTCATTTTCCTCAATTTCCCTCTTCTCTCCCCTCTCATCTCTCCCCTCTTTCCTCTCTCTCCTTTTCCCCTTTCCCCCTCCCCTCCCTCCCCCCCCTCTCCTCTCTTCGTTTTCCCGGTCCTCTCTTCCCCCCCCCTTCCCCCCCCTCCTCCTCTCTCTCTCTCTCTTAATCCCCTTTCTTTGCTCTCCTTTCTCTCTGTCTCCTCCCCCCTCTCCTCTCTTCTCTCCCCCCCTCATCTCCCCTCTCCTCCCTCCCCCTTCTCTCTCTCTCCTGCCTCTCCTCTCTCCCCTTCTCCTTTCTTTTCTCTCCCTTTGGCTTCTCCCCTCTCCCTTCCCCATCGGTCCCCTCTCTCCTCTTTCTCCTCTCTCTCTCTCCAAAAATCTCTTTTCTCCCTCTCTCTTTCTCTCTTCCTTCTCTCTCTCTCTCTTCTCCCTCGTCCCTCCAACTCTCCTCCTCGCCCCCCATCGTCCCCCTCTCCCTCTCTTTTCCCTCTTTTTCCCCCCTCGTCCTCCCCCCCCCCTTTTCTTTCTCCTCCCCCCTCCCCTCTTCCTCCCGTCTCTCTCCTCTCCCCTCTCCCTTTCCTCCTTCTCTCCTCCTCCCCTCCTCTCTCTCCTCCCTTTCCCGTTTTTCCTCTCCTCCCCTCTCCCCTTTTTCTCTCCCCTCTCCCTCTCCCCTCTCCTCCCCCTCTCTCCCCCTCTCTCCCTTTTCTGTTTTTAATCCCTTTTTCTCCTTTCCGTTTTCCGATTTATTATACCCTTCTTTGGGCCTTAATCTTTCACCCCCCTTTCCCTTAAACTTTTTTTTTTTTTTTCCCGATTTCCCTTCCGGTTTTATTTTAATATGCCTTTTTTTATTTCTTTCCCTTTCATTCCTTTTAAAAAAATTTTTTTGTTTTGTTCCTTCCTCATCCCCCCCCCCCCCCCTTTTAAAAACCCCCCCATTTTTCCCCCCCCTCCTCCAACAAAAAAACTACCCCCCCCCCCCCCCCACCCCACCCCGCCCCCCCCCCACCCCCCCCTCCCCCCCTTTTTAAAATTTTATTTTAATATTTTATATTATTTAATTTATTATAATTTATTTTTTAAAGTTAAAGTATTAAAAAAGGGGGGTGTTTTTTTAGTTGTCTTCTCCCGTTTTTTATTTCGGTTCCTTATTTTTTTCTTCAATTCCTTCCTTAAAAAATAAAATTTTTTTTTTTTTACCTTTACCCTCTCGCCCACCCCCCCCCCCCCCCCCCCCCCCCCCCTTTTCCCTCCCCACCCCCCCCGCCCCTCCCTCCCCCCCCCCAAAAACCCCACCCCCCACCACCCCCCCCCCACCCCCTTTTTTTATATTTTTTTTTTTTATTTTTTTTTCCTTTTTTCCCCCTTTTTTTTTTTTGTTTCGGGGGGGCTCTCCTTCTCTCTCCCCCCCCCCTTTTTCTCCCCCCCCCTCTCCTCCTTTTCTCTCTCTCCCCTCTCTTTTTCCTTCTCTCTCTCTTTTTCCCTCTCCTCTCCTTCTTGTCCTCCCTCTCTTTCCTCTCTCCCTCCCCTTTTCCTCTCTCTCTCTCTCTTTTCTCCTCCCTCTCTCTCTCCCTCTCTCTCTCCCCCTTTCTCCCTCCCCTCTCTCTCTCTCTTTTTTTTTTCCTTTCCTTTTTTATTTTTTTTTTTTTCCTTCCTCTCCCTCTTACCCCCTCTCTCTCTCCTCCTCTCTCCCCCCTCTCTCTCTTTGATCTCTCTCTCCTCTCCTCCCCCCTTTTCCTCTCTCTCCCCTTTTTCCTTCTCTTTTTACCCTCCCCATCTCTCTCTCTCCTTTTTCTCTTGCTCCTCCCCCCATCTCCCCCTTTTCCCCTCTCCCCTCCTCCCTCACCCCCTCTCGTTCCTTTTCTCTCTCCTCCTCCTTTTTTTTCCCCCCCTCTTAAATCTCCTCCCTCTCTCAGTTCTCTCTTTTTCCCTCCCATCCCTCCCCCCCCTCCTCTCGGGCTCGACTCTCCCCCCCCTTTCCCCCTTTTCTCCTCTTTTCTCCTCTCCCCCCTCCCCCTCTCTCTCCCCCCTTTCCCCCCCTTTTCTCTCCCCCTCTCTCCCTCTCTCTCTCCCTCCCCCTCCCCTCCTCTCTCTCCTCTCTCTCTTTTTCCTCTTCTCCCCCCTTCTCTCTCTCCTTTTTTCCTCTCTTCCCTCCCCTCTTTTTTTTCCCCTCTCTCTTTTTCTCTTTTCTCTCCCCTCTCTCCATCTCTTTTCTCTCCCCTTTTCTCCCCTCCCTTCCCCCCCTCTCTCTCCCTTTTCTCTTCAATCTCCTTTCCCCCCTCTCCTCCTTCTTCTCCTCTAATTTTTCCCCCTTCTCTCCTCTCTCCTCTCTCTTCCCCGTCTCTCCCCTCCCCTCCTCTCCCTCTCCTTCCCTCTCTTTC
>NC_051411.1:3491143-3493643 GCF_015228065.2 Penaeus monodon
GATAATTCTATCACAGTGTAGCCAGACCGGTAACCCTGACAATGGATGGAGTTGGTAACGCTGACAAGAGACGCGTCAGTGTACGTCAGTGTATCCAAAAACCTCAGCAGGAAACGTGAGAAAGATTGGTAACACTGACCAGAGAGACGTCAGTGTATCCAAAAACCTCAGCAGGAAATGTGAGAAAGATTGGTAACACTGACCAGAGAGACGTCAGTGTATCCAAAAACCTCAGCAGGAAAGTGAGAAAGATTGGTAACACTGACCAGAGAGACGTCAGTGTATCCAAAAACCTCAGCAGGAAACGCGAAGAAAGATTGGTAACACTGACCAGAGAGACGTCAGTGTATCCAAAAACCTCAGCCGGAAACGTGAGAAAGATTGGTAACACTGACCAGAGAGACGTCAGTGTATCCAAAAACCTCGACAGGAAATATAAGAAAAATTAGTAACACTGACACTGGACAAGGATTTGCCCATCCTCAATGCATTTTTTTTGTACTAGGATAATAAAAGATGTTTTTGCGGATTACAAGCTTAAAAGGAAGAGCAGGAAAGGACGAAATAATGGAAGAAAGGGAAACAGAAGACAGGAGAAAAAAAAAATAACGGACTGAAAATGAATTTTATTTTAAAAAAGGAAGGAAAGATAAGAAAGAAGAGGGAGATAAGCAACAACTTATAGGATGATTACTGATGAAAAGCAGAGATAAGAAAAAGGAAAATATAGGGTAAGAGAAAGAAATTTGAAGATAAAGGAAACAAAGCACGGAGAAGGAGATAGGAAGAAAATAGGGGAGATAAGATTAGGATATAGGAAGGGAGTGAGAAATATAAAGAGAGAAAGGGAGGAGGGAAGGAGAGAGGGAAGAGAGAGAGAGAAAGAGAGAGAGAGAGAGAGAGAGAGAGGAGGGGGGGGGGGGGGGGCGAGGGAAGAAAAATGAAGATAGATAGATATAAAGAGAAAGAGAGGGAGGTAGAGAAGTAGAAAGAGAAAAAAAGAGAGATACAGGAAAAGAGAAAATAGAGACAGAGAAAGATCATTTAAAAAATGAAGCATATAAAAAACAAACAAGCGGAAGAATTAAAAAAAAAAAAAAAAAAAATACGAAGAGAAACTCCCCACCCCCCCTCCGATCCTTTCCACCCCGCCACCTCTATCTCTTCCCCCCTCCCCCCCTCCCATCTCCCATCCCCCATCCCATCCTTTCCAACCCCCACCCCTCCCCTTACCCCCACCCCCTCCCCACCCCCTCCCCTTACCCCCACCCTCTCCCCCCACCCCCTCCCCTTACCCCCACCCTCTCCCCCCACCCCCTCCCCTTACCCCCAGCCTCACCGCCGAAAAATTACAAATCTTCGTCGACCCAATATTTTTCCCCCTTTGTAATTTTCTTCCGCTGGTTCTGAATGCGTTACTCAACGACATGTAATAAAAAAAGGTAAAAAAATATATAAAAAAAACATCAAAAAAGATTCATCAAATATCTCAGCCAGTTTATGTGATCGTCTCCCATTGTGTGGAGATGATTGAAGATCTTTGACGAAATGTGCATCAAAGGATGCTGAGGAAATCATAAGCAGATGCGTTATTTCGTTTATCTATTTTATTATTTATTTATTTATTTATTTATTTATTTATTATCTATCTTTTTTTGCGGGGGGGGGGGGGTTGGATGGTTGTGTTTGTAGGGGGGTGAGTGGGGGATATGGGGGAGGGGGATGGATTCTACTTGTGTTTGCGTGTGTGGGTGTGTGTGTGTTTGTTTGTGTGCGTGTTTGTGTGTGTGTGTGGGGGTGTGTGTTTGTTTGTGAGCGTGCGTGCTTGTTTGTGTGCGTGTTTGTGTGTATGTGTGTGTTTTTGTTTGTATGTGTGTTTGTGTGTTTGCGTTTTTTTTGTGTGTGTTTATGTGTGTGCGTTTGTGTGTTTGTGCGTGTGTGTGACTGAGTACATGCGTGTGATTCTGTACATATGTGTGCGTGTCCATGTGCATGTATGATTATAAACATGTACATTTGCCTGAAAGTAAACGTAAGTTTGTATGTAAGTATGTGTGTGGGCATTTACCATCTTTAAACCTTAACAATAATTGAAATTCCCAATTCCTTTCCCTTATACAAGATACAGCCTCCGGGCTAGTACACTGGTAACGTGTCGGCCTCTCATCCGAGGGGTCGGCGGTTCGCGCCCCGCCCAGGCGCGAGAAGTTGCAATTGTCGCCCGGAGGTTACTGCTGTGGCTGGGCACCACGGCGGGTAAGGACTAGGTTCAGCCGAGTCAGCACCAGCTGACACACGTGAGCGAGTCGGCATTAGTCGACACAGGCCGGGCTCCCCTCATAGCCCTGGCGAGGCTAAGCTTCGCATATCGGACTTATCCTTATATACAAGATACAGCCTTTTCCAGGAATGAAGATTGACACGTAATCAGAAATTGCAAAACCGTGTAAATAGAGTAGCCTGTCAAGCTGTCAATAGAATGCCAAAATGTCAATTACCT
>NC_051411.1:3501933-3504433 GCF_015228065.2 Penaeus monodon
TAATGGTATGCTCATGTTTGAGCAGCCGTGGACCTCTCCACCATCCTTCGCCACTCAACTCGATCTTGCGCTTTTCTTTCTACTTGTACTATCGACAACCCGCAAATATCTTTGATATTGTCGCTCAATCTTGTCTTCGGTTTGCCTCTTCCTCTGTTTCCCATTACCATCCCTGTCAGCAAGTCTTTCTCAATACTTTTACTTCTCATCACATGACCAATAAACTTTAATTTCCTTTTGTTCAAGATGTCCAACAGCTTGTCTTTACAATTTATTTTTCTCAGCACTTCATCATTCGTCTTCTTCTCTGTCCAGCTAATACGCAGTACTCGTCTATAACACCACATTTCAAAACTATTGATCTTTTTCTTGTCTATCTACTTCAGCACCCAACACTCAGATCCATATGATGCAATTGGGAAAACTAATGAGTTCAATAACCTCAGCTTTGTCCGTAAGGTAATGCTTCGGTCTTTCCAGATGTTATCGAGAGCAACTGTGGCGTTTTTGGCAATGGTAATTCTTTTATCTCTGGTGAATCATCATATGTATTAGTTAAAACAGCTCCAAGATAAGTGAACTCTTTCACATTTTCCACAATCATTCCATTGATTGTAACATGTTCATATACATATACATATATATATATATATATATATATATATATATATATATATATATATATATATATATATATATATATATATATATATATGTATGTATATGTATATATCTTTGATGCGACAACATCAAAGATATTTGCGGGTTGTCGATGGTACAAGTGGAAAGAAAAGCGTAAGATCGAGTTTAGTAGCGAAGGATGGTGGGGAGGTCCACGGCTGCTCAAACATGAGCATACCGTTATTGATGATGATATATATATATATATATATATATATATATATATATATATATATATATATATATATATTTATATATATACACATAAAGCATAGACATAGACCTCTCTTAATTCACTGATGAGGTTATTTTGGCAGCGCCACCCTTGCCTGATCGGATGCCCTTCGCAAGCAATCACGGTTCGGCGCGCCAACACCTGTGCCACGGTGGCGACTTTCCCTACGACGCCTGCGTTTGACCTTTCAAGGCTATATGTCGTTTTTCTCAGCGTAAGATCGGGCTGGAGTCACAATTCGGAGCGCAGGCATTTTTGCGACTGCCGCGGCGGGGAATTGAACTCGGGACCGTGAGGGTCGGAGGCCAGCGTTCTAACCACTGGACCATCGCGACAGTCTTAAAAAATATCTCTGATAAGGGGGATAGCGCGAACGCTGTCCCCCGCTACCAAAAATCATATACTCGAGTTAACCACATTTGGGGTTAGCGCCACCCGAGTGCAATGGAGACCCGTGATCACGGTCTGCTGCATGTGCAACAGCTTGCTCCTCATACTGACTCCACCTAGACGGGATTAGAGACAATTATACCGTAGTCGACATCACTGATTGTGTGTGTGTGTGTGTGTGTGTGTGTGTGTGTGTGTGTGTGTGTGTGTGTGTGTGTGTGTGTGCGTGTGTGTTTACTGTTATATTTAAGTAAACTTGCTGATACCCATTTTTGTACATCTGGCAACCTCAATGTAAACAAGGTGTAAAAAAGATTTTTTATGAATGAGTTGCTTTTTTGTTATACAGTGTGATTAAGTAGATTGTAAATAACCCTTAATTCTGATAGTTTTTTTTTCTTTTCTTTTTTTTTTTTTTGAAAGTACGTAAGCCATTTGATTTTTTTTTCAAATAAGTGATCAGAAAACATGTAGTATTAGTTATCTATAACTTTGTAGTGGAAAATTTTTCAAATGCGATTTCCTCAAAATGTTTATCGAAACGGCAAAACTTATGGAGAAGAGGCAGCATTTCTCCCTTTCTTTCAACGCAACGATTTTCAATTATAGATACGTTTCTTCAAACTTAAAAACCATCATTATTACTATTATTATTATTATCATTATTGTTATTATTATCATTATAATTGTTTTCTTTATTATCACTGTTATTATTATTATCATTATCATTGTTATCATTATTATTATTGTTGTTATTACTAATGTTATCAATCACTATTATTATTAATATTATGAAAATCATTTTTATTATCACTGTTATCATAATCATCACCATCCTCAGTTCAATGATAATGGTGACAATAATGATGATTATTATAATATTAATGAAAAAATAATTACACCAGTAGTAGCAACAACAATAACAACATTAATAACAATAATAACAACAACAACAACAACAACAACAACAACAACAACAGCAACAACAATAACAATAGTAGTACCAATTATTATAATAAAAATAAGCATGAAGATCATAACAACAACAATAAAGATAATTGTTATGATAATAATAATACACGTACTGTATATGTGATACCCTGAAAGAAAAATCTTTTTCACTCTGATGAAATGGGAATTTCATCTCGTTCTCTACTTTTATCTGACGCAAATGCAATTCACATTGTTGCATTT
>NC_051411.1:3516933-3519433 GCF_015228065.2 Penaeus monodon
AATACCCATGATATAGAAAGACTTCATTTATACCAGGGTACATTTTCTCTCCCTACCTTTGGCCTTTTCCTCTCCCTCTGTTTATATCACCGTAAAGCATCCCCAAATCACAGTTTTTAACAGTCTCAAAAAAGACAAAGAAAAGCGAGGAAAAAAAAAAAAAAAAAACATAATCCCACCTGCTGCCACCATATCACAAAAAAAAATCACCCCATTTCAAATAACACAATTCAAAAAGTTCCATCACCAAGACACAATGTAAATTACCCACCCATTTAACAAGGCCAGCATTCCCAGGGGAAGCCGCTCACAACTGCTATTCATGAGATGCTGAATGTCATGTGAATGTCATGTGCGGGGATTAACATGAGAGGAAAACCATTACCACTGGATATATGGCTTCGAGAGGGGAAAGAGAGAAACCTTTTTTGGTAGTAGAATTTCCTGTATGTTTGTCCATTTATTTATCATCATTGTTAGTATCATTTATTATTGTTATTGTTATCATTATCATTATTGGTATTATCATTATTATATGCATTTGAATATTATTGATTATTATCTTTGTTGTATCATTATCATTATTATTACAGTCATTATGAACAACATTCTTATCATTCTTATCAGGAATATTGCTCATTATGTATGATTGTCAGTAGTTAATACATTTATTTTTCGGATATTTTCTTTTTATCTATCAATTTAACTTTCTCCTTATTCATTGATTTATTCCTTTTTCAGCATCATTTATATCATTCTCTTAATGGTTATTTATTTTCATTCTATTATTATCATCACTTTCATCCTCATATTAATTCTCAATTAATATAAATGTTGTATCTAATATATTTCTTTGAAAAAATATAGGCCTAGTTTATAGGACTACTCATACTTCAGTATATAAAAAGATGAAGTCTTTGATGCGATAGTCTCTAGTATTAATAATGTATGAATGAATAAAATTATATCAAATAAATACTTTCTGTGATACGGAATGACGCCACATTTATTTCGGTTACCGGGGAAAATGTCCCTAGCCCCCCTCCCCAAACCTAGCGCCAGGTAGCTTCATTTACTTCAAAGACAAGTCAATTTCCAAAATTATTGCTTTATTTTTTTTTATACCCACGTATACATGCAACACTACCTCCAATTTGTAAATAAATCGCTTCGGCAGTTTTTTTACAAGTAAAAAATCAAAGCAAAAAAAAATGGAAAAAAAAAGTTTTTAGTCACTTATTTCCCTTTGCATCTGCCTTGTATTGCATGTTTACTCCGATATTTTCCCATAGTCTCCCCTTGCCATATCACTGTTGTTGTCATCAGTCAATCCCCCCGCAGACTATTAAACAAAAAAGGGGAAAAAAAAATAAGAAAATATACATGGAGAGATGGGAAGGGGACATCCACAATTTGCTTGTTGCTAATTGCGATCTTACATTCTACATACTACATTTCCTTTTGTATCTTTGAGGAATGCTTGTACTGTCTGCTGGCACGAGGCGTTTTAAAGGCAAGATGAAGAAATGGTATGGAATGTGTGATTGTGTAGAAGCAATTGTAAATCGTGATAGAGAGGGCCGAGAAGCGTTCTCCTTCTCTCTCTCTCTCTCTCTCTCTCTCTCTCTCTCTCTCTCTCTCTCTCTCTCTCTCTCTCTCTCTCTCTCTCTCTCTCTCTCTCTCTCTCTCTCTCCCTCTCTCTCTCTCTCCTCTCTCCTTTTCTCTCTCTCTCTCTCTCTCTCGTCTCTCTCTTTCTCTCTCTCTCTCTCTCGTCTTTCTCTCTCTCTCATCTTTCTCTCTCTTCTCTCTCTTTCTCCCTCTCTCTCTCCTCTATCTCTCTCTCTTTCTCTCTCCTTCCTCCCTCTCTCTCTCGTCATCCTCTCGTCGTCTCTCTCTCCTCCTCTCTCCTCTCTGCTCTCGATAACTCTCTCGATCTCTCTCAGATCGTCTTCTGTCTCACTCTCAATCTCTCTACCTCCTCTTCTCTCCTCTCTCTCTCCCTCTCTCTCTCTCTCTTCTCTCTCTTCCGGTCTACGATCCTCCTCTCTATTCCCTATCCCTCTCTCCTCTCCTCTCTCTCAGCTCCAGTCTCAATCCTCCTCTCTCTCTCTCTCTCTCTCTACTCCATCTTTTCTCTCTCTCTCCTCTTTCTCTTCTCTCTCTCTCTCTCTCTCTCTCCCCTCTTTCTCTCTCTCTTCTTCTCTTCTTCCTCTTACTCTCTCTCTTCTCTCCTCTCTCTCTCTTTCTCTTCCTCTTCCTCTCCTCTCGGTTCTCTTCTCTCCTCTCTCTCTTTCCTCTCCCCGTTCGGCAAAGCTTGCCCCCTCCCGCTCCACTCCGGACTTTTAAAAGCGGTTTCTTTTCTGCATTATGTTTTAAGCATGGGATTTTGTCAAACGTCTGTTGCCACCTTCCCGTCTCTTCCTCTGCGTTTTACTCGTCATGGCGCTTTCCTTCCTAATTTTTTTATTACAATACTTATATATATATATTATATATATAT
>NC_051411.1:3521933-3531933 GCF_015228065.2 Penaeus monodon
CAGAGAGAGAGAGACAGAGCGTGCTAGAGATAAATAAACAGACATAAACACAAACAAAGAGGTAAAGAAACAGAGAGAGATATATAGAGAGAAACAAAATATGTGTGTGTTAGGTCTCTCCGCGTTGCATCTGATTAGCAAGCTGTGGTAAATAATGATCATCTGGGAGTATTTTGTCCGTGGCTTTGAAATGCTCTTGTCTCTGGGAATGTGTGTTAATGTTTTATTGTCTGAAATTACTGGTTTAATGAGGTTCTGCAATTCCCTTACTTATTTTTGATTGTGCCTATTTATGTGTGTATGCAGTTGCATACATGCACACACACACATACGCACACATAAACGCACACACATACACATACACACACAAACAAACAAACACACACAACAAACAAACAAACACAAACACGCACACAAACAAACAAACACAAACACGCACACAAACAAACAAACATAAACACACACACATTTTACAATTTGGCATGCCTACTTACCTACCTACATAAGTACATATATACATGCAAACGCATATACGTACATATAATATAGATCTATGGACCATATGTATGAACCCAGGGGGAAAATCTCTCCCTCCAAATGAGATATCTTTGATCAACGTACATAGGAATTTGAGAGAGAGATAGTATGATGTTACTTCTACTGATGGGTATGAAAAGGGAGGGAGAATAAACATTCGCGTGTCTTATTATCTCTCTCGCTCTCTCTTTCTTTTCTCTCTCTCTCTCTCTCTCTCTCTCTCTCTCTCTCTCTCTCTCTCTCTCTCTCTCTCTCTCTCTCTCTCTCTCCTCTCTCTCCTCTCCCCTCTCTCTCTCTCTTCTCTCTCTCTCTCTCTCTCTCTCTCTCTCTCTCTCTCTCTCTCTCTCTCTCTCTCTCTCTCTCTCTCTCTCTCTCTCTCTCTCTCCTCCTTTCTCCTTTATTCTACCTACCCATCCATCCATCTATCCATCTATCTACCTACCTACCTACCTATCTACCCACGTAGCTACCCACCTATCTATCGATCGATCTACCTACCCACCTATCTATCGATCGATCTACCTACCTACCCCATCTACCTACACCTACGTGAATCCACACACACACACACACACACTTACATGGTGTATATATATCATTATTTTTCCGCATGCGCGCACTTCCCCTCTCCCTCCTTTCCTTCTCCTATGATCTCTCCTGGTTCTTCATCTGACATGGAGGATCACCATATTGAAGAGTATTGCTGGGGTCTGTGAGGGAGAATGTGATTTAGAAAAAATATATTTTTATATTTTTATATATATATTTTTTTTTCCTTATTTCTTCTTTGTCTGTGGTTTGATTTCCTTTCGGGGCAGGGAAAGTGCGGATTAGGAGAGAGAGAGAGAGAGAAAGAGAGTGAGAGACAAGAGAGAGACGGAGAGAGAGAGAGAGAGAAAGAGAGAGAGAGAGAGAGAGAGAGAGGAGAGATAGAGAGAGAGAGAGAGAGATAGAGATGAGAGGAGAGAAAAGAGAGAGAAAGAAGAGAGAGAGGAGAGAGAGAGAGAGAGAGCGAGGGAGGCATTGCAATTTTCAGTATAAAAGATAGAGATGATTACAATTATCGATTGGAGGTCTAGCGTAGTTAGCCTAGATCTGACGATGATAAATAGCATGAAGAGGCTTAGATACAGGGTGATCGATATATAGTTAGATATAATATAAGGATACTTCCATTTTCATTCATTATATATATTTTTCTTTATATTATTCATTACTGTTTTATCATGATCCTCATCATTGTTATCATTATCATTATTACACTTAGCACACTTAGTATTATCATTGTCATCATCCCTATTATTAATGTAATATTAATATTATCATTCTTCTTATTGTTTTAAAAAAATCTTTATTATTATTATTATTATTACAACTATTATTATTACAATTATCATTTTTATTACAACTTTTATAATTATTACAATTATCATTATCATTACTATCATTATAATTATCATGACTGTTGCTACTATTATTATTATTATTATTATTACTTTTACCACTATTATTATTACCATTATTATCATTGTTATTGTTACTGTTATTATTTGCATTAGACCTAATATTATCATCATCATCATCATCATCATCATCATCATCATCTCATCATTATCAGCAGCAGCAGCAGGATCATCTTCACCATGGTGTTGATTAATAATATTATTTTCGAAATTATCTTTATCATTGTATTTCTATCATCACCTTGATCTTCATTGTCAGCAACAGCCTGAAAAGAATAATAATGAAGTTGATCATAATTATTGCATTATCACTGTAGTCATTATTATGAAAACCATCATTATCACTAGTGAAGTTATCAGTATTACCATTGTTACAACGATAATCTTATTATCATTGTTAATTTTTATCATCATAATTAGAATCATCATCATTACGAATATAATCATTACCATTATCACGCTAAAATTCCTTTCATCATTAGAAATATGACTATTATCTTTTTTCATATCATCATGATTGTCAATATCTATATACGATACATATTTCTATCTATCTGTTAACACACAAAAGTTTATGTAACTATATATAGTTACATAAAATAAAATATTTACAATGGCTGGATTATTAGCTGGATTATTACAAGAAAGAAAAAAAATTAATCAGTGCACCCTGTGTTTAGAAAGGGGGGGGGTCATGAGCTCATTCCCGTAATTTATTTTCCTGGACCTGATTTGTGACTTCATTAGAAAGGGAGAAGGAAAGTAAAGGAAAATGATTATATTATCTTTGATCTACTGGACACGTACATACACTCATAAACACACACACACACTCACTCACAAATACTCACACACACACACACACACACTCACTCACTCAGATTGACACACACACACATACATACATTAACATACATAGAGAGAGAGAGAGAGAGAGAGGGAGAGAGAAGAGAGAGAGAGAGAGAGAGAAAGAAAGATTGATAGACAGATAGAGAGAGAGAGAGAGAGAAAGAGAGTAGAAAGAGAGAGAGAGAGAGAGGAGAGGAGAGAGAGAGAGAGAGAGAGAGAGAAGCGAGAGAGAGAGAGAAAAGAGAGTAGAGAGAGAGATAGAGAGAGAGAGAGAGGGTGAGAGAGAGAGAGAGAGAAGAGAGAGAGAGAGAGAAGAGAGAGAGAGAGAGAAGAGAGAGAGAGAGCGAGAGAGAGCAAGAGAGAGGGTGAAAGAGAGAGCGAGAGAGAGAGAGAGAGAGAGAGAGAGAGAGAGAGAGAGTGAGAGAGAGAGAGAGGCGCATCCAAAGCCTTGCCCACACTAACAGCAACGCAGTATCATACCAATAAACCCTCACCTGCAGCAATGCAGTGTGGCAAGAGTACAAAACAACACGACGGAAAACCAGCCATAAAAAGCAAAAGCCAGGAAAGGACAAAATAAAAAGCCCGAAATTTCCCCGTCGGTCGCTTTTCCTGTCATTCTCCCCCCACCCCCTAGCGTACGTTTTCCCCTGCCACGTAGTCGGGTTTCTTCTGCTCTTTATTTTTCACTTTTTTTTGACTTTTGTTTTTGTATATTAAAGTGAGAAAGAAATAGTTCTCTTTTTTATATCGCATGTTCTGTTTTCATTGATTAGTTTTTCGTTGTTTATTTCTGTCCACCATTCTGGGGGAGAAATTATCTCAGTTTCTTCCCCTCTAACTAGATTCCGCACCGGTTTTCCCCCAGCTGTCACGCATCCTGTCCCCTTTTTGTGTTTTCTTTGGCCCTTTTTTTTTTTTGCCCCCTTATTCGTCCATGTATGAATAGCACTCACATATACATCCTCTCTCTCTCCTCCTCTCTCAAGCCTCTCTCTCTTCTCTCATCATCTCTCTCTCTCTCTCAATCTCTCTCTCCTTCTCTCTCTCACTCTCTCTCATGTTTCTTTCTTTCTGTCTCGCTCTCTCTCTCTTTCCTCTCTCTCTCCTCATCTCTCGGTCTCTCTGTCCTCTACTCTCCTCTCTCTCTCTCAGTCGACGTGAGTCTCTCTCTCGCTCTCTCACTCGCTCTCCTCGTCTCTTTCTGTTCTTTCTTTCTTTCTCTCTCTCTCTCTCTCGCTTCTCTCTCTCTCTCTCTCTCTCTCTCTCTCTCTCTCCTCATCCTCTCCTCTCTCTCTCTCCTCTCTCTCTCCTCTCTCTCTCTCTCTCTCCGTTCCTCTCTCTCTCTCCCTCTCTCCGTCTCTCTCTCTCTCTCCCTCTCGCTCTCTCCTCGTCTCTCGTCTCCTCTCTCTCTCTCGTTCTCTCCCTCTCTCTCTCTCCTCTCTCTAGATCTCTCTCTCTCTCTCTCTCACTCTCTCTCTCCCTCTCTTCTCTTCTCTCTCTCGTCTCCCCTCCTCTCCTCTCCCCGTTCCCTCTCTCTCTCTCTCTCCTCTCTCCCGCTCGTCTCTCTCGTCTCTCTCTCTCTCGGTCTCTCTATCTCTTCTCTCCTCTCTCCTCTCTCCGTCTCTCTCTCTCTCCCTTCCCTCTCTTCTCTCTCTCTCATCTTCTTCTCCTCTCTCTCCTCTCTCTCTCTCGTCTCCTCTCTCTCTCGTCTCGTCTCTCTCTCTCTCTCTCTCTCTCTCTCCTGTCTCTGTTCTTTCTCTTTCTCTGTGTCTCTGCTCTTTCTCTGTCTGTCTCTGCTCTCTCTCTCTTTCTCTCTCTCTCCTCGGAGCTCTCTCTCGAATCATCTCCTCGGTCGTGTCTCTCGTCTCTCTCTCTCTTCCGTCCTCTCACTCCCATCTCGCTCTCTCTCTCTCCTCCTCTCTTTCTGTCCTTTCCTTTTCTTATCTTTCTCTTCCTCTCTCTCTATCTCTCTCTCTCTCTCGCTCTCTCTCCCTCTCGTTCTCTTCTCTCCTCTCTCTCTTTCTCTCTCGCTCTCTCTCTTTCTTTCTCCTCTCTATTTCTCTCTCTCTCTCTCCTCTCTCTCTCTCCTCTCTCGCTCTCTCTCTCTCTCTCATCTCTTTCCTTTCCCTTTCTTTCCTCGGTCTCCTCCTCTCACTCCCTCCCTCTCTCCCTCACTCACCCTCTCATCCGTCATCTCTCATCTCTCCCTCACCATCTCTCTCTCTCTCGTTCCTCTCTCACTCTCGTCTCTCTCTCTCTCCTCGTCTCTCTCCGCTCTCTCTCCATCTCTCTCCTCTCTCTCCTCTACTCTCTCTCTCCTCTTTCTTTCTTTCTTTCTTCTTCTCTCGGCTTTCCCTCTCTCTCTCATCGCTCTCTCTCTGCTCTTCTCTCGTCTCCTCTCTCTCCCCTCTCTCTCCGTCTTTCTTTCTCTCGTCTTTCAGATCTTTCTCTCTTTCTCCTCTCTCTCATCTCTCCTCTCTCTCTCTCTCTCTCTCTCTCTCGTCTCTCCTCCTCTCTCGATCTCTCCTCGGGTCAGTCTCTCTCTCTCCTCTCTCACTCTCTCTTCCACTCTCTATCTCTCTCTCTCTTTCGTCCTTCCATGTTGGAATAGCCTCACAATTATACAATCTCTCTCTCCTCTTCTCTCTCTCTCTCTCTTCTCCTCTCCGTCCTCTCTCTCCCACCCAAGTGTTTGATCTTCTCATCTACTCTCGTCTCCGTCATCTTCGCTCCTCTCGCTCCGCGTCTCTCTTCTCTCTTCCTGTCTCCTCTCTTCTCTCTCTCTCTCTCTTCTCTCCCTTCTCTCTCTCTCCTCTCTCGTCTCTCTTTCTCTCAACTCTCTCTTCTCTCTCCTCCTCTCCTCTCGCTCTCCTTCTTTTCTCTCTCTTTCTTCTACCTCTCTTTTCTCCTCTCTCGTCCTCTCCTCTCTCCGCTCGCATCTCCTCTCTCAGTCATCCTCTCTCGTCGATCTCTTCTCTCGCTCTCCTCCTCTCTTCTCTCTCGTCTCTCCTTCATCTCTCGTCTCTTTCTTTTTTCTTTTTCTTGTTTTCTTTCTTTCTCTCCGTCTTGCTCATCTTCTTTTCTCTCCTCCTTCTCCTCCCTCTCTCTATCTCCTCCGCTCCTCTCATCTCTCTCTTTTCTTGTCTCTCTCTCTCTCTCTCGCTCCCTCTCTCTTTCTCTACCCCCCACCTCTCTCTCTCCCTCTCTCTCTCCTCTCTCTCTCTCTTCTCTTTCTCTTTCTTCTTTCTTTCTCGCTCCCCCCCCTCTCTCTCTCTCTCTCTCTCGTCTCCCAAGTCTGCTATTCTCGCTCGTCTCGCTCTCTCGTCTTCTCTCTCTCTCTCATCTCTATCTGGGAACTCTCTCTCTCCGTCTTCTCTCTCTCTCTCTCCCTCTCTCTCGTCTCTCCTCTCCCTCCATCTCTCTCTCTCCACTAACACACTCAACAAAAAACCCCAAAAAAAAACTCACGGTCACTTGGTTCTGTTATTATCGTTTCCATTATCATTGCTGTTATTACCACTGTCCTCACATTCCTAAAATAAGTAATAAGCGAAGTCAAAGTGCAAGTAGTAGTATAAGTATAGTCAGTTTAGTATCTTGAACTGTCAAGCCTTTGTGTACATATATACTTGGAACCCAAATTCAACACACACATGGCTACATTAAGGAACGCTCTGTCTATAGACACAGCATATAAACCGGTGTTTACATGTTGGTGTGTATGTACTATGTCAACTCCTTCCCTGTTACCATAACACTTTCTTGATTATCGGTTATGAAACAACTGTGGCTGATGTGATAATGAGTTCATAATTACTCACGGCGCGATTATAATAATGAGGCAGCCACACACGTTTACTCAGAGGCAAATAATTAGACAGAGCTACCACGCCCATGCTAATTAGCTGTGACGTCATTGCCGAGTGTGTGTGTGTGGTGGTGTGGTTTTGTTTTTTGTGTTGTGTTTGTGGTTGTGTTGTGTTTTGTTTGTGTTGTGTTGTGTTGTGTTGTGTTGTGTTGTGTTGTGTTGTGTTTGTGTTTGTGTTTGTGTTATGTTTTGGTTTGTGTGTGTGTACGTTTTGATGTGAAACTGTTAATGTGTGTACATCTGTGTTTGTGTATGTGTGTTTCTTTTGGTCTGAGTATGTGTTTGCGTCTATGTATGTTATAGCTATAAGCGTCCATGAGCTTGTTTGAATCGCCACATATATTCCTGGTATACTGTGCGTGTTTACAGTAACATCTATAAGTGTTTCATACAATACACACCGTGTGCATGCGTGCCTGTTTGGCGTCAGATAGACCTATTAATCGTTCAAGAGGACAGCCCCACTAATTATTTCCCCCCGTATTCCAGTTTTCCCACTCGAAAAGGCCTAGCCTGTTATCGGGCCTCTGTTTATAGGCCTGGTTGTAATTCCATCCCCCCCCCCCCCCCCGGGCTTTCCTCTTATAATCCATCTAAATCTTCCCTATTAATCCTACTGAATGATGAAGGTACAAGAGAGAGAGAGAAAAAAACACATACCACGGAGGTTTGAATTTTAAAAAAGTGGATTCCGTATATCATTTTTATATCGTGATATTTTTTTAGAAACTGAAAAGACTTTTTGATACATATATATACCCGTGTTTCTGTAATTACACACACCCACACAACACAGATCACAACAACACCCTAACATATATTATATATATATATATTATATATATATATATATATATATATATATATATATAATTATATATATATATATATATGTGTGGTGTGTGTGTGGTGTGTGTGTGTGTGGTGATGTGGGTGTGTGTGTGTGTGTGTGTGCGCCATATATATGTATGATGTCCCCCTGCGTGCATATAATATATAATATATATAAGTAGCATATATATCTATATATAATATATATATATATATATATAGATATATATATAGATATAATATATATATAAATTATAGTATATAATTAATATATATATACGATAGAATAGATAGATAGATAGATAATAGATAGATAGATAGAATAGATAGATAGATAGATAGACAGATAGATAGAATAGTAGATGATAGATGATATGGTGTGTGTTGTATATATATATTATCTATATATATCTATATATATATCTATATATATATCTACTATATATATATATCATATAAATATATCTATATATTATGTTATTATATATTTATATATAGTTATATCTATATATATATATATTATATCAATATATAGTATATATATATATATAATATATCTAGATATATATATATATTTATATATCTTTATTTATATATATATATATATATATATATATAATATATATAATATATATATATATGTATATATATATAATATATATTATATATATATCATCAATAACGGGGTAATGCTGCATGTTTGAGCAGCCGTGGCCAACAGCATGATATTAATTGTGATTTTTTCATGTTGTGATGATCCTTGGAGGCGGAGTACGTGGTAGGGTCCCGAAGTTTTTTCCTTTTCCACTGATATATATCTATAAAATATATGTATATATTATATTATATAATATATATATATATCTAAATTATTAAATATATATACTATATATATATATATATATATACAACACACCAACACACCCACAACACCCACACACCCACACACACACACCCAACACACCCACGCACGACACACACACACACACACACACACACACACACACACACACAGCCACACAAATTCCATGTAGAATATAACAACAATAAATAGAATAACATTGACATAACACATTTCAGTAACATCACATATATAAGCTGGGTTACCAGTATATATATACACATAATTCTATGTCTATCTGTCTATATATGTGGTGTGAATGGGTTTGTTTTTGTGTGTGTGTAATGTTTCTCCTCTTTTTCTCCTTCCTTCATTTCACCTTTTCCTATTCTCTTCCTCCCTCGCCATCATCTCCCTCGCCATGCGTCTGAACAACCCACAACAGTGCACCTGGCATTCAACAGAGCTGGCATTATCCCCAAGGCTTGTGAAACCGCTCAGAATTAAAGAAAAATTGAGTCAGCAACACAAAAAGAAAAAAAAAAGATAGATTAGTATAACGATAGCATATATATTTAGGCAGATAGGTAGCGAGAACAGTGACAGAATAACTCGGAGAGAACAGACAGACGCGATGGTGACAGGTATGATATATAGGCAGATAGGTAGCGAGAGGACAAGAGAAACAGAAAAGCAAAGAGAGACATTAACATACAGAAAGAGAAACACAGAAACAGACAGGGGGAAAATAGACAGAGACAGCTCGAGAAACATACAAACAGTCAAACAAACAGACAAACAGGTAGGAAGATAAACAGACAAACATGTAGGAACGTAAACAGAAGAAAACCAGAAACAAATAACCCAGCCAAGTGCACACAACATACACAGAGACAAATAGGCAAATAGGACTGATAGAACAATTCAGGAAGCAGACACGACAGACAAACATAATACTTTTAAGACAAACCGACAGACAGACAGATGGACAAAGTAGTTTTCCTTGTTGGGGAAAAAGCGATTTCATTTTTTTAAAGAGAAAAGGTAAGGATTAACGGAGGCTGAGAGAATGAAAAAGGGTCTCATGTTTTAACAAAGATTTAAGAAGTTGAAAGATTGCTGTAAGAACCGGTTTTGGTTGATGTTGGCTTGAGCTTCGAAAATCAGGATGAAATTCGCGGACGTGTTTATTATTTATATTATCGTATCGAGTATATGATACGTAATCCAAAGATACCACACACACACGCAAAACACACATACACGGGACACCACAGACACGTACCACACACAAATGACAACACACCGCACACAAATACACATACACACAAACTGCAAACACACTACACTCAAACAACACACGACCAAATACAACACACACACACCACACACACACACTACGACACCACACAAACACACTCCCACAAACCAAAAAAACAACACAAACCACACCAGGGCCATGAACACAAACACACACACACAATAACCACAAACACACACACACAACACAAACACAAACACACAAACACCACACAACACACACACACAACTCAAACAAAACAAACGCCACACACACACATAACACCAAACTCAAACAAACAAACGCAC
>NC_051411.1:3536933-3539433 GCF_015228065.2 Penaeus monodon
TGGGAGAGCTAAAAGAGTAAGTCTATTTCTATCATATTCTCGCCTTCCCTTTCTTCAGTCTACATCTCTGTCTGTCTATCTATCTATCTATCTTTTGCTTCCTTCCTCTGTCTCTCCCTCCCCTTCTCTCTCTCTCTCTCTCTCTCTCTCTCTCTCTCTCTCTCTCTCTCTCTCTCTCTCTCTCTCTCTCTCTCTCTCTCTCCTTCCCATCCTCTCTTTCCTTCTCTCCCTCCCTCCCTCCTCCCCTCAATCATCCCCTCTATCTCTCCCCCCTCCCTCCCTCCCTCCCTCCCTTCCTCCTGCCTCCACCATCTCTCTCTCTCTCTCTCTCTATCTCTCTCTCTCTCTCTCTCTCTCCTTGATTCTGTCTTCATCAATGAGACATCTAATGGTTTTTCGATTTCCTGGTGACCACTCCACAGGTGTTGACATTATAAACCCGCTTTTGCGCTAAAGTTTAATTGGCTTCTGAGGGAGAGAGATGAGAGAGAGAGCGAGAGAGAGAGAGAAGAGAGGGAGAAAGAAGAGAGAGAGAGAGGGAGAGAGTGAGTGAGAGAGAGAGAGAGAGAGAGAGAGAGAGAGAGAGAGAGAGAGAGAGGGAGGAAGTGAGGTAGAGGGAGACTAAGAGAGAAGAGAGAGAGAGAGGAGAGGGAGGTAGGGAGGGAGAGGGAGAGAGTTGGGGGGGAGGGAGCGAAGAAGGAGGGAGAGAGAAAATGAGAAGGGGGAGGGAGGGCGAGAGAGGGAGGGAGGGAGGGAGAGAGAGAGAGAGAGTGGGGGGGAGGGAGGGAAGAGAGAGAGAGAGAGCGGTGGAGGGAGAGGGAGAGAGAAAAAACACAACTTTAAAAACAGAGAGTCTAAGAGTCGAAATACGAATAATAACTATAAGAACAAAATTAATGAAAACGGTAAAGATAACAATAAGAAAAAACAAAGAAAGGGCGTTAATTCATTTCACCTTGATTTCATAAAAGGACCGGCTTATAACGAAAATTGGATTTCCAACGGATAAGATTAATAGTCCTGCGCATTTTTCAGATTGAAGTTTCCAATATAGGCATTGTAGACGTGTAATTAGCAAGCGTTTTTGTGTTGCATGACGCATGATTATTGTTGCAGAGACCCGACATAGACAGGGGGAATAAGGAGATTAGGGAAGTAAAGGAGATAAACAAATAAAGGAGAGGAAGGGAGGGAAAGGGGAGAGAATGAGGAAGGGAGGGAGAAGAGGGGAAGGGAGGGAAGAAGAGGGGGAAAGGAGAGAATTTTTGGGGGGGGAGGGGAAAAGGGGGGAGAATTTAGGGGGGGGGGAGAAATTGAGGGAGGGAAGGGGAAGGAGAAAGGGGGGGAGGGAGGGGAAAAGGGGGAGAATTGAGGGAGGGAGGAAAGGGGGAGAGATTGAGGGAGGGAGAGAAATAATGAGGGAGGAAGGGGAAAGGAGAAAAAGAATTTAAAGGGAGGGAGGAAAGGGGAGAGATTTAGGGGGAGGGAAGGGGAAAATTTAGGGAGAAGGGAAGGGAGAAAAATTGAGGGAGAGGGAAGGGGGGATGAGAGGGGGGAGGGAGGGGAAGGAGAGAAATGGGGAGGGAGGGGAAAGGGGGAAATTGTGGAGGGGAAAAGGGGAAGAATGAGGGAGGGAGGAAAGGGATAGAGAGGGAGGTAAGGGAAGAGAGAATTGAGAGAGGGAAGGAGAAGAAGAGGAAGGGAAGGAGAGAGAAGAGGGGGGGAGGGAAAGGGGAGAATGGTGGGGAAAGGGGGGAGGGAAAGAAGGGAGAAAAGGGGAAGAGAAGGTGGGAGAAAGGGGGAAAAAAGATGAGGGAGGGGAGGGAGGGAAGAAGGAAAATGGGGGAGTAAAGGGAAGAAAAAAAGAGGGAAAGGGAAGGGGAGAGAAAGAGGGAGGGGGGGGGGGAGAGAGAGAAAAAAAGGGGGAGAAGGGGGGGTGAAGGAAAAGAGGAGAGAGAGGAGGAAGGGAGAGAGAGGAAGAGGAAGAGGGCAAAAGAAAGGAAAGGGGAAAGGAAAAAAGGTGGAAAGAAAAAAATGATTCAAGAAGAAAAAAATTAATAAAAGGAAAAAATCAGTGGGGGGAGGAAAAAGGGGGAAGATTTAATATTTTAGGGGAAATGGGGGATAGTGCGGATTGTGTGAGAGGGGGTGTATGGGTGTTTTTGGGAGGGAAGTGTGATAAAGAGAGGATTAAGGAAGAGGGGGGAGAGAGCGAATGGGGGGAAGATATATGGAGGGTTGAGGAATGAATGATAAGGGGAAGGTGTGCTTGTAGGGAAGGAAAATGATTTAAAGTAGAGGGAAAGAAATTTGCAAAGGGCAGGGAAAAAGGTTTTAAGTGGGAGAAAACGTGAATAAGGGAAAATGAAAAATGAAAAGGAGAGATGGATAGTAAAAAAACCATTTTATGAACAGGGCCTAGGAACAAGAAGGGCAAAAACGATGGGGGAAAAGACAAAAACAACAGCCCCAAAAAAGGAAAGATAATTTGGGCTATTTT
>NC_051411.1:3591933-3595899 GCF_015228065.2 Penaeus monodon
AAGCCAGCCCAAGCAGTGCTGGCCCCAACCCCCGGATAAATAAGAGAATGATTCCCAAAAGGTCCACCGGCACTCTCCGTGGAAAGGAACGGGGACCCTACCACGTCTCACCCCAAGAGATCCCAACTGAAAAAATACAATTAAAATCATGCTGTGACCCGGCGGCTCGCAGAACCTACCCTTAAAAAAAAATATATATTATATATATATATATATAATTATATATATATATATAAAATTTTTATATTATATTATATATATAATATAATAAATTTTATGGCCAGGAAAGAGAAAATAATTCAGGAAAAGGGGTCGCACGAAGAAAGGTCAAAGACCAAGAATAAAGAAAAAGATATAAAAAGGGGAGACAGAAAAAAAAGAAGAAAGAAGAAAAAAAGCAAGAGAAGAGGAAAAAAGAAAAAAAAGAAGAAGAAGAGAAAAAGAGAAGAAAAGAAGACGAAGAAGAAAAAAAAAAAAGAAAAAGAAGAAGAAGAAGAAGAAGAAGAAGAAGAAGAAGACGAAGAAGGAATGAATTGAAGAAATGAATAATAATCTTATAAAGTTGAATAACAGGAAATCAATAGCAATGATGATAATAAACAAGCACAGACAAGTAACATCTTTAAGAAAGAAAGTAAAAAAAACTAAATAAATACAGAAACAAATAAAAAAAAAATCAAGAGATAGAAATAAAATAGAAAAAAGTACCGCCGTTACCCTCCGGCTGATTCGTCTGCCAACCACAGCTTTTATTTTACTTCAATTTTCTCTCTTTATTACAGACAGCAACAGTTAATGAGGTGACTCGTCCGACAACAGCAATGGACCCTATCTCTTTCTCCTTTCCCCTGACAACAACTATCTTCCCTATCTGCTGACAAAAGTTACCATTCGCATTTCTTCTATTCCTCTGACAACATCTATCGTTTCTATCGGTTTCCCGCTGACAACAATAGCAATAAGTATCGGCAAATATCTTTCTTTTTTTTCCAGCTGACAACTTCTATCGGTCTCATCTGCTTCCTCCTTCCCGATGACAGCGGGGGCAGTCGATCCATATTCTCTCTTTCTCCCTTTTGACAACAATTAACGATCAACCCTACCTCTCCTCTCTCCTACTGACAACAGCAGTGACACACACAATCCCACCTCTTTCCTCGATCCTCATTTACCTCCTTCCTGCTGTCAACAATAACAAGCAACCCTACTTTCCTACTCTCCTCGCCATTTCCTGCTGCCAACAATAACATCCATCCCTACCTCTCCTCCCCTTCGTCTTTCCCTCCTCCGTGCTGACAATTTCCAACTTTTTCACTCTTTCCACCCCACCTCTTCCCCTTCCCCACCTCTTGCCTCCCCATCTCTTCCCTCCCCACCTCTCCCCCTCTCCACCTCTTTGTGTGTGTGTGTGTGTGTGTGTTTCAATATATTCGTCATCTGATACTTATTATCTTTATTTCTACTCCATATAGGATCTTTTTTTCTTCTTTTTTTCCAGAATTTGAGTTCATCATCAGTGGTTTTTCGTTCATTAAGGTGTGGTTGCGTAATCGCTTTGGTTATCTGTTGAGGGGGGAGGGGTTGCCGACAGACAAAAAGACAGAGAGACAGACAGACAAACTGACAAGCAAAGAGAGCGAGAACGAGAGAGAGTGAGAGAGAGAGACAGAGACAGAGAAAGACAGAGAGAGAGAGACAGACAGACAGACAGAAGGAGAGAGGGAAAGAGAGAGAGAATTAGAGACAGACACACACACAGACAGAGAGAAAGGAGAGGAACAGAGAGAAAGCAACATAATCCTGCATCATAAACTATTATCTGGCTTATATAAACCTCTTATATAATGCAGACCACATAGAATATATAGAATATAGACCACACTACATGGAAGAAAAACCCACAATACAAAAACTAGATTTACTGAAAATGAGACTGCAGTTTCGAAATCCACCTGGATTCCATCTTTAGGTCTGAAGAGGAAAGGGAGAGGAGGGGTATAAAAGAGAGAGAGGAGAGGTAACGCGGTAACAAGGGGCGGGTGAGGACAGACGAACGGAAGCAGAGGGAGGTCACATCAGGTCGGAGGATCGGGCGGACTATGCACCGAGTGGCCGGCATACGGTAGAAGGCGGAGGATATGGGAAGCAAGGACACTATCAGCAGGAGAAAAGCCGCTGTTCAAGTTGGGTTTTTCTTCCATTGTATCAACACGGAAGAGTGTTTTTGTATACACCACACTACATCATAAACTATTCTTTTATCCTTCCTGTGAGAACGTCTGACCTTTCTCCACTTTATTAAGCGGTTAATTTAGATTAAATGAACACGGACAAAAAGCTACTTCGGGAATTATATACCGTTGGGAAGATAGATAATAATAAAAAAAAATGATATAGTAAAATATTGGCGTAAGGTTGCATATATGTATGTATGTGTGTATGTATGTATGTATATATGTATGTATGTATGTATATATGTATGTGTGTATGTATGTATGTATGCATGTATAGTTTTGTATTTATAATGATAGATAAGTATATAGATAGATATTAATCGATATATTTATTAGTTATTTACTTATTTGTGATGTTCATGTGTAAAAATACAAATGGGTAGAAATGGAGTTAGAGATAGATTTGTGTGTGCATATGTGTGTGTGTGTGTGTGTGTGTGTGTGAGAGAGAGAGAGAGAGAGAGAGAGAGAGAGAGAGAGAGAGAGAGAGAGAGAGAGAGAAAGAGAAAGAGAGAGAGAGAGAAAGTCTGTGTGTGTGCGTGTCTGTGTGTCTGTGTGCAGTGCCATTCCTCAAATACCGACATCTATTTAAATTGGACCCTCGGTTACATAAGTCAATTCAATCAATCATTAAAATAGCAATCAGTTAATTTCCCGCCAAGAAAACCGACATAACGAGGTAACCGACTTTTCAGAAACCTAAAATTGTTTTTTTTTTTTTTTTTTTTTTTTATCTCGGAAAGGTTAAGAACTATTAATATATTGTTGTTCTTCCTTTTACACACATGCGGGGAAGTAGAAGGGAAGAAAGAAAGGAAGAAGATGATGAAGGAGGAGGGGAGGAGGAGACGAAGAAGATGAAGGAGGAGGAGGAGGAGGAGGAGGAGGAGGAGGAGGAGGAGGAGGAAGAGGAGGAAGGAGGAGGAGGAGAAGGAAGGGGAGGAAGAGGAAAGGAGGAGGAGGAGGAGAGGAGTGGGGGGGAGGAGGGGGGAAGGAGGGGGAGGAGGGGGAAAGGGGAGGAGGAGGAGGAGGAGGAGGAAGAGGAGGAGGAGGAGACAAAGAAGGAGAAAAAAGAAGGAGACGAATAAAGAGAAGAAGAAACAAGGAAAAGAAGAAGGAAAAAAAAAGAAAAAGAAGAAAACGAAGAAGAAAAAGGCGAAGAAGACGAAGAAGAAGAGGAGGGGGAGGAAAAGAAAGAGGGAAAATAAGAAGAGGAGAAGAACTAGAAGATGAAAACAGACACAAGATAATTGGATTAGAAAGTGAAGCAAGAATTCTAGAATTTTTACTCTGACATTTAGGATTAATATCATACTTTTTCTCGCTATTTTGTCATTCACTCAACCCTTTTTGTCATTCCCACAGCGCTATTTCTGTCATATTTTGTTTTCAATTTTATCAGAAAAATATTTCACATGACTTGTGTGTGGGTTGAAAACGTAACGTATTTATGGCCAGTCTATGCAATTTTCTGCAGTCTAGTGAATAATGCAGTCATTATGGCAACACTCTTATCATTGCCAAGTTCAGTTGCAATGTCGGTCTGGTAATAGGCGGACACACACACACACACACATACCCCCCACACACCTACACCCACACACACACACAAACACAAAACACACACCACCCACACACACACACAAACAACACCAAACACAAAAACCACAACACACCACACACACACACCACACACCCCTTCACAACCCCAACACACACACCTATAATTAAT
>NC_051411.1:3595999-3601692 GCF_015228065.2 Penaeus monodon
CACACCTACACAAACACACACACAGAAAAACACCACACCCACACAACAAAAACCACACACATACCACAAAACCACACAACACAACACAAACACATAAACCACACCAACACACATCACCACACACGCCCAAACACACACACAACCACACACATAAAATAACACACACACACGAAACCACACACACCAGCCACCACACACCACACACACACACCACACACCCACACACACATTATATATGTATATATATATATATATATATATATATATTTTATATATAATATATTATATATATATATATAAATTTTAAATATATATATTATATATATATATATATATATATATATATTATATATATACATATATATATATATATATAATATAAAATTTATATAATATATATATAATATATAATATATATAATATATATATATATATATATATATATATATAACATTATTATTTATATTATTTCTGTATATAAGATGATTAATAGACTGATTATTGATCTGATAGATTGATAAACAAAGCAAGCAAATTTAAGGTTTCTGAGAAAATGTTTCAGTCTAATATCATCGTAAAAGCAGATAATATTGCAAATCGATTCTTTACATATAAATGAATCAATATTTGAATGATTTTGATAGCATTACCTCTTATATCATTATATTTCTTATTATTGAAAAGAAAAGAATAAAGAAAATATAAGAAAATCAAGAGAGACAAACCAATATCTCTCTCTCTCTCTCTCTCTCTCTCTCTCTCTCTCTCTCTCTCTCTCTATATATATATATATATATATTTTATATATATATATATATATATATATATTTATATATATATATATATATATTAATGATTAACAAAGAACGATAGACATGTTAATCAAAAACACAAAAAGACAGACAACAATAGAAAGCCAGACAAACAGAGAGGGAGAGAAAAAAAAGAAAAATGTCAATAAACAGACTCTGGCAAATCACAAAGAAAATCTCTTTAACAGGCAAATCCGTCCATGATTGAACAGCTGACCTAAAGCCATCGTCGATATGCGAAACCAGGGAATAGCGGAAAGATTTGAACTTATGTAAAAAGAATTACTGTTCATCGATATTGAACAGCTTGTGGAAAATGCGTGTGTGTGGTGGGGAGGAGAGGGAACAAGAGGGAGAGGGTATGTATATGTATTATATGTATATTTATGTGTGTTTTTTCGGATGAGTGTTGTTTATGCATGTATGCGTGTGTGTTTATGGATAGATAGATAGATAGTTAGCTAGTTAGTTAGTTAGTTAGTTTGTTTGTTTGTTTGTTTGTTTGTTTGTTAGATATATATGTATGTATGTATGCATACAGAGGCAGAATGAGAAAATAAAAAAGATATGGAAAAGGACAAAAAAGGGGAGGGAAAAGACAGAGAGAGAGAAGAAGAGAGGGGGAACGAGAGAGAGAGAAGAGAGAGAGAAAAGGAGAGAAGAAACCCCAAAAAAAAGGAGGGAGAGAGAAGAAGCAAAAAAAAACACAAAAAGGAGAGAGAGAGAGAAAAGAGAGGAGGGAGAGGAGGAGGAGGAGAGGGGAAGGGGGAAGAGAGAGAGAAGAAAAGGGAGAGAGGGAGAGAGAGAGAAAAGAGAGAGAGAGGGGGGAAAAGAAGAGAAAAAGGGGAGAGAGAGAGAGAGAGAGAGAGAGGAGAAAAGGGAAGAGAGGAGAGAGAAGCAACAACACATAGAGAGAGAGAGAAGAGAAGAGAGAGGAGAGGGGGAAAAAAGGGAGGAGAGAGGAGGAGGAGAGAGAGAGAGAGGAAGCAACACACACACCACACACAACCACACACCACAAAATTATATAATAGAAATAATATAAAATATATATAAATATATATAATATAAAATTTTATATATATATATATAATTTTATATTTTAATATGTGTGTGGTGGGGTAATATATATAAAATATAAATATATAACAATATTAATATATATATTATATATATAATATATATTAATATAATATATATATATAATATATAAAATATTATTTATATTATTTCTGTTAAAAGATGATTAATAGACTGATTTTTGATTGATAGATTGATAAACAAAGCAAGCAAATTAAGGTTTCTGAGAAAATGTTTTTAGTCTAATATCATCGTTTTTAAAAACAGTAATATTGCAAATCGATTCTTACATATAAATGAATCAAATTTGAATGATTTTATAGCATTTCCTCTTATTCATATATTTTTATTATTGAAAAAAAAAGAATAAAGAAAAATAAAGAAAATCAAGAGAGACAAAACCTATCTCCTCTCTCTCTCTTCTCTCTCCCCTTCTCTTCTCTCTCTCTATTTATTATATATAATTTTTTAATATATAATATTTTAAAATAATTTTATATATATATATATATATATATTTAAAGATTAAAAAAGAAAAAGATAGACATTAACAAAAAAACAAAAAAAAGAAGACAACAATAGAAAGCCCCGACAAAAAAGAAGGGAGAGAAAAAAAAAAAAAATGTCAATAAAAAGACTTGGCAAATCACAAAGAAAATCTCTTTTTCAGGCAAATCCCTCCCTGATTGAACAGCTGACCAAACATGTCGATATGCGAAACCAGGGAATAGCGGGAAAAATTTGAATTTTGTAAAAAAAATTATGTTTATCGTATTGAAAGCTTTTGGAAAATGCGTTGTGGGGTGGGGAGGAGAGGGAACAAGAGGGAGAGGGGATGATATGTATTATGTATATTTATGTGTGTTTTTTGGAGAGTGTTGTTAGCATGTAGCGTGGGTGTTTTTGGATAGAAGAAGTAGTTTGTAGTTGTTAGTTTGTTAGTTTGTTGTTTGTTTGTTGTTTTTGTTAGATATAAAAATGTAGTAGAGATACAGAGGCAGAAGAGAAAAAAAAGAAAAAATATGAAATTGACAGGGCGAGAAAGACAGAGAGAAGAGGAGAGAGGGAAACACAGAGAGAGAGAAGCACGAGAGGGAGACGAGAGAGAGGAGAGAGAGAGAGAAAGGAGAGGAGAGAGAAAAGAGAAGAGAGAGGGGAAAAAAAGCACAGAGGAGAGAAGCACAGAGAGAGAGAGAGAGAGAGAGGGAGGAGAGAGAGAGGAGAGGAGAGGAGAAGAAGCAACACACCACACACACACACACCACAGAGAGAGAGAGAGAGAGAGAGAGAGGGAGAGAGAGAGAGGAGGAGAAAAAGGGGGAGAGAAGAGAGAGAGAAAGAGAGAGAGAGAGAGGAGGAGGGGAGCACACACACACATAGAGAGAGGAGAGAGAGATGAGAGAGGAAGGAGGGGAGAGAGAGGGGAGAGAGAGAGAGAGGAAGCACACACACACACAACCCACACACAACAAACCCCAAAAAGCAGAGGAGAGAGAGAGAGAGAAGCAGAGAGAGAAGAGAGAGAGGGGAGAAAGGGGGAGAGAGAGAGAGAGAGAGGGAGGGAAAGGGGGAGAGAGAGAGAAGGGGAAGAGAGAGGGAGGGGGAAAAAAGAGAGAGAGAAGAGGAAAAGGGAGAGAGAAGAGAGAGAGAGGGGAGAGAGGAAGAGAGAGAGAGAGGGGAAGGAGAGAGGGAGAGAGAGAGAGAAAGAGAGAGGAGAGAGAGAGGGGAAAAAGAAGAAGCGAAAAAGAAGACAGAAGAAGAAAAGAGAGAGAAAAAGAGGGGAATAGAGAGGGGGAAAACAAAGGGAGAAAGAGGAAAAGAAAAGAGAAGAACAGAATTAAAAGAGAAAGAAATAAAACGAAAGAGAGAAAGAGAGAACAAAAGAAAGAAACAGAGAAAGAGAGAAAAAAGAGAGGAGAGAGAAAGAGAGAAAAAAGAAAGAAAGAAAGAGAGAAGAAAGAAAGAGAGAATAAAAGGGAGAAAGAGAGAAAAAAGAGAGAAAGGGGAGAAAAAAAAAAGAGGAAAAAGGGGAAAGGAAAAAAGAAAAGGAAAGGGTGGGGGGGGGTTTTTTTTTAAAAAAAAAAAAAAGAAAAAAAAAAGAGAAAGAGAGAAAAAAAAAAGAAAGAAAGAGAGAAGGAGAGAATAAAAGAAAGAAGAAAGAAGGAGAGAATAAAAGGGAGAAAGAGAGAGAAAGAGAGAATAAAAGGGAGAAAGAGAGAGAAAGAAAGAAAACCCCCCTTTCCTTTCCGTTTCCCTTCCCCCCCAAATTTTGTGGCGTTCCCTTTTTCCTTTCTTATCACTATTTTTTTGTTTATTTTTTATCTCTTGTTTTCCCCCTTTTTGTTTTTTTTACCTTTTCCATTTTCGGATGGATTTTTTTCCCCTTTTCCCTGTTGTCTTTTTTCGGGGGTTTTTTATCCTCTTTCCTTTTTTTCGCCTTTTTTTTTTTTTTTTTTTTTGGGGGGGGGGGGGGAGGGAGAATTTTCGTTAATTTTTTCCCTATTTTCTTTTAATATATATTTTTTACTTTTTATCTTATTTTTTTATCTTATTTGTTTCATAAGTTTTTTTTTCTTTTTTTTTACGTTTTGTCTTTTTTATTCTTTGTTTACACTTGTCTTCATTATCGTCATTATTCTCCATTCCATTTCCTTTCCTTTATTTCTTTATTTTTCTCATTTTTACTTCTTCGTGTTCCTCTTGATTTAATTTTTTTTTTTTTTTTTTTTTTTTTTTTCGTTTTTTTTTTTTCTTTCTTTCTTTTTTTCTTTCTTTTTTTTCTTCATATTTTTTTTTCCTTCATTTTTTTAAATATTTATTTTCTTTTTTTCACATTGCTTCTATCTTTGTCTTCATATCTATCTTTTTTCCATATATTTGTTTTTCATTTTGTCCATATTTTTTTTTCCATATATTTTTTTTTTCTTTTCTTTTTTTTTTTCTTTTTTCTTTTCTTCTTTTTTACATATTGTTTTTTTTTTTTTTCTTTCCCATTTTTTTTTGCTTTTTCTCTGTTTTTTTTCCCTTATTTTTTTTTTTATTTTTAAAAAGAAAGACATTCATTTTTATTTTTTTCATTGTTTTTATCTCTCTTTTAATATATATTTATATATATTATATATATATATATTATATATATATATATATAATTTATATTATTTTTCTTTTTTTTTTTTTTTTATCTTATTTTTCTGTGTGTGTTTTTTTTTTTTTTTTTCTTTTTTTTTTTTCTTTTTTTATTTAATCCTTTTTTATCAAAAATTTTAAAATTTTTCCACAAATTTTTCATATAATTTTTATATCATTTTAATTTTTTGTTTTTTGATGAAAAGTCTTTTCTTTTTTTTTCTTCTTCTTTTCTTCTTTCTTTTTACCTTTTTCTTCTTTTCTTCTTTTTTTCCTCTTCTTTTTCTTCTTTTTTTTCCTCTTTTCTTCTTTTTCCCCTTCTTTTTTCTTTTTCCTTCGTCATTAAATACGCCTTCTTTTTCGCCCAAAATTTGCTTTTTCCGGCTCCCCCTTTTTTAGAAATTTGGGGGAGGGGGGGGGGGGGGGAGGTGGTGGGGGTGGGTGTGGGGGGGGGGAAGGGAGTCCATTTCTTTGTCTTTTTCGATTCTTTTCTCCTTTAATTTCATTTTCTTTTCTTTTTTTCTTTTGATTTTTCTCTCTCAATCTTTTTTTTTTTTTTTTTTTTTTTCCTTTTTTTCTTTTTTTTTCTTTGGCTTTTGTAGCTTTTCTTTCCCTATTGTGATTTTGAGGAAAATGAATCGACGTAAATGGGACATACATGCATAATGAGAAACG
>NC_051411.1:3604292-3614292 GCF_015228065.2 Penaeus monodon
AAAGAGAGAGAAAGAGAGAATAAAAGAAAAAAGAGAGAAAGAGAGTATAAAAGAAAGAAGAAAGAAGGAGAGAATAAAAGGGAGAAAGAGAGAATAAGAGAGAAAACCCCTCTCCTTCTCCGTTCTCCTTCTCGTCCCATTCTGTAAGGCAAAGTTTGTGGCGTTTCCTGTCTTCCTCTCTTCTTATCACTATTCTTTAGTTTTATCGTGTTCTTATCTCTCTGCTTTTCCCCCTTTTGTTTTTTTTTTTACCTTCTTCCTATCTTCGTGATGGATTTGCTCTCACCCGTTTCCTGTGTCTTTCTTTCGTTGGTGTTTTATCCTCTTCCTTTGTTTCGCCTTTTTTTTTTTTGGGGGGGGGAGAATTTTCGTTATTTTTTTTATTTCTATTTTCTTTTCATATATATATTTTTTTTTACTCTTTTATGTTTTTTCTTTTTTTCTGTTATTTGTTTCATAAGTTTGATTTTTTTTTTTGTTTTTTCTTTCTTTGTTTTTTGTTTTTTGTTTTTTTTTTACGTTTTGTCTTTTTTATTTTGTTTACACTGTCTTCATTATCGTCATTATTCTCCATTTCCTTTTCATTCCTTTCTCTTCGACAACACTTTCTCTTCATTATTCGTTATTTCTTTTTCCATTTGTTCTAATTCTTTCCTTTATTTCTTTATTTTTCTCATATTTACTTCTTCGTGTTCCTCTTGATTTCATTTTTTTTTCTTTTTACGTTTTTTTTTCGTTTTTTTTCTGTTGTTGTTGTTGTTGTTTTTTTCTTTTTTTTTCTTCATTTTTTAATATAATTTCCTTCATTTTTTTTAATATTTCTTTTCTTTTCTTCACATTGCTTCTATCTTTCTCTTCATATTTATCTTTTTTCCATATGTTTTTTTTTTATCTTTTTCGTTTTTTCTGTATCTTCATTATCTTTCTCTGCATATCTGTTCTATTTTCTTTCTTATCTTTTTCTTCTTTTTCTTCTACATATCTGTTTTTCTTTTTCATTTTTTTACATTTTCTTTGCCTTTTTCTTCGTGTTTCTATTTCTTATTTTCATTTTTTTTATATTTAAAGAAATAAATTCATGTTTATTTTCTTTATATTGCTTTTATCTCTCTATTAATTTCATACACACACACACACACACACACACATATATATATATATATATATATATATATATATATATATATATATATATATATATATATATATATATATATATTATTCTTTGTTTTTTCTTTTATCTTATTCTCCGTGTTTTTTTTTTCTTTCTTTCTTTCTTTTTTTTATCTTAATCCTCTTTCTTATATTTTTTCCAATCTTTTCCAAAAATTCTTAATATAAATTTCTTCATATCATTCTTTCATCTCTTTTGTCTTTTGATGATAATGTCTTCTTCTTCTTCTTCTTCTTCTTCCTCTTCTTCTTCTCCTCTTCTCTTCTTCTTCTTCTTCCTCTTCCTCTTCTTCTTCTTCCTCCTCCTCCTTCTCTTCTCTTCTTCTTCTTCTTCTTCTTCTTCTTCTTCTTCTTCTTCTTCCTTCGTCATTAATATTCGCCTTCTCTTTCGCCCAAATTTGCTTTTCCGGCTCGCCTTTGTTAGAAAGTGGGGGGGGGGGCAGGTGGGGGGGATGGGTGTGTGGGGGGGGGAAGAAGTCCATTGTCTTTGTCTTTTTCAATTCTTCTTCTTCCTTTAATTTCCTTTTCTTTTTCTTTTTTTCTTTTGACTTCTCTTTCAATTTTTTTTTTTTTTTTTTTTTTTTTTTTTTTTTTTTTTTTCTTTGTTTCGTAGCATTTCGTTCCTATTGTGATTTTGAGGACAATGACATACAGACGTACATAGACATACATGCATACATGCGTACGTATATCTATGTCTGTGTATATTTAAATTTTTCCATATATCTGTCCAGTTATTTATCTGTATATCCATAAATCTATCTATATATCTATTTATCTATCTATCTATCTATTATTTATCTTTGTTTCTATCGATCTACGTGATTATCTTTCTATCTATGTATCAGCTTCACTATATATCTGTCTATCTACCTATATATTTATCTCTCTGTCTGTCTGGCAAACTATTCATCTATCTATCTATCACATTATCTATTTCCCAATCTATCTATTCTTCACTTACTTTCTTTCTTTCTCTTCCCTTTCTCTCTCTTCCATTTTCATTTCCCTTTATCGTTCCTTCCTTATTCTTCTTTCGTTTCCTTTGTCTCCCTTTTTCCGTTAATTTTATTTCCTTTTCCAACGATGGTTTTTTTCATCGCGTTCTCTCTCATTTCCTTCATCTTGGCTCTTTCTTTCTGCGTCATTAAGTTCATTTTATTTTTTTCTTCTTCTTCTTCTCGTTCTTCTTCTTCTTCTTCTAGTTCTTCTTCTTCTTCTTCTTTTTCTAGTTCTTCTTCTTCTTCTTCTAGTTCTTTTTCTTATTATTATTATTATTATTATTATTATCTGTTTTTTTTGTTGTTTTTTATTAGGGGTAGGGTGTAGAAATTGTATTTCTCTACTCTATTTATTTTTCTCAATTACTTTTTTCTCTTTCTTTTGCTCTCTCTTCTCTTTTGTTCCACCCCCTCTCTCTCTCTCTCTCTTTTCTCCACCTCTCTCTCTCTCTCTCTCTCTCTCTCTCTCTCTCTCTCTCTCTCTCTCTCTCTCTCTCTTTAGTCTCTCTCTCTCTCTCTCTCTTTCTCTCTCTTTCTCTTTCTCATTCTCTCATTAATCATTAACTTATTCATGTCCAAAATCTTATAAGAAACACAAAGCTTAAACTGAGACCAATAAATCTTTAACATACATGATATACAAATAAGGTGTGTGTGTGTGTGTGTGTGTGTGTGTGTGTGTGTGTGTGTGTGTGTGTGTGTGTGTGTGTGTGTGTGTGTGTGCGCGTGTGTGTGTGTGTGTGTGTGTGTGTGTGTGTGTGTGTGTGATGCATGCATGCATGTGTGTATGTATATATATATGCTTCATACTTTGGTAAACGCTCATTTCTGTTAATTGCCCCTGTTTACAGAGTAATTATTTTGCAAGTGTAAAGCACTCCCTCGCCAAAATTCTTGTCGCTATCAATCACACTGAAGTTTGACACCAGCAATAAACTTAAATGTTTCCATTAAAAGTTTGTAATTACGTCAAAATCGTTATAATAGAGAGCGAAAGACTCCTAGAGACAATGTTTTTTTTCCTCATTTTTTTTCTTATTTTCAGACGCAAATGAAAGGTGTAACGTATATTTATATGTAACTGTATATACGTAACTACAGTAACTGTTTTTTTCATGATATTTCAGTCATGAATTGTGCATGAGAGAGGAAGATATTTAGTTCAGAGATCATGCACAAATGGAATTACCCGTTTAATCTATGGTGTTTTATATCATATTAGTTAAAAGACAGTGATGGGACGACCGCAGTAAAGTTTATAATGTACGTATAAAATCAAACAGAGATTTAGTCGAACGATAGTTGTAGGGAGAGAAAGCAAAAAAATATATTAATAACTAAAAATAAAGAAATAAATTAAAAATAATAATAATAATAATAATAATAATAATAATAATAATAATAATAATAATAATAATAATAATAATAATAATAATAATAATAATAATAATAATAAATAGATAAATAAAAAATAATGGGAGAGAGAAAGAACAAACAGAGAGAGCGAGAGGTAGAGAGAGTGAGAGTGAGAAGGGGAGATAAAGAGGGAGGAAGCGAGAGGAAGAAGGAGGGAGAGGAGAGGAGAGAGATAGAGAGAGAGAGAGAGAGAGAGAGAGAGAGAGAGAGAGAGAGAGAGAGAGAGAGAGAGAGAGAGAGAGAGAGAGAGAGAGAGAGAGTGAGAGGAATTAAAGATAGGAAAGAGTGAGGAGAGAGAACAAAAGAAAGAGAAAGAGAGTTAAGGCCCAAGAAAAAAATGTTGTAGGAAGCGCAGGATATAGAGAGAAGATAAAACAGAAGGAAAACGAAAAATAATGTCAGTGAAAATAAGGAAAAGTCTGTACGTGTTTTCAAACAGATAGATACAAAGATAAATAGATAGATAAATAAATATATAGATAGATACACATATAGATAGCTAAATGGATAGACAAACAGATAGACAGATAGATAGATAATTAAGTGGATTGACAAATAGATAGACAGATAGATAGATAGTAAAGTTGATAGACAAACAGATAGACAGATAGATAGACAGTTAAATGGACAGATAAACAGACAAACAGATATAAACACACGGACACACGTACTAATATATATAAAGACAAATAGATTTCTGCGCTTACGGACACGGACACTTCATGCCATCCCTGCTTCGGTATTTTTCTCGTATCTTTTCAACATCTTTTTCTTTTTTTTCGCCCGTAATCTCCCAGCATCATCGAGTCTTTATCCTTATGAATTCCTTTTACGTGTGCGGGGACCCCGCCCCTAGCCTGGATCACTTAGGTTCTCGATTCCCTGTCTCTCTCTCTCTTCTCTCTCTCTCTTACGCTCTCTCTCTCTCTCTTCTCTCTCTCTCTTACGCTCTCTCTCTCTCTCTCTCTTTCTTTCTTTCTTTCTTTCTCTCTCTCTCTCTCTCTCTCTCTTCCTCTCTCCCTCCTCTCCTCTCCCTCTCTCTTTCCCCCCTTCTCTCTCTCCTCTCTCCCCTCTCCCCTCTCTCTCTCCTCTCTCCTCTCTCTCCATCAATCTCGAAGAAGTCAAGATGATGATCACGTTCGCGGAAAGAGCAGTCCATTGTCGGATTCACCCGGATTCATCGCCAAGCCGCGCACGTTCGCAAACCTTTACCTTCTCGAACGCCTTGGATTCACAATGTTGCGTTAGCGAGGAGGTGGGAGAGAGGACGGAGGAGGAGGAGGGGAGGGGGAGGGGAAGGGGGTGGTGGTGGGGAATGGGAGAGAGGGGGGAGGAAGGAAGAGGAGAGGAGGGGTGGTGGAGAGGAGGAGGAGGAGGGAAGAGGGTGGGGAGAGAGAGGAAGGAGGGGTGGGAAGGGATGAAGGAGAGAGGAGGAGGAGAGGGAAGGAAGAGGGAGTGGAGGAAGAGGAGGAAGAGGGAGGGGATGGAGAAGGGGAGTGTGCGTAGAGCGGAGGGAGGAGGAGGGTTAGAGGTGGGGGAGTGTGGGGGAGGAGGAGGAGGAGGAGAGCGAAGGAAACTGGAGGGGAAAAGAAAGAGGAGGTAGAGCACGGGAAGGAAGAAAAAAAAGAAAGGAGGAAGATGCAAAGAGGTGAAGAAAGGAAGAGAAAGGATAGAAAGGTAGAGAATAAGTGTGGGGTAAGCATGAGGGAAGAGAGAAGAGCTGGTGAGAGCGAAGAGGGAAGAGAAAGGGGAAGGCGAAAGTAGAAGAAAGAAAGAAGAGAGGAAAATGAAGAGAAAGAGGAAGAAGGAGGAGGAAGAGAAAGAGAGGAGGAAAAGGTGAGAGACAAGAGGAAGTTGGAGTAAGAGAGAAGAGACGGAGGAAGGAAGGAGAGAAGGGATAGGAAAAAGAAGAAACAGGAGATGAAAAAGGGGGAGAAAATAGGGGGAAGGAGAGGGCGATGAGAGTTAAAGAGAGAAAGGGGAGAAAAACACGGAAGAGAAGAGAGGTCGGGGGAGAAAAGGAGAGAGAGAAGAAATAAAGAGAAGGAAGAATGATTAATGAAGATGAAAAAATGAAAAGAGAGGAGAGAGGTTAAGAAAAGAATTAGGAAGAATACAAGAAAAGAAGGAAAGGAAAATAACGAAAGGAGGGAAAGAGGGATAGAGATAAAAAGTTAAAGAAAGAGGAGAGACGAATAAGATTATAAAAAAGAAAAGAAAAGGAAGACGAAGGAGAGAGATTGAACAGATGAAGATGGGAGAAGAATAGACGAATAAGATTTCAAAGAGAAAGAAAGGAGATAAGACAGAGGGTGATAAAAAAGGGAGAAAGGAGAGAACCGAGAGTGAAAACAGCAACATCTTATAATGTAAAGAACTCTCTTAAAGATTTCCCAAATGCCTCGTTTTCTCCCATTTCCGAGGCGTGGAAAGAGGAAATGAGGAGAGATGAAAATGATTATGGGACAGAGAAACGGAGAATAATAGAGGAGTGTGATAAAAGAAAACGAGAAAATGGTTAGAAAGGAAGAAGAGGGAGGAAGGAGGAAGATGGAGAGGGAAGAGGAAGATAGAGAGGATGGAAGAAGAAGAGGGAGGAAGGAGGAGGGAAGAGAGAGAAAATAAAAAGGAGAGAAAGGGAAGAAAGAGGAAGATAGGAAAAAAAGAAAAGAAAAACAAAAGGAAAGAGAAGATAATGATGACAGCGAAAAAAAGATGAAAGTAGGAAGAAGAGGAGAACGAAAAGGAAGAGGAGGAGGAGGAGGAGAAGGAAAAATAAGAAGAGGAGGAGATAGGGAAGCAGATGAAAAATAACAACAGTAAGGAGATTAAGGAGAAGATACCCCATCCCTTCCCTCTCCCTCCTCCTCCCTCCCTCTCCCGTCCCTCCTCCCTCCCTCCCTCTCCCGTCCCTCCTCCCTCCCTCCCTCTCCCGTCCCTCCTCCCTCCCTCCCTTCCCCCTCCCTCCTTCCCTCCCTCCTCCCTCCCTCCCCTCCCTCCTCCCTCCCTCCTTCTCCCTCCCTCTCCCTCCCTCCCCTCCCCCTCTCCCCTCCCTCCCTCCCTCCCTCCTTCCACCTCCTTTCCCCTCCCTCCCTCCTCCCTCCCTCCCTTCCTTCCCCCTCCCTCCCTCCCACCCTCCCTCCCTCCCTCTTTCTCCCCCACATTCCCCACCATCCTTCCTTGTCCCACACGCAGATCAAAAACTATTAAGGGTGAAAGCATTGAATTTTGTCCACCATAAAGGAAATCATTGTATCGGAAATTGCTGTACCGTGAGCTTGGTCATCGAGGCGAGAGAGACCGAGGGTGTCTTGTACATGGGGAGGCGAGGAAGATGAGAGAATGGGTGGAAATGTGGGCAAAGGATAAAGATGAGGGAAGGAAACCGCAGGAAGGTTCGAGGGATGGCTGATTCTGTTATTCTTCTGGTGAGCTTTGTTTGTGTGTGTGTGTGGGTGGGTGGCTTGGGTGCATGTGTTCGCACGTGTGTGTGGGTGGATGGGTGTGTGTGTGTGTGTGTGTGTGTGTGTGTGTGTGTGTGTGTGTGTGTGTGTGTGTGTGTGTGTGTGTGTGTGTGTGTGTGTGTGTGTGTGTGTGTGTGTGGGTGGTGGGTGGGTGGGTGGGTGGGTGGGTGGATGGGTGGGTGGCTCGGGGGGTGGGTGCATGTGTTCGCACGTATGTGGGTGGGTGGATGGGTGTTCGTGTGTGTGTGTGTGTGTGTGTGTGTGTGTGTGTGTGTGTGTGTTGTGTGTGTGTGTGTGTGTGTGTGTGTGGTGTGTGTGTGTGTGTGTGTGTGTTTGTGTGCATGATAGATAAATGACAAACTTACCCGTTGATGCAGAGATGAAATGAGAATCTCAGACTAAATGAGAGAGAGATAAAAATGTTAAGAATCTATTCGTTAAAACAACCATACCGAATATCGCAAAAGAAAAAAAAATGGCTAATCCCAAAAAAGAAATGGAAAGGAAGAAGTAATATAGTAAGATAAACACTGAAAAAGAAATAAAAGCCAATGAAATTAAAGAAAAAGGCAAGGGATAGATAAGATAAACACGTCATTATGAGAAAGTGTAATAATGAGGAAACAGAAAAGAAACAAACAAAAACATACAGATGAAATCAAACAAAAAAAAAAAACAAAGAAAACCCGAAACCTATTAATTAAAAATATAAACAAAAACCAAAAAACAAAACCATAAACAAATAGAAATAGAACAAAGAAACACACAAACAAACAAACAAAAATCCTACGAAAACAAACACATCAAGATAAACAAATGAAATTACTTGGAAGAAGCCGAGCAGGATATTAAAGCAAATGTTTAAATGTTTCGGAAAATTTTCCCCTTTTGAGTCGCGGATGAAGAGGGGAATTAAGCAGATGGAGAAGGGAAAGGAGGGAGGGGAAAGAGGGAGGAAGAGAGAAGGAGGAAAAGGAAGAAAGGAAGAGGAAAATGAGGCAGGAGGAAAAGAGGGAGGACGGGGAAGAAGAAGAGAGGAAGAGAGGAGGAGGAAAAGGAGGGAGGAAGAGAGGGGGAGGAAAATGAGGTAGGAGGAAAAGGAAGGAGAAATTAAAGAAAGGAGAAGGAGAATGCGGTAGGAGTAAAAAGAGAGGAAGAGAGGGTGAGGAAAATGAGGCAGGAGGAAAAAAATAGGAGGAGGAAAAAGAGGTGGAAAGAATAAAAGGGAGTAGGAAAAAGAGGAAGGAGGAAAATGAGGCGGGAGGAATAAGAGACAGGAGGAGGAAGAAGAGGAAGAAGGAATAAGAGGAAGAAGGAAGAAGAGGAAGAAGGAGGAAGAAGAGGAAGAAGGAAGAAGAGGAAGGAGGAATAAGAGAGAGGAAAATAAAGAAAGAAGAGAAAGAGAGAGGAGGAAAAGGAGGACGAAATTGAGGGAGATGAGATGGACACACAAATTAAGATCAGAAGGGGAAAAATTTATATGAATAGAGAGGGGGGAGGGGGAGGGGGAGGGGAAGAGAGGGAAAGGGGAGAGAGAAGGAGAAAGGGAGTAGGAGAGAGAGTAGGGAGAAAGAAGAGAGGAGATAGACAGGTACATAAATAGAAAAGAAAAAGATAGGGATAGAGGAGAGTAATAGTTACCAGATAAGAAAGAAAAACACAGAAGAGAGGAGATAAGAGAGAGAGAAAAAAAAAAACAGAAAACGATGAATGAAAATACCCCTTTAAAAAAAAATCCAAAAGGAAGATAGAAGAAACGCAAGAATTAGCTTAAAATGAGACGCAATCTAACGTAACATTTCTCTCTCCTTGTGTATTCCAAGCCCCCAATTCGCCAAGGGAATACGTACTGTTGACTGATGCTTTCTCTAAGTGTGTTTATTATAGAGACATTTTGAAATGGTCAGAGAGAGATTTAAAAAAAAAAGAAGGGAGGTTACAAAAAAGGTGGTTAAGTAGATAGATGTATTTTTAGGTGACAGATAAACGAAAGCTGGTTGTTGTTTGGTAATTGGTAAGAAATTATTTTTGTTATTATTATTATTATTAGTTGTTATTATTATTATTAGTTATTGGTTATTATTATTACTTATTATTATTATTAGAAATTATTATTATTAGTTGTTGTTGTTTTCTGTGTAATATTATTGTTGTTGTTGTTTTATCGTTTCATACTTACTGGCATTCTTGTTTTTCTTTCACTCTATGATAGTTGGATACAATATAAAAAAAAAAATACTTTACCAGTTATTAAATAACTTTCTTTTATCAATCAACTGTAGAGGTCTTTCTGTATCTATTTTTTTAGAGAAAAAAAAATAGAGATAAATAAACAAATTGAGAAAAAAAAAATCTATCACGTTAGTCACTTTTATGAAATGATTCCCATCGCGTTATCAATTTACTGAGGTGTAATACTGCTAAATGATTACCATATTTTCTCTATCTCTCCTGACAAATGAGAATAAAGGAAGACATAGAGAGGAAGGAAGGGAAGAATGAATCAGGGTTTAATTTAATTTTGTGGTTTAATTGACGATTATTAATGTATCTTCGGATGCTGCGCGAAAAGATATTTTGCAATAGATTTAAAACTCGTTTGTCGGTTCTTTCCCTTCCTTTTTCTTTTTTTTTTTTTACTTCCCATCTCTCTTTTTCTCTCTCTTTCTCTTTCTTTCTTTCTCGCCAACCTCTCTCTCTCTTTCTTTCTTTCTCTCTCTCACTCGCTCTATTTTCACTCTCTTCTTTCTCTCTTTCTCTTTCTTTCTGTTTCACCTTCTTCTCTCTCTCTCTTCTCTCTCTTCTCCTTTCTCTCTCTCCTCTCCTCTCTCTCTCTTCTCTCTCTCTCTCTCTCTCTCTCTCTCTCTCTCTCTCTCTCTCTCTCTCTCTCTCTCTCTCTCTCTCTTCTCTTCTATCTCTCTCTCTCTCTCTCTCTCTCTCTCTCTC
>NC_051411.1:3624292-3626792 GCF_015228065.2 Penaeus monodon
CTTCAGAAAGTTTCGTTCGCAAGATGTTGATGTAACGAAACACAGAGAAGAAAAAGAAAACAATGGATCGTAATAGGTATTGTACACACACACACTTATATAGATAGATAGATATGTGTGTGTGTCTGTATCCATATAGATAGATAGATAGATAGATAGACAGGTATAGATATATAAATTCATAGGTAGATATAGATGAATATCATGTTCACAAATGTATGAAAGGTCTGAATGAGGATGAATATTTGCCAATATGAATACGGTTCATCTCTTGTATTGTGAAAATATTCATTCTCATCCTTACCTTTTATACAATGAATATCTATAAGTGTGTGTGTGTGTGTGTGTGTGTGCGTGTGTGTGTGTGTCTGTGTGTGTGTGTGTGTGTGTATGTGTGTGTGTTACCTCACCCATCTATCCACCTATCTACTTCCCTCTTGCCCCAAACCCCCATTCCCCACGAACAGAAAGCCAGGGCCGGGGCGCTCGACCAAACCCACCCTCTGTTAACGCGATCAGACATCCCTAATAACAAGGTCCGAGGGATGCAAGATCTGATAGGAGAGGAATCACACAAATATCAGATCGAATGAATCACGGGGGGAGGGGGGAGGGATGGTTAATAGGGTATTCATAGGAAGAAATCGGGGTTGAAGGAGTTAGGAATAGGAAGTAATTGGTGGTAATAGGAATGAAATAGTGGAGAAAAGGGAGAAATTGGGGGAAATGGGAAGAAATAGATGGTAGTAGGAAGGAATTGGTGGTGACAGGAAGAAATTGGTGGAAATTGGGAGAATCTGAGGGATATAGGAAGAAATCGGGGAATAGGAAGAAGGAATCTGTATTAACAGATGTACTAAAGCAAGGAGATAAATGTTGAGTAGAGCCTAAGATCATGAACAGACCAAGAGGGGACGCCACACAGAACACGACCCCGCAGAGCAATCATTCCATATTCGGAGTTGACAGAACACCGCCGGAGGCTCTGGTGGACCGCGCAATGAAGATAGCTACCACTTTAAGCAAGAAGATCGAAGATATCTTAGGGAAAAAGAGGTCAGATCACAGTAGACCTCTTAGCCAGGTGTACAGCACACCTTACAGTGGCTGTGACATACCAGACATAGGTGAGACAAGACAAGGACGCCACGAACAACGAATCGACCAACATCGCAGCGCCTTCCGAGCACTTTCGTTGTTAACGTCGACACCGACGACCCAAGTGGTCCTAGGCCGCCATCACAAAGCAAGGCCTGCTCCCCACGACAAAGGAAGAAGGTAGAAGCGGCGTTCATCCATTCAGTTAAGAACTTCAACACTGCAACGGTGAGCCACGAACTAGCCAAGGTCGTCGCATACCTTATTACCGACGTGACCTGACCGCTCAGTACATGTATATATACCTCTGTGTACCTCTTATCTTGTATGCCCTGAAGCAACGAACCGAAAAGGCCTTTGACATGTTCGTGTGTTTTCTTGTTCTCCTCTTCGCTGTTCTATTTGCACTTACACACGCACACGCCTTATACTGCATACATAACGTATTAGAATACAGACAGGTACGACCAAAAAAAAAAAAAAATCTAGATCTTCTTCCCTCGCCCAAGTACTTCGCCCTTTCTTTAACTTTCACCAGAACATCGCAAACCAAGCCACGAGCCATCTAGTCGCATTCTTTCCAAAAATTGATGACATTCCGGAGCTGGTGCAATGTCGGGTCTTGGCGAAAATGCCAGATAAACCACATCTGGCAAGGATAACAAAGTCCAGTTACTGTGAATTCTCTCTGTTATCAGTCTTGTGTCGAATTTTAGTGCAGTTTCTTTTCACCTTTTGTCTGTAAATTAGGTATGTCTTTATGATTTCCTTAGCGTGTGTTAAACCTGTCTTTTCAAAACGCTTCATCGATGCATTAAGCAATTCTGTTTTTCTTCGGTATCAGATAACAAGGTTTTTGTATACTTCGGATATAGTTTTACATCCAAGATCTTGAACTCTTCTGACGTCACTGAAAAGCGTCAAGGATTGTCCGAGAGCAGTGCATCAAACCATTATCTTCTGAGCAACGAAGAACAGAAAGAAACGTTTAAAAAGTCATGGGAATACGTGCTATACATATATACAGATACAAAATCGTATATGTAAACACACGCACGCACCACACACACACACACACACACACACACACACACACACACACACCACACACACACACACACACACACACACACACACACACACATATGTATATATATGTATATATATATGTACATATATATATATACATATACATATATATATATATACATATATATAAATATATATATATATATATATATATATATATATATATATATATATATATATATATATATATATATATATATATATATTCTACCTATTACGGTTCATATCTTTTTTTTTTCGTTATACTTCAACTGTTTGCGAACGAACACGCAATGTGTATGTTAGTATGCATGTGTGTGTGTGTGTGTTTGTG
>NC_051411.1:3631792-3634292 GCF_015228065.2 Penaeus monodon
TGTGTATGTGTGTGTGTGTATGTGTGTGTGTGTGTGTGTGTGTGTGTGTGTGTGTGTATGTGTGTATCTCTCACTCACTCTCTCTCTCTCTCTCTCTCTCTCTCTCTCTCTCTCTCTCTCTCTCTCTCTCTCTCTCTCTCTCTCTCTCTCAACTAGAACCACTCCGAGAGCACAGAATCCTGTTAACACCCGAAGATCTGGCTTCAAAATTAAAGAAAAAAAATGCATGTAATCTTTAAAGAAAAAAATCAATATTTCCTTGCAGAACTGTTGCAGAACTAAGTAAGAAAGCAAGAAAGAAAGCATCTAAGGGGATCTGTTAAGTAAGAAAGAAAGTAAGAAAGCATCTAAGTGGATCTGTTAAGTAAGAAAGTAAGAAAGAAAGAAAGCATCTAAGTGGATCTGTTAAGTAAGAAAGAAGAAAGTAAGAAAGCATCTAAGTGGATCTGTTAAGTAAAAAGAAAGCAAGAAAGAAAGCATCTAAGTGGATCTGTTAAGTAAGAAGTAAGAAGAAGTAAGAAAGAAGCAAAAAGAAAGCATCTAAGTGGATCTGTACTTTTTAATCTCAAGAAAAGCACTCTAATGATTCTTTCAGTTACAAATATGTCACTTATCGAACCTTCTCGTGTGATCTGTTAATACGCTACTAGAACTACTGAAGCTCAAATTCCCTCCTAGTGGATCTTTGTTCTTCTCTCCTTTTTAATTCTCTCTCGTTTCTATCTCTTTATTTCCCTCTCTCTCTCTCTTCCTCTCTCTCTCTCTTCTCTTTTATTGCCTCTCGTTTCTCTTCTTTTTCTCTCTCTCTCTCTCTCTCTCTCTCTCTCTCTCTCTCTCTCTCTCTCTCTCTCTCTCTCTCTCTCTCTCTCTCATCTCTCATCTCTCATCTTTCTCATCTCTCTCTTCTCTTCTTCTCTCTCTCTCTCTCTCTCTATATATATATATATATATATATATATATATATATATATATATATATATATATATATATATATATATATATATATATAATCTGCAGATCTTCCACTCTCTTTCTGCTAAGTAACAATATTGATAGTAACGTTAATGAAAGAATAACTAAAAATAAACAGATCAGTAATTATAAACGAATACATACTTACATAAATGCATAAATAAATAGATAGATAAATAATCGACTAGAAAAAGAATACGTAATGACTGATTGATTAACCAATAAAAGAGGACGAGCATATTATCTCCTTTTCTACCGCAAATAATAATGAGATGCATAACCATAAGGAAAAATAGAAATACATATACATAGTAAGCGAGAGAAAAATGAGAATTCAGTACTGCAGCTCTGATAATACCGGGGAAAAAATCCAGTGCAGTACAATATTAAAAACGAAAAAAAAAATCAACTTACACAATATTAAAAAACGAAGATATCCAGAAACACAATATCAAAAAAAAGAAAAAATCCAGACAACACAATATTAAAAAGGAACAAAATGAAAAAAAAATCCAGGCAACACAATATTAAAAAAGAAAAAAAAAACATTTAAAAGAAAATCCTGACCTTCTCTCCACGAAGGCATTAAACCTTCTCATGTGCATCAAACATAACTACCACAGACTTGTATTCACAGCTCAAGTTCCTCATCAATGGGCTAACCACCGTAGAAATAATTCAAGCTGCGTTGGGGCGAACTCCTGCCTCTGAAACGGTTTATCATTCACAATGGCACTCGTTGGGGTAATACTTGAAGACTCTCCGGCAGAAGTTGCTTGGCTCTGAGTGGCACTGAGTGGTAAGCAGAGAGAGGAGGGAGGAGAAAGACGGAGAGGGAGGGAGGGAGAGAAAGGGGAGAGGGGGAGGGTGGGAGAAAGGGAGAGAGAAATGGGAGGTGGAAGGAGGGAAGGGAAGGAGAGAGAGAGAGAGAGAGAGAGAGAAATAGAAAGGGGATAGGGAAGGGGGGAGGGAGGGAAGGAAGAAAGAGAGACAAAGAAAGAGAAAGAGACAAAAGAAAAAAGAGAAAGAGCAGCTGCTCCGCCTGATTAATAAGAAAATTCATGATTTACACAAAATATTTTTTGTATTAACATCACTGATAATACAAAGGATTGCCGATCTACATAATATGAATTAGATGCGTCATTACGATCGACTGCGAAAAGAGGAAAGGAGGAATAGGAAAAGAAAAGAGAGTAACCTTGGGGTTATAGAGAGAACGAAAAAAAAGAAAAAAAGTTGAGGAAGAGGAAGAATAAGAAGAAAAAAGAAGAAAGGAAAATAAAAGATAAAAAAGAAAAGAACAAGAAATATAAAAGAGAAAGAGATAAGAAGCAATTTAAATGATATAAGCAAAGAGAAAAGAAAGGGAAAACAAAAAAGGTCAGAAAATAAGAACAAGTATGAAAAGGAATTTAATAAATAAAACAAAAACAGGGAGATAAGGCATAAGAAGAATTAGTTAGTGAAGACGAATGAATTAATTAGAAACAATGAAAGTGTGAAACGATTAAAAAAGAGAGAGAG
>NC_051411.1:3646792-3651792 GCF_015228065.2 Penaeus monodon
TTCATTTCCCTCCCCTTCCACGCTCTCTCCCTCCTCCTCTTTCCTCTTCTCTCTCCATTTCCCTCTTCCCGTTCGCTTTCCCCTCCTGCTCTCCCCTTCTCACCCCCCCCCCCCCGGCTCCCTCCCTCCCTCCTTTCATGTCATATTCTGGTCTATCTTTTGCTTCTTTTTCTTTCTTCCTCTTTTATTTTCCTCTTTCTCTTATTCCCCTTTTCTCTTTCTTCTCTCTTCCCTTTTCTCCCTTTTTCTCTCCAACTCTTCTTCTCCTTTCTCTTTCTCTTTTTATTCACTTTCCCTCTTGCTTCTGTTCCCCTCTCTCTCCCGCATTCTTTCTTCTCTCTCTGTTCCTCCTCTTTCTCCCCTCTTTTTCCCTCCCTGTTACTCCGTCTCTCTTCCTTCTTCCTTCTTTTTTCTTCTTCCCTTTATTCCTCTTCCCTTTCTTCCTCCTCCTTTCTCTCTTTCCTTTCTCCTTCTCCCTTCGTCTCTTTCGCTTTAAAATTATCATTCCTTCTCTCCTCTTCCCACAGCTTCCCTCGCCATCTCCTCCTCCACCTCTTCGTTATCCTCCTCTTTCTCTTCCTCCTCCTCCTCGTTATCCTCCTCTTTCTCTTCCTCCTCCTCCTCGTTATCCTCCTTTCTCTCCTCCCTCCTTCGTCTCTTCACTCAAAAATTTATGATTCACCAACACCATTCCGTCCCCCATCACGCGACTTCCCCTCATTATCTCTTCCTCTTCTTCCTCTTCTTCCTCCTTCTTCTCCTCCTCTTCTTCTTCTTCTTCTCCCTTCTCTCCTCCTCCTTCGCGCCTCCTCACCCTCCTCTTCTTCTTCCTTTCTTCTCCTTCCTGCTCCTCCTCCTTCTCCTCCTCCTCCTCCTCCTCCTCCTTCCTTCCTTCCTTCCTTTTCCTTCCTCCTCCTCCTCTTCTTCCTCCTCCTCCTTCCTTCCTTCCCTCGATTTAGAACACAAGGAAGCAGCCGTCAATTTCCTGCGGGAAAGAGGGGGGAGATAGAGAGGGGAAAGAGGGGGGGGGTAGAGGGTAGAGGGAGGGGAGGGAGGCGAGGGGAAGAGCGAGAAAACCAGAGAACATAATAATAAGCTTTATGAACACGTATCTGCGGGGACAAGAAAGAGGAGGAGGGGAATAGAGGGGGAGAAGGAGAGAGGGGAGAAGGAGAGAGGGGAGAGGGAGAGAGAGGGAGAGGGGGAGAGGGAGAGAGGGGGAGAGGGATAGAGGGGGAGAGGGGGAGGGGAGAAGGGTGATGGGGCAAAGGGTGACTTGTTCGGGGATTTAGCGTGAGGGGAATATCCTTATGAGAGGGAATGTGCTGTGCGTTACGATCTTTGCTTCTTTCTTTGTCTCGTTCTGTCTTGCGATTTATGTATCTCCATATTTCCTATCTATGTGTCTATATATCTATGTATATGTGTGCGTGTGTCTATAAATATGTATATATATGTATATACATACATATATGGACCTGATAACATATAGATACATTTATGTATATATGCATATATATACTTATACATATATAAACATTAATTTTCACATCATTTCTTCATCTATCTACCTATCTATCTATTAGTTTATCGAAAGTGATATTCTTATTAATGCCAATAGACCCGCACACACACTTTACGCTTACATGTGTGCAAGTCCGTGTGCGAACTTCTGAGTTCATGTACGTGTATTAAGTAAGCGTATGGCGTCTGAACACAAAGGCCGACTCCCCCCCCCCTTCCTCCCTTTCCCAATTACGAGCCCCGAGGCGCCCAAGGCCCCAATTTATCCGGTTAAAATCACAGGCCTCAAGAATCTTCCTCTCTGTCAGGTGACGTCTCGCTAGGGTGGCCTGTGTGCTGGACTCTGAAAAGGGTTGTGGGGGGAAGAGGGAGGGGGGGAGGAGGGGAAAAGTGAGGAAGGTGGAGAGAGGGGTGGTGGAGCGGAAGTGGGAAAAACGGGGAAGGGTAGGAATGAGAGGTGGGGTGGCGAGGGGAGGTGAATTTTTATATTATCGGGGTATAAGATATTGTGCACTTTTTTGTGTTTATCTCTCTTTCTCTCTCTCTCTCTCTCTCTCTCTCTCTCCTCTCTCTCCTCTCGTCACCTCCCCTCTCCTCATCCTCGAGCCGCACATCTCTTCTCTCTCGTCTCTCTCCATTCTCTTCTCTCTCTCCTCTCTCTCTCTCACACACACACATAACACACACACACACACTCTCCTCTCTCTCTCTCTCTCTCTCTCTCTCTCGCATACCCACATATCATTACTCGGCCCCATACATTGTAATGCCATTCATTATGAAGTGAGGTTAATAAAACGTGCCTAATCATCCCTGGCAATACCACACAAAAACTGACTAATGACCATTAACCCATGATTAATTACCAATGATAAATGGGTGTCATCATCGATCATGAATAATTACTATTGGTCTATCATGCAATGACCATACGAAGTTGATATACGAGAAAAAACATACAAACATACATACATATATCATACATACCTACATGTTTATATATATATTATAATATATATTATTATATTATATATATATATTATATATCTATATGTGTGTGTTTTTGTGTGTGTGTCTGTGTGTGTGTGTGTGTGTTGGTGTGTGGTGTGTGGTGTGTTTGTGTGTGGGGTGTGTGTGTGTGTTGTGTGTGGTGTGTGTGTGTGTGTGTGTGTGTCTGTGTGTGTTCCTTCAGGTATGTATTATTTCTCACCCAATAATTACAATTACGATTAGATAAATATACGAAAAAAAATGTGAGGGAGAATGCAGATTATCAAGTTCTCTTATTGTTCGCTTTTTACTCTCTCTCACTTTCTCTCTCTCTCTTCGTAAGAGTCTCTCTTCTCCTCTCTCTCTCCTCTCTCTCTCCTCCTCTCTCTCAGTCTCTTCTCTCTCTCTCTCTCTCTCTTTCTCTCTCTCTCTCTCTCTCTCCTCTTGAGTTTTACCATGCAAAACTATAACAATCTTCTCTCTTTTTTTACATTCTCTTATATCACTAATATTAAAAATAAAAATAAACGATAATATGTTTCCGTAAAATCACACACACTAAATAAGAGTTAACCTTTCTCTCTGCTCTTAAGTTAACGTAACAAGACACGTGAAAAGTCTGAAAGCAGATGAGAGAGGATCCACTTAAAACTTGTTCTGTTTTCTAATCTCTCTTCTTCTTCTTCTTCTTCTCTCCTCTTTTTATTCGCATTATTCTTCCTCGTTCTTTCTTTTGACGTAGAGGGAGAATGAGAGGAAGGGAGAGTGGTCTAGCCTGGGAGATTCTAAAAAGATTAGTGACAGACTGTGATGAGTGCGTATTAAGTGGTGTGTGCGTGTGTTGTGTGTCAGTAAATGATATGTATTTCCCTATGTTATATCATACCATTGTATTATATACTCTACCTGTACGTACATACATGAACGCTCATATACACATACGCACACACACGTGTGTTTGTAAATGTGCGTGTGTTTATATATAATCATATATATGTATATATATATATATATATATATATATATATATATATATCTATTATATATCTCTATGTATACCATATATCTATCTAATGTATGATATCTCTATATATATATATGACTTATATCTATATATATATAGTATCACTCTTCATACTATCTATATATATCTATGCAGATACATTATGTGTGTGTGTGTATATTATATATATATATTTATTATCATATATAATATATATAATATATATATATATATTATATATTTATGTCTGTCTATGCATATAATAGAATATATCATCTATTATATATTATATACTAGTATATATATATATAATATAATATATCTATATTTATATATATATATATATAGATATGTATACATCAATTCTATATCTATATCTATCTATCTATCTATATCTATCCAATCTATCTATCTATCTATCTATCTATCTATCTATCTATCTATCTACCTATCTCTATATATAGTATATTTATATATATAGATCTATATATATATATCTATATATATATGTATACATATATATATAATAGTATATAATATATCTATAAGTATATATATATGCATATACTATATTATATATATACGCATATATATTATATAATATATATCTATATATATATATATATATATATATATATATATAGATATATATATATATATAGTGTGTGTGTGTGTTGTGTGCTGGTGGTGTGTGTGTGTGTGTGTGTTGCATATATATTTGATATATATATATATATATATATATATTATATATATATATATATATTAATGAATATTATATTGTGTTGTGTGGTGTGTGTGGGGTGTGTGTGTGTGGGTGTGTGTGTGTGTGTGTGTGTGGTGCATATATATAGATAACAAAATTCAAAAAGATAGATTTAGATAAAAAAAGATGGATAGATAATAGATAGCTAGATAGATAGATAGATAGATTATGTTGTATGTATGTTTTGTATGTATGTTATGTATGTATGTAATATATATGTATGTATATATCTGTGTGTGTATGTGTGTATGTGTGGGGTGTGTGTGGTATGTGGTGGTGTGTGTATGTGTGTGTGTGTGTGCCGTGTGTGTGTTGTGTGTTTGTGTGTGTGTGTTTTGGTTTGTGTGTGTGTGTGTGTGGTGTGTGTGTGTTTTGTGTGTGTGTGTGTGTGTGTGTGTGTGTGTGTGTGTAAGTGTGTGTGCATACACATAAACATTTGTGTGTGTGGCCAATTCGTATACATTACATAAAAAAACGTGCGCAGACCATGTAATCACATATACACACGCACACAGTCATGTCCTATAATATCCCCCCTCCCTTCCTCCCTCCCATCTCCTATTTTCTTCTTGTTTGTGCGTTCTCTTAATCCTCTCTCTATCTCCCCTTCGCACCCGGCCTTTCCTCCCTTCTCTGTTCTCTTATGCCTCTCGCGCTCTTTCTCTTTTACCAAAAGGACAAATAATAATAATAATAATTATAATAATAATAATAAAT
>NC_051411.1:3654292-3661792 GCF_015228065.2 Penaeus monodon
GTTTTTGTGTGTGTGTGTGTTTGTGTGTGTGTGTGTGTTTATGTATGTGTGTATGTATGTGGTTATTTGTGTGTGTTAGTGTGTGTGTGTGTGTATGTGTATATGTGCATTTCATGACTGTTGATTCCGCTGAATGGTCATTGGAAACAATCAGGGACGAAATTGCTTTTATTTTCATTCAATCTAAAATCATATAACCTCTCCATTCCTTCTGATCGGCTAATGCAACTTTAAAACGCGATCTTCCCTCCAAGGCATCGAGAATTCATGAAATAATTAACTTGAAACATGATCCTCTTCCTGAAAATGGTGATTTTGGTTCCCGTTCACAGCAAGAACTGAAATACAAAAAATGATGAGGAAATCCGTAAAGAAGCAAGTATCTGTGAAGTTACTTGCATAAGTACATAGATTGATAAATAAATTCGTAAAATAAGTGTTATATTGATATATAGGTATATATTAATAAGCAGAAGGGGGAGTATCTGTGAAGAGAGTTTTATGTCTGATATTTAACTCTAATACACAAACTGATAAGGAAATTCGTAAAATAAGTGTTATATGATTATAGCTATACCCATATTGGGTTTAGAAGGAGAAGATCGTGAAGACGTTTATGTTGATATTTAACGAAATAAAAATGATAAGTAAAATTCTTAATAAAAGTGTTATATAGATATATAGATCTAGATATATTAGGCAGAAGAGGCAGGTATCTGTGAAGAGAGGTTTACGACGTTATGTCTGATAGTTAAGTCGGATTTTTGTTGTCTCAAATGGCCCACCACAAGATACGTCTCTATCGCCAAGTTCATTTTGTATCTCTAAATATCTTTGGCATCTGGGAAATAACGCACGATAGATTATATTCATGTCATAGCACAGATGTTTAGCAATCCAGCGTTGGTACGAGAAACATTGATAATTCTAATAGTCTAAGATAATGAATGTCTATACGTGTTGTGTGTTATTGGTGTTCTTACAGCTAAACTAAAACTCAAAACAAAAAAATAATTTACTAGGGAGAGCACATCAACAAAGTAACAGTAATAATAACAATGATGGCCATAAACCTTTTAACGTGATTATGATTTTAGGTGTTTATATATATGTGTGTGTGTGTGTGTGTGTGTGTGTGTTGTGTGTGGGGTGGGGGTGTGTGTGTGTGTGTGGTGTGTTGTGTCTGGGGTGAGGGATACGAGAAGTGATGAGAGTAAAGAAAATGAAAAAAAAAAAATATATATATAGCACAGAGAATAGAAAACAATAGACAGCATTGACAAATATACCAAACAGACAATTAAAATAAATATACAAATAATAGACAAAACAGATTTCCAAAAAAGAAACAAAAAATGTTACACTCGTTTTCCCTCCCACAAAATTTTCCGTTTAAGCTCGTAGTCTTTTCTCCTCCCTTGGTGTGGATAAAAGAAAAAAAATGTTTTCCATGTCATTACCCTCATCTCTTTAATCATCTTTATTGAGCTGAATAAAGAAAACGGGCGCGAGGGGAGGGGGGGTGGGGTGACGAGAAAGAGAGAGAGAGGGGGGGGGGGGGGAGGGAGGGGAGAAAAAGAGAGAGGGGAGAAGAGAGAGAGAGAGGAGGAGGGGGGGGGGGGGGGGGAGAGAAAAAAAAAAAGAGAAGAGAGAGAGAGAGAGAGAGAGAAAAAAGAGAGGGGAGAGAGAGAGGAGGAAAGAGAGAGGAAGAGAAAGAAAGAGAGAGGAAGAGAAAGAAAGAGAGAGAAAGAGAAAGAAAAAGAAGAGAAAGAGAGGAGAGGAGAGAGGGGGGGGGGGGGGGGAATGAGGGAGAAGAGAGAAGAGAGAGAGAGAGAGAGAGAGAGAGAGAGAGAGGGAAAAGAGAGAGGAGAGAGAGAAAAAAAAGAAAAAAAGAAAAGAAGAGAGAGAGAGAGGAAAGAAAAAAGGAGGGGAAGAAAAAGAAAAAGAAGAGAGAAAAAAAGAGAGAGAAAGGAAAAGGGAAAGAGAGAGAAAGGGGGGGGGAGAGGGGGGGGAGAGAGAGAGAGAGATGGGGGGGGGGGGAAAGGGAGGGAGGGGGAATGAGAGAGGCAAAAGAGAGGGGAGAGAGAGATGAGAGAGAGAGGAGAGGAAAAGAGAGGGGGAGAGAGAGAGAGAAGAAAGAAAAAAAAGAAAAAAGAAAAAAGAAAAGAGGAGAGAGAGGGGAGAGAGAGGGAGAGAGACAGGAGAAAAAGAGAGAGAGAGAGAGAAAAGAGAGAGAAAGAGAGAGGAAACCCAGAGAGAGAGCGAAGAGAAGGAGAGAGAGAGAGAGAGAGAGAGAGAGAGAGAGGCGAGAGGAGTGAGGGAGAGAGGAAAAGAGAAGAGAAGAGGGGAGAGAAAAGAGAGAGAGGAGAGAAGAGAGAGAGAAAAGAAAGAAAGAAAGAAAGAAAAGGGAAAAAGAGGGGAAAAAAAGAGAGAGAGAGGGGGAGAGAGAGGGGAGGGGAGAAGAGACCAAAACAGAGAGAGAGAGAGAGAGAGAGAGTGGAAAAGAGAAGAGAGAAAGAGAGAAGTTTTGAGAGAGAGAGTGGAAAAGAGGGAGAGGAAAAGAGAAAAAAGAGAACGAGAGAGAGAGAGGGGAGAGAGGGGGAGAGAGAGAGAAGAGAGGGGAGGAGAAGAAGAAAAGAAAGAAAGAAAGAAAGGAAAAAAAGAAAGAAAAGAAAAGAGGGAGGGGAGAGAAAGAAAAAAGGGGAGAGGAGAGAGAGAGGAAAGAAAAAATTTGGGGAAGAAAGAGGAGAGAAGAGAGAGTAGAATGAGGGTGGGGATGGCCAGGGAGGGAGGCAGGGGGTAGAGAGAGGTAGATGGGGGGTAAGAGGGGGATAGGGGGAGGGGGGGTGAGACGGGAAAGGGGGATAAGGGGGAGGAGAGGGGGAAAAAACGGGTTTAGGATGATAAGCGGATAAAAAGGGGGGGGGGGGGGGAAGCTGAATAAAGAAAGCGAGAATGAAGGGACCGAGAAAAGGAGAAGGAAGAGGAGAAAAGGAGAAGGAAGAGGAGAAAAGGAGAAGGAAGAGGAGGGAGACGAAGGAAAAAGAGGGAGAAGAATAAGAGGAAGGGAGAAGGAGAGGAAGGGAAAGGATAGAGGAACAGGGAAACGGGGGAATAAAGAGAGGGGAATAGGAAAAAAAAGGGAAAACGGGGGGGGAACTAAAAAGGGTGGGGGAAAAGGGAAAAAGAAAAAAAAAGAAAAAAAGGAGAAGAAGGAGAGAAGAAGTGAGATAAAAGAAAAGGAAAGAGCAAGATTAAGAAGAGGAGAGAGAAGAAAAAAAAATAAAAAGAGAAGGAAGAAGGGAGAAAAACAAAATAGAGGAGAAGGAGGAGGCGTAGATAAAAGAAAAAGAAAAAATTTAAGAGAAAATTTATAATAAAGTAAGGGTAACAGCAACAATAAAAAAAAACAAACTGAGTTAAAGAAATTTTTACATTTACATAAATCAAATCACATAAACCAGGATACAAAAAATAATTTAAAAAAAATAATAATAATAATAATCGCAATATATCGTACTCCGAGAAGAATTTAAGTTTTTGCAAGTAACCCGGTTTAAAGAAGTAATTTCAAAGTGAAAAATAAAAAAAGGAAAGGGGTTTCTTTTGCTTTTCGACCCATTAAAAGACAAAAAGGGGGACTCAAGATTTCTTTGGGTTTAAAAAAAACCGAGATAAAAACCCTTTTGAAATCTCTTTCCCCCTTTCCTTTTCCCCTTCCCCCTCCCCCCTCCCCCCCTTCCCCCCCCCCCCTTCCCCCCCCCCCCCCTCCCCTCTTTTTCCCCCCTTTCCCCTTCCCCCCCCCCCTCCCCCCCTTTCCCCCCCTTCCCCCTTTCCCTTCCCCCCTTTTCCCCCCCCCCCTTTTTCCCTTCCCCCCCCCCTTTCCCCCCCTTTCCCCTTTTCCCCCCTTCCCCCCTCCCCAAACCCCTCCCCCTTTTTTCCCCCCAAAGAGCTCATTTTTTAAGTTTTAAACTTCGTCCCGTTTCCCCTTTCTTGAACCCCCCCCCCCTCCTCCCCCCCTTTCCCACCCCCCTCCCCTCCCTTTCCCCGTCCTCTTGCTTTTAAACTTATAATTTTTTTTTTTTTTTTATCTATCCCCCCCCCCCCCCACCTTTTCGTCACCCTTTTAAACCCCCCTTTTTTTTGGGAAACTTTTTGTTTTTGTTTCCCCCTTTCCCGGGATTTCTTTTCCTCTTTCTCTTCCCCAGTCCTTTTTCTAAATTTTTTTTTTCCCTTATACCTTTCCCTTTTTGAAAAATTTTTTTTTTCTATATATCCCTTTTTCTTTCCCAATCCTTTCTCTGATTTCTCGTTCCCCTTATCACCTTCATTTGCATTCTCTCTCTCTGTCTCTCTCTCTCTCTCTTCTTTCTCCTTTTCTCTCCTCTCTCTCTCCTTCTCTTCTCTCTCTCTCTCTCTCTGCCTTTTCCTTAATTTATTTTTCTCTTTTTTACCCCCTCTTCCCACCTTTCTCTTTTCCCTCTGTCCCTATCTCTATACTTTCTCTCCCCTTTCCCATTTTCCCCCCCTACCATACAAACCCTTTCCCCCCCTAGCCTTGACCCCACTCACCCTTTTCATATTGCCTCTTCTCTTCCCTCTCTCTCACCTTCTCTCATCCCATCTTTGCCTTCTCTCTCTTTCACCTTCCCTCTATTTTTCCCCTTTTCTTTTTAAACCTTTCCCTTCCCCCCTTTTTCCCCCCCCCCCAAATCCCCTTGCAAAAACCCCCACCCTGCGCCCTGATACCCCTTTTTTCTGCCCCCTACCCCACCCCGCTCCCGTTCTCCCTTTTAAACCCCCCCATCCTCGCCCGGATCATAAAATCATTCCCCTCCCTACCCTCTCTCAGCCCTAACCCCCCATCCTTTATCCCCCCCTCACTTCTAACTCCTCATTTCTCACCCTCTTTTACCCTCTTACACTTCATCCTCTCACCTTCCCTTACCCTCTCAGCCCTCACTTTTTATCCTCCCTCACTTCTCATTCTCCCTCACTTCTCATCTCCCTCACTTCTCATTCTACCCTCCTTCCACTTTCCCTCATTCTCATTCTCCCACTTTTCATCCTCCCTCACTTCTCATCTTCCCTCACTTCTCATCCTCCCTCACTTCTCATTCTCCCTCACTTCTTCTCATTCTCCCTCACTTCTCATTCTCCCTCACTTCTCATCCTCCCTCACTTCTCTCCCTCCCTCACTTCTAACCCCTCACTTCTCACCCTCGCGAAGCAGATACAGGCTGTCACACCGAGAATAAGCATATTGTAACAAATACGATAAAACTAAATGTTGTTTATCAAATGATAATTACTATTATTGCCTTGCACCTCATCCTCTCTTACCCAGCATCGTCTCACCTCATCCTCCTCTTCCTCCCTCACCCTGTCCCCTTAAGTCTCCCCCTCATCCTCCCCTCACCCCTCACATCTCCCACTCCCCCTCCCTCTGCATCACCCCCTCTCTCCTCCCTCTCCCTCTCCTTGCATCTCCCCATCCTCCTATCCCTCCCCACCTCTCTCTCTCTCTTCTTTTCTCTTCTCTCTCTCTCTCTCTCTCTCCTCAATTCTCTTTTACTCTCTCTTTCTCTCTCTCTCTACCCTACATTCCCCCTTCTCCTTCTCCTTCCTCCTCTCTTACCCTCCCCTCTTCCTATCCTCCCCCCCCCCCCACGACCCTTTCCTCGCCTCACTCCCTTTGATTCCACGATATTATCAAGATCATCCCTAGTGGTGTTCAATAATCTTCAGTGAATTTCCAATAATGTAGATTGCCAGTATGGATAGGGGGGGAGGAGGGTAAAGGAGGTGAGGGAGTGGGGGGGAGGAAAGAAGGGGGGAGGGGAGGGGGGAGGAGAGGTGGAAGAGGGAATTGAAACGAGGGGGGAAGGAGAGAAAGACAGAGGGAAGGGTGGAGGAGGAGGGAGGGGTGAGGAATAAAGGGGGTGAGAGAGAGATGGAGAGAGAGAAAGAGGGGAGGAGGGAGGGGATTAAGAGAAGAGGGAGAGAAGAGAGGAGAAGGGGAGGGTGGATAAATAAGGGGAAGAAGGAAGAGAGGACGGTAGGAGGAGAAGAAGAGAAATTAGGAGTGGGAGAGGGGAGGGAAGAGATGAAGGAGAGGAAGGAAGTGGGAAATAAGACCGAAGGAGGAGGTTAGAGAGAGAGAGGAGGAGATCTAAGGAAAAGAGGAGGATTATTATATATACATATGCATCTCTCTCTCTCTCTCTCTCTCTCTCTCTCTCTCTCTCTATATATATATATATATATATATATATATATATAGTATATATATATATATATATATATATATATATGATATATATAATATATATATATATATGATTATATGATTATATATATATATAGATATTATATGATATATAATATGATTATCATATACTAATAGTATTCATTATATATATATAATAGATCTAAATATATATATATATATATATATATATATATATATATATATATATATATATATATATATTATATATATATATATATATATACATATCATATATATATAATATATTATATATAAATATATAGAGTCATTTATAATATATATATATATATATTTATATATATATATATATTATTTTGTGTGTGTTTGTATATTTTTTTTTTCTTTTTTGATGTTTTTTTTTTATCTTTTTTTTTTTGGTAGATTCATGTTTGAGCCGCCGTGGTCACAGCATGATACTTAATTGTAGTTTTCATGTTGTGATGCTCTTGGAGTGAGTACGTGGTAGAGTCCCCAGTTCCTTTCCACGGAGAGTGGTAATCATTCTCTCTATTTTATCCGGGCTTGGGACCAGTACTGACTTGGGCTGGCTTGGCCACCCAGTGGCTAGGTAGGCAATCGAGGTGAAGTTCCTTGCCCAAGGGAACAACGCGCCGGCCGGTGACTCGAACCCTCGAACTCAAATTGCCGTCGTGACAGTCTTGAGTCCGATTCTCTAACCACTCGGCCACCGCGGCCGAGTGGTCTCGATATATATATATATATATCAGATAGGGGGTGAGAGAGAGTGAGAAGGGAGGAAGGACACACACACACACACACACATACACACACACACACACACACACACACACACACACACACACACACACACACACACACACACACACACACACACACACAAAGAGACATAGACATAGACAGACAGACAGAGGGAGAGGGAGAGAAAGAGAGAAAGACACAGACGAAGGCATAAACAAAAGGCATCGAGTATTTCTATCATAAATTCTTCTTTTGTAACGTCACTAAAGTCTTCTTTCTGTCTGACAGCGTCTTGTCACAAACAACTGCATGCTTTTTTCTTCTCTTTTATGCAAAGCTTATTTCTTCACGTGTGTTTTTGAAAGAGATAGATAGATAGATAGATAGAGGAAGAGAGAGAGAGAGAAGAGGGAGATAGAGACAGATAGATAGAGAGAGAGAGAGAGGGAGAAAGAGAGAGAGAGAGAGAGAGAGAGAGAGAGAGAGAG
>NC_051411.1:3691792-3694292 GCF_015228065.2 Penaeus monodon
GTGGCACTATTTGGGAGGGGGAGGGGAAGGAAGGGATGGAGAGAGGGGGGGGGGGGGAGAAGGAAGGGATGGAGAGAGGGGAGGGGGGGAGAAAGAAGGGGAAGAAAGGGATGGAGAGAGGGGAGAGGGGAGGGAGAGAGAAGGGGAAGGAAGGGATGGAAAGGGGAGGGGGAGAGAGAGAAGGGAAGGAGGGTGGAAAGGGGGGAGAGGGAGGGAGAAGGGGGAGGGGAGAGGGGATGGGGGGGAGAGAGGAGGGGGAAAAGGGGAAGGGGGGGAAAAAAAAGGGAAAAGAGGAGGATAGGAAGGGAGAAGGAAAAAAGGGGGGAAAGAGAGTAGAGGGAGGGGAACGGAAGTAAGGGATGAATAGAGGATGGGGAGGGAGGAGGAGAAGGGAAAGGGGGGAAGGGGGTGCAAGGGGGTAGGAAGCGAGGAGGGGGAGGGAGGGGAGAGAGGGGATGGGAGAGGGAGGAGAGAGAGGGGATAGGAGAGGGAGGAGGTGGAGGAATGAGGGAGAGAGGGAATAAGAAGAAGGTGGAGGAGAGAGAGGAGATAGAGGTGAGAGGAGAAAGAGAAGTGGAGAAGAGAGGGGAAAGGAGGAGGGAGGAGGAAGTTTAGAGAGGAGATTGAGGAAAGAAGAGGAGGAGGAGGAATGGAGAAGAGAGAGTATAGGAGGAAGGAGGAAGAGGAGGAAGTAGGGAGATAGAGGAAAGAGGTGAGAGGAGAAATAAAAATGGAGAAGAGGGGGGATAGGAGAATGAGGAAATGAGAAGAAAAGAGAAGAGATATAGGAGAAGGGAGGAATGGAGAAGATATAGGGGAGAGAGGAAGAGGAGGAGGAGGCGGGAATGGGGGGGAGGCAAGGCAGAATGGGGGGGGGGAGGCAAATGTTACCCCAATTCTAAGCATGTTATGCGGAATCAATACGCCCAGTGCCTGTTGTGTTAAAACCCCAAACAATTTTCGTGTAATTGTTATGGTCGGGAGACTGTGACTGCCGATGGTGATTGTGATTGTACTGTCATGTTGTTGTTGTTGTTGTTTTCTGTTTCTTTTTTTTTTTTTTTCTCCTTTTTTCCTTTTTTTTCGTCCTTACAATTTTCTTTTCAATTCCTTTAATTCCCTTAATTTTTTGCCTTTTTTTTTTTTTTTTTCCCTTTCCCCCCTCTCTTCTTCTTTTTTCCCTTTCCTTTCCCTTCTCCTTTGTCTTTTTCTTTTTCTTTTTCTTTTTCTTTTTTTTTTTTTTTTTCCCCCCTTTTTTTCCTCTTTTTCCCTCCTAACCCACTCCTCCCCTTTTTTTCCTTTTTCCCTCCCCTCCTCTTCCCCCCATCCCTTTCTTTTCTATCTTTTTTCCCCCCCCTCTTTTTTTCCCCCTCCCTCCCTCCCCTTTTTTTGCTTTTTTTTTTTCTCCCTTCTCTTTTTCCCCCCCTTTCCTTTCTTTTCCCTCTTCTCTCTTCCTCTCTTCTCCTCCTCCTCTCTCCCTCCTTCCATCCCCTTCTCCCCCCTCTCTCTCTCCCTTCTCTCTCCCCAAATCTCTCTCTCCCTCTCCTTCTCTCTCCCTCTCCTCTCTCCTTTCTTCTTCTTTTCTTCTCTCATCTCCCCTTTCCCCCCTCTCTCTCCTCTTCCCCTTTCCTTTCTTTTCCTTTTCCCCTTCTCTCTCCCCCTCTCTTTCTCTCTCTCTCTTCCTCTTTTCCCCCTCTCTCTCTCTCTCCCCTCCCCTTCCTCTCTCCCCCCTCTCTCCATCCTCTTTTTCTCCCTCCCCCCCTCTCTCTCTTTTTCCCTATCTCTCCCTCCCCCTCGTCCCCCCCGTCCGTCCCCCCTCTCCCTCCCTCCCTCCCTCCCTCCCTCTTTCCCTCCTCCACCCATGGGAAGAAGCAGGTGTACAGAGCCGTTATAATGAGAAACACGAAAGCCCAGTCCAATGCAATGATGTGGAAGGGTTAACGAAGCGAAGGTGATCGTGCTTGCAATGTAGAAAAAAAAAAAAAAAAAAAAAAGGAGGAGAGAGAGAGAGAGAGAGAGAGAGAGAGAGAGAGAGAGAGAGAGAGAGAGTGGAGGTTGGGGGGATCATTTAAAGAAAAAAAAAAAAGAATCGGGGGAGGAGGGGGGGAGGTTACCAAAAAGAAAATGATACAATTTGAGAAATTAAAGAAAGAAACAAAAAAAAGAAGGGTAATTGAAAGGGAAAAAGGGGAAAAAAATGGAGAAACCCGAGAGATATAGGGAGTCGTTTTCGGTAGAGAGGACAGAAGGAAAGGTAGGAGAGGAGGTGGAATAAATAGAGATGTGAAGGAAGGCTGGAGAAGTGGGTGCTCCCGGAAAATAATTTTTGGTGTCATGCGGATAAAACATATGGATTTTTTTATTCCCCTATCTATCTATCTGTCTTTGTCTGCTACTATCTATCTATCTATTTTTTCAATCTCTCTCTCCTTCCCCTCCTTATTTTTTCCCCTCTCTCTCTCTCTTTTCCCTCCCTTTTCTTCTCTTTCTTTCTCCTCTT
>NC_051411.1:3699292-3702337 GCF_015228065.2 Penaeus monodon
ATATATATATCGACTTATCTGTTTATCGATCTATAGACCTATCTATCTATCTATGTACCTCTATTTATCTGATAGCCTGTATATCTATCCCAATTTCTATCTATCTATCTATCTTTACTTTTCTCTCTCTCTCTTTCCTTCTCTCTCTCTTGATACATCATTCAATACACATCATTAACAGAGAAAACATCCGTATGCTAATAAAGACGTAAATAACCAGCATATCACAGCCTCTTCCCTCCTTCCCTTTTCCTCCTTTCCTTCTTTCTCTCTCTCTCTCTCTTTCTTTCTTTCTTTCTTTCTTTCTCTCTCTCTTTCTTTCTTTCTTTCTATCTTTCTTTCTCTCTCTTTCTTTCTTTCTCTCTCTCTCTCTTTCTTTCTTTCTTTAGGTGAACGATTTTTTTCGATTTTTTTTCAAAATGAAGGGATTTTTTGGCTATTTTTTATTATAGGATGGCCTCTGATTATATAATTTAAAAATATATGGAAATGTGAAAAGCGTGATGAAGAAGGGAAGAGAGAAAGTGGAAAGGAGAAGTCAGGAAAACTAAAAGAAAAGAAATAAAAAAAGAGAGAAATAAAGCAAAAGAAATTAAAAAATAAACAAAAATAAAACAAAGGATATGAAAATTATCAAAAATAAAGCAAAGGGAAATGAAAAAGAATAGAGAAATACAGAAAAATAAAAACAGACAGAGAACTCAAATTGAACTAAACAGAACTTGCTCTTGACATGTTCGATACTCCCTCCTCTCTTTCAACCGTTCTGCAAGGCGAGGTGAGGCGAGGCGAGGCAAGAAAAGCGAAAGGAATCGAGGCAAGGCGAAGAAAGTCGAGGCGAGGTGAAGCGATGCGAGAGGAATCGAGACAAGGCAAAGAGAGTCGAGGCGACGCAAGGCGAGGTGAGGCAAGGAGAGGAAAGGTGAGGCGAGGCGAGGGGAATCGAGACAAGACAAAGAAAGTCGAAGCGAGGCGAGGAAAGGCGAGGCAAGACGAGGTGAGGAAAGGCGAGGCGAGGCAAAGAAAGTCGAGGCGAGGCGAGACAAGACGAGGCGAGGCGAGGCGAGACAAGACGAGAGAAGGCGAGTCAAGGCAAGCGAAGTGAAGCAAGGTAAGGCGAGGCAAAGCAAAGGGAGTCGAGGCAAGGCGAGCGAAGTGAGGCAAGGTGAAGCAAGGCGAGGCTATAGCGGGCTCACTTCACAGTGACTTTCTCAGCTGACGAATTCTGGCGTCGCGAGAAAACAAAAGACTCGCGCCATTAATCTGACAGGAAAGCACAAGTAGACTTTTCGTTTTAAGGCGTCGGTTTAGCTTGATTGTGAGGATAAATTGTACGGAATGCGTATAAAAAAAAGAATTTTTAAAAAAATGTTTTTTTAATTGGTGAATGGTGTTAATCCTTTTTTGTTTGTTTGTTTGTTCATTTAAAAAAAGTTTGTTTGTTATTTATTTATTTGTTTGTTTTTAAATCTTTTTGATTGTTTGTTTGTTTTTAAATATATTTTGTTTGTTTTTATTTTTTTTTTTTGTTAGTTTTTAAATCTTTTTTATCTGTCTGTCTCTCATTTTTTTATTATCTTCAAAATATGTATATTTTATCAGCATTTATCATTAAAGTGTGTATAAAGTTTTTTGTTTTCACTGTTGTTACCATTATAGTCGATATGAATGATGTTAAAATTATCATGATTACTGTTATTAATGCATTTATCTATGTGGATTGATATGTCTGTTCCATGATGTGACGTTTGTTCCACTGTAGAATTTGTTCCATAGCACATAATCTGTTCTATAGCAGTCCTGAATCTGTTCCATCGCAGTATCGAGTCTGTTCCATAGCAGTCCTGAATCTGTTCCATCGAGCAAAGTCTGTTCCATAGTAGTATCGAATCTGTTCCACTAGCAAGATTTTTCTATTGCAAAGGGTTTTCGATGTTTTTTGGATTTTTGTTTGAGTGAAAAAAAATACGTACTAGGACACACACACACACAAAACACACACACACACACACACACACACACATATATATATAAATATATATAATAATAATATATATAATATATTTTATTTTATAAAAATATAATTGATATTTTATATTATATATATAATATACATATATATATATGTTTTATATATTATATATAAAATAAAATATATATATATATATAATTTTATATATATTTTTGTATAAATATATATGTCTATGATATATAATTTATATATAATTTTATATATATATATATATATTAATATATAAAATATATATAAAATATAAAAAATATAATATAAAATATTGTGTGTGTGTGTTGGTTTTGTGTGTGTGGTGTTTTAATATAATAATATATATATATATATATATATATATAAAATATATATAATATATATATATATATATAATTAAAATGCAAAATTATGTGCATTTTATATACATATTTTGTATATTATATATTTAAAATTTTCAAAAATGAAAATTGCATATATATACAGAAGTATTCATATGTATATTTTAAAATAATATACATAAAAATTTTTTGGGGGTTTATTATAATATATATATATATATATATATTTTATATATTTTAACATATTATACCCCTGGCCTCCGGTTTCATACCCCGGGGTGACCTAAGTTCGAGTCCTGGTCAGGGAGGGTTGTTATTTATTTTTTATATAATATATTTTAAATATGTTAAATTATATTTTACTGATATATATATTTTATAATATAGATTTATATAATAATTTTATATATATATATATTATATATATATAGTTTTATATACTGGGTAACCCTGCAGTGGGAAAGAAAAGGCGTTAAAAAAAAAAAAAAAATTTTAAAATATATTTATATATATATATATTTTATATATATATTAAAATTTTATAAAATATAATTATATGTTATATATAAAATTAAAATACTAATTATAATATATATATTTTATATTATTAATTTAAGTAACTATAAAATTTTTATATACCTATATATTATTATAATATATATATTATATATATTAAATTAAAATTTTAATATAAAATATATA
>NC_051411.1:3717248-3726034 GCF_015228065.2 Penaeus monodon
ATTACCAATATCACTTTTACTGTAATCACCATCATTATCATAATCATTATTGTCATCATTGTTAATATCATTATTGTCATCATTGTTAATATCATTATTGTCATTATCATTTTCATTATTATCTTTATTATTATTATTATCATTTCCATCATTTATTGGCATTATCATTATTATAATTATAATTCTGTCATCAATATAATTATCAGCATTAATTTTATTATCACTATTATCATTATTATTATTATTATCATTATTATTATTATTATTATTATTATTATTATTATTATTATCATTATTTTTTACGATTTTTATTATAATTATTATTTTCATTATTATTATTATTATTATTATTGTATTATTATTATTATTATTATTATTATTATTATTATTATTATTATTACTATTATTATCATTATCATTATCATCACTACCATTATTAATATTGTTAATACAATTACCGTTCTTATTTCATAGTCACTGTTGTTGTTGTTGTTGTTGCTGTTGTTGTCATAATGATAATCATCATTGTTTTTATTTTGATCATAGTATCGTTAATAGCAGTTAATAACAATCATTCTATTTTCTGTTGCATTTTGTCTGTATTAATCAGCAATCATCATTTCAACATAATTTTTAAAAATTTCTCTTTTTTTTCTTTATAATCATCATCCTTATCACCTTGCTATTTTATAGATTTTTTTTGTTGTCGTTGTTGATAACACAACGATTATTTTATTTGTCTGTTGCTGTTGCTTTCTTTGTGACTGTTGCTTCGTGTGCGTTTAAAATACGTCGGATAATTGCCGATCAATCTCCCCTACGCTTAATGAAGGAAGAAAAGTGATTAACGATGATAGGTTTGAATAAGTAACGGCGAGAGAGAGAAAATGGCGTCAGATTGTACGTGGAAGAAAGAGAAAACGGGAAGAAGAAAGAGAAAGAAAACGGATGAGTAAAAAGAAAACGAAGGTTAACATAGAAAACGGTGAATATATGTCTGCTTGTTTGTCTGTTTGCTTGATTGTTTGTCTGGATTGTTTTATTAGCCTCTTTCTCTCTCTCTCTCTCTCTCTCTCTCTCTCTCTCTCTCTCTCTTTCTCTCTCTCTCTCTCTCTTTTACCAGGTTGCCTGTATAATTACCTGTATATTTGTTTACCTATACGTATGCTTGCCCGTCTGTTTATATCTTATTTACATTATCAAAAATAAAGTAATATCCATCCTAAAAATATAGATCATACATATGAAAAAAAGGAAAAAGAAAATGAAGCATACAAGAATACAATATGTAAATTAGTGAAGAGGAGTGTAAATCCTAAGGTTTTTTTTTTGCCGGATTAGGCTGATGTTTTCTATGATGAAGAGCAACTTTTGTATGATGAACAAAGACTGTTTATGATAAATATAATATGTGGGTATTAGGGAAAAACGTTACTCGTGGAAGCATCCTTGATTGCAAAAGACGTGAGTTATTCTTTCCTAGGTGTTGGTTACGGCTAAATAATGGGGCAAGTTAGCAAGTTAGCGACTTGGAGAGAAGTGTAGCTTGACCAAAACTTTATTACATGTTCATTGATCCCTTCTCATGCTGCTTATTTCATCCCCTGTTGAAGCGAAGTTTTGAAACGCTCGAACACGTTGATTATTGTGTTGCTTCAGGATATATTTTTTGTTGTTGTTGTTGTAGCTGTTTTCGTTTGTTTAAAACTCTTGTAAATAATGGTTATAAAAGGAACAGAACTGCTATGTAGAACTTAACCCGTTCGGCACGGATGGCAAGAATACATACCCACTGTAATAGAAGTTTATTGTATCAAAACATAGATGGCTCTACAAGCGCTTAGTCACCAAGGAGTCAGTTATAAGTCCTACCTGTCTCACCTGTTTACCCTTTTCCTTGACTTTTGGAAAGGGTCTTTTGCATTATTTCATTGTATTAAGTGTTACCAAGATTTTAATAGCAATTTGATAACCATAACAACAATAGCAATAATAACAGTATCGATATTGTTTTAAAAAGAAAAACAAAGAGAATGGGGAAATCAGGATTAGTCACTAGGGCCTACTGATAGACTCCTTGAGCACATGTGGAGCCATCTGTATGTAGCAAAATCCACAAATAAAACTACAGGGGACAGAACATCAATCCGTGGTGGTTGGGTTTTTTTTTTTTTTTTTCTTTATCAGTTTTTCATCCATGGTTGTGAGCAAAAGCTTCGAAAAAAAGCGAAACCTGAACCGAAATTCGATACAACGAGCAGCAAATGTAAGACCAGTGCGCCTAAGAACCGTGCAATATGAACTAGTGTTTTGATAATAATAATAATAATAATCGGTTCATTGATTCTCACGTAGCCAGGGTCCTAGATGGCAAGAAAAGTAAATTAATAAATAAAAAAATGATAATAGCTTGGACCAATAACAAACATTAGGCTACTCGCTAATGTATCAGAATGAAAAGGTATTACAGCCAATGAGAATTTACGAATACATACACGAAATCGGGCTGTGACCGTTTCGGGAACCAAACACCACGCAAGAAAATCAAGAAGATGCTTTACATTGCGAATAAGGAAACAAAAGGAACGCGATAATATTGAGATAAGTTTACAGGCAGATGATTCACCACAAACACCAAAGTTTTCATCCAATTTTTCAGGTGAATTTTCGTGTGGTTAGTTACATTTTCGAGGAAGATTTTCGATTCTGTATTTCTTTTTTTCTCGAGTTTTATTCATTCGTTTATTTATTTTTACTCTTTAGTTTTTTATGATTAAAAAAGGCGTCTGCCAAAAGAGGATATTGAGAATGAATGAAAGTAAATCTACGTTCAAAAATAAGAAAGAATGAGGAAATTCAAACTAAAAAAAAAAAAAATATATATAAAAAAAATAAAAAAAAAAAAAAAAAAAAAAATTAGTATATAATATATATATATAGTATAAATAAAAATAATATAGCAATATAATTCCATATTAAAGTTTTTAAAAGAGAAAAAATTAGAGACTGCATTGTACAATAAACTAAAAATAAAAGCGAAATGACATTCCATTTTCTTTTATCGACAAAGAAGAAATCTCAGAGGTCTGAGCATTTAGAGAGACAAAGAAATGAAAAAAAAAGGTGAGTATTGATAATGGAATCAAAGGAGGAAAGGAGAGAGAGAGAGAAAGGAGGAAAACAGAGAGAAGGGGGAGGAGAAATGGGGATAGAGGGAGGAAAGGGGGGAGATAGAGAAGGGAAAAGAGGAGGAAGACAGACAGCGAAAAGGGAGAGGAAGGGGAAGAGAGAGAGAAGAGAAAGACAGGGAGAGAGAGAAAAGAAGATAAAGACAGGAAAGAGGGGGGGAAATGGGCGCACGAAAAACAAAAAAAAAAAAAGAAATAAAAGGAATATACGAAAAGTACCCAAAAGAGAGAGAGAGAGAGAGAGAGAAAGAGAGAGAGAGAGAGAGAGAGAGAGAGAGATGGGGAAAGAGAAGAAGAGAGAAAGAAAGAGAGAGAGGGAGGAGGGAAAAATAGAGAGAGAGAGGGGTGGGAGTAAGAGAGAGAGAGAGTCGAGAACAACAGACAAAGAGAAAGGGAATAAAAGAGAGAGAGAGAGAGAGAGTAACCATTTGCAGAAACGGCCGAGGGTAATGATTATGCATTACGCCAAATGCCTGTAGTTTGGAATTCTACCTTCGTGCAAAATGCAAGCCATGATTTTTCTTTCTTTCTTTCCTTCTTTCTTTCTTTCTTTCTGCCTTCCTTCCTTCCTTTGTTTATTTTTCTGCCCTTTGTCCTAAATGATGAAATCCTTTATTTTTTGTAATTATGGATATGTATGTTTTTGTGTGTTCGTGTCTGCGTGGATTCATATACATACGTGTGTGTGAACAAAGACATGCAATATATAAATATGTATATATATATATATATATATATATATCTATATATATATAGATATATATATATTATATAGAAAGGTATGAATGAGAATGAAATCTTCCAATACAAGAGATGTATTTGACCGGTTTCGACTGCGTCTTCGTCAGAAATACATGTATTCTGACGAAGACGCAGTCGAAACCGGCAAATACATCTCTTGTATTGGTGAGAGATTCATTCTCATCATACCGTATCTATATTGTCAATATATATATATTATATATATATATATAATATATATAGATATATAATATAATATAGATAATAATATATATATAATATATTATATACATGTATTATTTATTTATTCATTATTACTTATCTATTTATTTATTCATTTATATGTAATATATATATATCTATATATATATATATATATATATATATATATATATATATATATATATATATATATATATATAAACGAAAAAAGAAAAGGAAAATCAGACCCAATGACATTTTTCTCCAATTCCTTACCTTTAGAAAGATGCTTCATTTCGCTCAATCATCTTGAAGAAAGGAAAGACTTTGAAAGATAATTTTCCGATAACGTATTTCTTCGTCTTCTTTCTTCTTCTTCTTCTTCTTCTTTTTCTTCTTCTTCTTCATCTTCTTCGTCTTCTTCTTTTTCTTCTTCTTTATTTCTTTTCTTATTATCTCTAGTCCTTCTTCTTCTTTTTCTTCTTCTTTTTCTTCGTCTTCTTCTTCTTCTTTTTCTTCTTCTTCTTCGTCTTCTTCTTCTTTTTTCTTCTTCTTCTTCCTTCTTTCTTTTTCTTCTTCTTTCTTCTTCTTCTTCTTCTTCTTCTTCTTCTTCTTCTTCTTCTTCTTCTTCTTTTTCTTCGTCTTCTTCTTCTTCATCTTCTTCTTCTTCTTCTTCTTCTTCTTCATCTTCTTCATCTTCTTCATCTTCATCTTCTTCTTCTTCTTCTTCTTCTTCACCCCTTTCTTTCCTTCTTTCTTTCGTTATTTAATTCTTTTGTAAAGAATTTGAAAAGGTTTTGTTGTGTAAACAGGTATGTATAAATTACTATTCTTATAATGCATGGTTAGATAGATCGAAGGATAGATATATAGATGAAAACACACATACATAAATATATGTACGTGTATATTTGTGTGTATAAGCACATATATTTATACTTTATCTTTATTTTTGTCTATATATCTATCTACCTTTCTATCTATCTGTCTGTCTGTTTGTTTACCTATCCATATATCTATTTATCTATTTATTTGTATTTACCTAGCTATCTCTTTATCTATCTATCTTTCTGTTTATCCATGCACACACACACACACACACACACACACACACACACACACAGGAAACACAGTGTGTGTGTGTGTGTGTGGATGTGTGTGTGTGTGTGTTTATATAATATCAATAAAATATAAGGCAAATTTAGTAAGACAAGCAGAGTGCATAAAGGCAAGCATGAATATATAATCAGGCAAACAGACAAGGCAAGCAGTCTGCCTGGAAGCTCATTATATTACGCAATCTACCTGATTAACTGTGAGTATCATATTAATGAACTTCATTAGTTGTCACTCTAGTGGAGTAATAACTGTCGCAATGACTGAAATGACTTTAGAATTACGGAAATGTATTTATAGATAGAGATATAAGTAGATTGGTGTGTAGGTAGGTACGTTTTTTTCTTTTTTTTTATTATCTCTTTGCACATTTACGATCTTTTTTGTCACGTTCACTTTTTTTTTTTTTTTTTTTTGTAATATTCGAGATGAAATAAAAATTCTTTCAAACATTTGGAATGATCTGTGTTTTTCAGAATTGTATCGGTTTATTCAACTGATGGATGGGAAATGTTAAAAAAAAAAAATTATTTGTGTGCAAGGCCTTTGTCGTAAATATAGATGAATATATTTATTTCTGGAAATTTTTTTCTCTGCTGGATTCAGATTTTTTTTTTCTTGTTAGATTTTTTTAAGACTCCTTTTTGCATTTCTTTTCAAGCCTCGTAATCTTTCTTCTTTTTTCTACCGCAAGACGTGAATGAAGCTTTATCCATAACCTGGACTGAAATAACAAAAAATAATAATAATGATAAATAAGAACATAAATACTAAATGATGTTTATAAAGCTTGAAACTTACATTCCAAGGAACGAAGCACAAATGAAGCTTTCAAATGGCATTCGAACCACAAGGCATATATGAAGCTTTGAACCTTTTTTCGAGTTGCAAGAGTCGAAAAAAAACTCGAACCGTAGAAGTTAATGAAGCTTCGTACACTTATACGATCGTCAAAACATAATCAAACTGAATAAAGAGAAGAGAAAAAAAAATCTAACAAAAAAAATCGAAATAAGAAGAGAAAATAAAAATTCGAAATAAAAAAAAAACAAAACATCTTGAACCGTTACTCAAAACCTCAAAAAAAAAATCGTAACCATTTTCTCCCTCTTTTTCTTCTACTTCTTCTACTTCTTTACCTCCTCCTCCTCCACCTCTTCCACCTCCACTTCCACCTCCACCTCCTCTTCTTCCTTCCCTCCTCATCCTCATCCTCCTTCAACTTCATCTCCTCCTCATCATCATCAACATCATCCTCCTTCACATTCACCTCCTTCTCCTCTTTCTCTTTCCCCTTTCTCCTCCTTCTCCTTTCCCTTCCCCTCCTTCCCCTCCCTTTCGCACAAGCACCGTGAGAAACGAATCAGATGCGCGAACCGCCAGACGAATAGGTAATATATTCTCTATACAACATTTCCTTGAAAGATCGACGCTGTGATGGATGGAGGAGGAGGAGGAAGAGAGGGAAGGATAGGAGGATGGGGAAGGGGAGGAGGAGGAGGAGGAAGAGAGGGAAGGATAGGAGGATGGGGAAGGGGAGGAGGAGGAGGAGGAGGAAGAGAGGGAAGGATAGGAGGATGGGGAAGGGGAGGAGGAGGAGGAGGAGGAAGGATAGGAGGAAGGGGAGGGGGAGGAAGAGGGGAAAAAGGAGGAAGAAGAAGAGGATGAAGAACAGGAAGTGGGGGAAGGGGAGAAGGAGGAGCAGGAAGAAAGAGAAGAGGATAAAAAAAATAAGAGAGACAGGAAGAGAAAAGATGAAGATGCAAAAAAAAATAGAGTTGAGAAAAACAAACAAACGAAAAAAAATACAAAAAAAAAGCATACTAAGAGGGAGAAGGAGAAGAGGAAGATGGCTGTGACCTTGAGGAGTTTAAAGAGTCTCATCAGTCTTCCCTTCCGACTCGCTTTCCAGGGGATATTTGTCTTGTGGTTGTGATCTAGAGGAGGAAGGGGGGGGAGGAGGAGGAGGAGGAAGAGGAGGAAGAGGAGGAAGGGGGGAGGGAGGGGGTAAAGGAGGAGGAGGAGGAGGGAGGGGAGGGAGGGGGGGAGGAGGAGGAGGAAGAGGAGGAGGAGGAGAAAGGGGAGGAAGGGGAGGAGGAGGGGGGAAGAGGAGGAGGTGGAGAAGGAGGAGGAGGAGGAGCAGGAGGAAGGAGGGGAAGGGGCGGAAGAAGGGTGAAGGAGGGCAAAGAGAGAAGGAGGGCGGAGGGGAAAGAGGAGGAGGAGGAGAAGGAAAGGGGGTAGAGAATGGTAAGGGTGAAGGAGGGAGGAAAGAGGGAGGAATGAGGGTGGAGGGAAGAAGGAAAGAAGGAAGGAGGGAGGGAGGTGAAGAGAGGAGACGGTGGAGGAAGGAAGAGAGAAGGATGGTAGAGGATGGATGGGTGAAGAATGAAAAAAGGATGCAGAAGGGATAAAGAAGGGTGAAGAGAGAGGGAAAGGGATCGAAAGAATAGAGAAAATGAGGAAGGGACGAAGGGAAGGAGAAAGATAGTGGACAGAAGAAAGAGAAAGAAAGGCCAAAGAAACGAAGGAAGTAAAAAAAAAAGAAAAAAAAAATAGACGTTTTAGGGGAAGAAAGATAAGGGGGGGAGAAGGAGGGGGGAGTGAAGGGAAGAACGGGGGGGGGGTAGAGGGAGAGGTAAGGACCGGGTTAGGGGGGAGAGGAGGGAAGGACGGGGTTAGGGGGGGAGGGGAGGGAAGGAAAGGGAAAATAAAGTGTCTTTCACCGACCGATAACACAAGTGACGAAACACGTTATTGGAAAAGCGTCTTTCAAATTCATAATCATGTTTCTCGACGAACTTTGAAGTAAATGGAGACCGGAGGAGGAGGAGGAGGGAGGAGGAGGAGGAGGAGGAGGGAGGAGGGGGGGAGGGGAGGAGGAGAGGAGGAGGGGGAGGAGGAGGAGGAGGAGGAGGAGGTGGAGAAGGAAGAGGAGGTAGAGGAGGGAGAAGGAAGAAGAGGAGAAGGAGGAGGAGGAGAAAGATGATAATGATGATCATCAAGAGGAGGAGAAGGAGGAGGAGGAGGAGCAGGGAGAAGGAAGAGAAAGAGGGGAAAGGGGAGGAGAAGGAAGAGGGGAAGAACTAAACAAATCATGAGATGAAATTTGAAAAAATAAGATTAAAATGATAATGATATATATGTGCAGATAGATAGATAGATAGATAGATAGATAGATATAGACACACACACACACACACACACACACACACAACACACACACACACACACACAATATATATATATATTAATATATTATATATATATATATATATATATATTATATATATAATATATATATCTATATATATATATATATAATTTTTATATATATAAATAAATATATATATTATATATATATATATATATATATATATATATGAAATAAAATAAGAAATCAAATGAAATGTCTTTTATATAATAGTCATCAATTTTCTTTTATCATATCTAAAATCAATCATTAAGCTCATTATTATATTTTCGTTGTCATTTTCTCTTTCTTTTTTTTGTCACCATTACCATACCATCATTATTATCATC
>NC_051411.1:3726134-3728634 GCF_015228065.2 Penaeus monodon
GGAAAAAAACGAACTGATCTATTGGGATTTTTTTTTTAATACATATAAATACTTATAAAATCCATGAAAGTAGAACGTAAGTAAAAAGAAATCTATCTAAAAAAGTTTAAATGCTCTGTTTTCACTGCTCCTGTCTTTCATTTCACAAAAAAATGCCGGTCTGCTACATTACCTATTTTAAAAAACACTAAGTATACTAAATATGTAAGTACCAATGCTCTTTCTCATTAATATCCACCGTTATTTATCATAAAGGATAGAATATGTTGCCTGAGATTAATAAATGTAGAATAAAGTTTAAAAAAACGCCCTTTGTTAAGGGAATTCGGAATTTCCGCCCTAAAAATATCTTGTTTTTTTCATAATCTAAAAGATTAAATTTCATTCTAATCCGTTTTATTTATTTATCTTTTAATTTCTGAGATCAGAATCATTCAAATATGATCCTCTCTCCTAAATGATAACCGAAAACTAACCTTCACCCCCAAGTAATTAATGAAACATGGCGGAGATTCCCGTAGAGTTATATCTTTGTAAATCTTAGTCTAACATATATATATATGATATTGAGCCAACAGCTACAGATGAATTTTGTTTTTCTCTAAACCAGCAATTTTGCCGATGTGTCATACGATATAAACCTTGCGGTTCCACGTATTGAGACAATATTGTTCCAACATTTCAAACATTTTTTTTCAACTTACATTTTTAGTTCGTACATAAATTACAAGCCTATGTCTATCTATCCATCTATCTATCTGTCTGTCTACCTAAATATCTATCTATCTATCTTTATATCTATCTATCTATATATATATCTAGTTTTGTCCATCTAGCTCTCTCTCTTTCTGTTCTCAATTTTTCTTTCTTTCTAATATCTAACTCAATACTTTTGTGGCTTTATGTCTACAGGGAACTGACTTTCACTCCCAAATAATTAGTGAAACACGACGGGGATTCCCGTAGAGTTGTGATTTATTAAATTATTGTCGGACATATATATGATACTGAGATAACCGCTACAGATTAATTTTGTTTTTCTCTGAAACAGCAATATTGCACATATTTTGCCGGTGTGTCATACGATATTATCCTTGCGGTTCCACGTGTTAAGACAATATTGTTCCTACATTTCAAACAATTCTTTCAGCAGGGGGAAACCTTACATTTTTAGTTCGCATATAAATTGCAAGTCTCTGTCTATCTACCCATCTATCTATTTGTCGGTCTACCTATCTTCTCTTTCTATCTATATATCTATTTCTGTCCATCTATCACTCTCTTTACCTATTACCATTTTTTTCTAATAGCCAACTAAACACTTTTATGGCTGTATGAAAATCTACAGATTTTTATCAATGTGTATGTGACAGGATTATAATTGAAAGAAATCTGAAACGACAAGATATTCGTATAACCCACTATCGGATTCGATTCTAAGTACAGATATCTATTTACCTTACCTTATGAGTGAATAAAACATAGATGCCATGAATAGCTTGTATTTTCATCTGCCGATACGATAGAAGTCATGTGTTTTGTACATCCGTGTGGCTAGGTGTATATATACTCTATACGTGGGATCGGATCCGAATTTAGATTTTTTGAAGAAGTTTATAGTTACAGAAGAAAAGATAAAAAGGGGTAGGATGCGACAGTAAAATAATAATAATAATAATAATAATAATAATAATAATAATAATAATAATAATAATAATAATAATAATAATAATAAAATCAGTTTCTCATGGTATATTTTGACTTCCTCCGTCAGTGAGTAACATTTAACACGAGGGACATAACAGGACATGTTATGCTGAACACCGAAATCTGCGTGAAGGTTAACACTGCAAATGTGCAAAAAATACAAAATATTGAGAGCTAAAAATGTGAGATGGTACAAAATTATGGATATAATTTGTTATGATACTGAAAGGAGAGAAGTATATAGCAAGAAATTATATGGGAAAAATTATATTGCAATATTTTACATCGCCCTCACTTCTTCCCTTTTTTGTAAATTGTTCATTTATTCTATCAAGGAATTATTCAAAACGAGTAAAACTGAATACGTAAAACAAACCTCTCATATGCCATAACTTTATCTGTATCGAGAAAGAAAAAGAAAAAAAAAAAGTTGTTCATAGCGCAGGCAAAAATATCTTGTTACTTTGTTTTAATTCATCAGTCCGTGTTGCAACAAATTCCTTTGAGCTTATGTTTAGCAATAAAAACAGTGATTATGCATTTCCATTTTTGTCATCTTTTTACCGTTCGTAAAGTCCTTGGGGTATTTTTTTTTTACTTTCCTTTCTTCTTACATTTTTTTATTTATCTTTTTATCTTTCGTGTACCTAGATCAATACTCCCTTTGTCAGATATTCTCAAAATATCAACTACGCTGTAGAATAGTTAGCATTTTTATGGAATTACCTTGGAATTTTATTTTCATCAGAGAGTTCGCTACACTCGCGGGAAAGCAACAAGGGTAAACAAAAAT
>NC_051411.1:3733634-3736134 GCF_015228065.2 Penaeus monodon
AAGAAGACCTTTTATTGCTACTGTGATTATAATCTTAATCATGGGAGAGATTATGGGATTATCTTGTGATTTAGGATTATTGATTGTTGTTATTTTTATTATGCTATATTATGTTATATTATGTTATATTGTATGTATATTTTTGTTATGTTGTTTGCTTTTGGGTTTTTAATAATATATTTTTTTTTTTGTTTAAATTTTTTTTTTTTTTTTTTTTTTCTTTGTTCCGCACGTTTTTGTTGTTGTTGTTTTTTTGTATATTTTAATTGCTTGTCTTTACTGCCACGATTGTTATTGTTATCATTCAATCACTGTTCTTATTATCCTCTAATTACATTCCTTTATTTATACGGTTGTTGACATTCGCCCTCCTCCTCTCTCCTACCTACCCCCCCCCATCCCCAAAAACCTCCCCCACCCCCCGCCCTAACCCCCCCCCCAAACCCCCGCCCCCCCCCCCCCCCCAAACCCCCTTTCCCTCCTCCCCCCCTAAAGGGCCCGCCCCCTCCTCCCTCCTAAGCCCCGCTGCCTTTCCTTCCTAAACCCCGCCCCTTCCATCCCTCCTAAGCCCCGCCCCCCTCCCCACGCCCCCCCTTTCCCGGGTGAGAAGGGCCCTGCTAATTCAAAGGGGCAGGCTTTAAACCCGGGGTTAAATCACAAACCCCTCCTGCCCCACTAGCTCCCATTTCCCCCGAAGGGGGAAACCCAAATGCAATTTCGCGATATATTCCCGATTTTCCTGGTTCTCTCTCTCTCCTCCTCCTCCTCCTCCTCCTCTCTCCTTCTTCGCCTGCTCCTCCTCTCCCCTTCTTCTCTTCCTCCTCCTCCTCTCTCCTTCTTCGCCTCCTCCTCCTCTCTCCTTCTTCTCCTCCTCCTCCTCCTCCTTCTCCTCCTCTTCCTCCCCCTCCTCCTCCTCCTCCTGTACTGTGTGGTGCAGCGGTAGCGTTCTCGTCTCGCAATCTTGCTGACCCGCGTTCGAATCCCTCGCCGCCAGTGGATGATAACCCCGGCCATCCCTTGCACACAGGGGGGTCGTTTAGAAGGTAAATGTAACAGACGAATGTCACGCCAAGAATATCCATTGTAACAAATGGAATTAAATTTATTATTATTCTCCTCTCTCCTTCTCCTCCTCCACCTTTTCCTCCTCCTTCTCCTCTCCACCTTTTCCTCCTCCTTCTCCTCCTCCACCTTTTCCTCCTCCTTCTCTTTCTCCTTCTCATTCTCATTCTCCTCCTCCTCTTCTTCCTCCTGCTCCTATCTCCTTTTACTTCTCCTCCTCCTCTCTCCTTCTACTCCTTCTCATCCTCATCCTCCTCTCTCCTTCTCTCCTCCTCCTCCTCCTCCTCCTCCTCCTCCTCCGTCTTCTTCTTTTCTCTCCTTCCACTTCCTTTCCCTGATAGTACTTCCTACGCTTTTTGGATTTTCTCTCTTGATTCTATATTTGTCTGTCTGTCTGTCTCTTTCTCTCACTCTCTCTTTCTTTCTTCTCTCTCTCTCTCTCCTTCTCTCTCTCTCTCTCCTTCTCTCTCTCTCTCCCTTCTCTCTCTCTCTCCTTCTCTCTCTCTCTGTCTCTCTCTCCTTCTCTCTCTCTCTCTCTCTCCTTCTCTCTCTCTCTCTCTTTCTCTAATTCTACAATCTTACTTCTCCACCCACCCCCACACACAAACCTACACCCCTCCACAAACACCCCTACACCCCCCCACCCTACACCCTACACCCCACTCACCCCTACACCCCACCCACCCCTACACCCTACACCCCCCGCCCCTACACCCCCCGCCCCTACACCCCCACACCCCACTCACTCCCACACCCTACACCCACTCACCCCCCCAAACACACGGCGCGTCAGCACTCATTACCGACAGCGACGAGAGGGTATAATTGATCAGGTTGTAATGAGCTTATTGTTGTCAAGACGGTCGGTTCTTCTGTCGGATTTGCGTCGATGGGGGAGACCCGTTCATTTCTGCGTCTTTTGTTTTCGTTTGTTTTTCCTTTTTCCTGTTTTTTTTGTGATTTTTTGTGTGTGTTTTTGTTTTGTTTTTGTGTTGTTGTTTTTTCTTTGTTTTTCTTTTCCTTTTTTTATGTGTGTGCTTTTTTGTTTTGTTTCTGTTTTTATTTCTCTCTCTCTCTCTCTCTCTCTCTCTCTCTCTCTCTCTCTCTCTCTCTCTCTCTCTCTCTCTCTCTCTCTCTCTCTCTCTCTCTCTCTGTCCTTCTCTTTTCTCAATGTTTTTTTTCCTTTTATTTGTTTTTTTTTGTGTTTGCTTTTTTGTTTTGTTTTTGTTTTTCTCTTTTTTGTGTGTGTTTTTTCTTTGTTTTTTCCTTTTTTGTGTTTTTGTCTTGTTTTTGTGTTTTTTCTTTGTTTTTGTGTTTTTCCCTTTTTTGTGTGTGTGTCTTCTTTTCTTTGTTTTTGTGTGTTTTTGTTTTGTTTTGTTTTTTGTTTCGTTTTCTCCTCTTTTTGTGGGGGAGGCGTGTCCGTTTGTTTGTCTTTTGT
>NC_051411.1:3741134-3745230 GCF_015228065.2 Penaeus monodon
GAGAGAGAGAGAGAGAGAGAGAGAGAGAGAAAGAGAGAGAGAGAGAGAGAGAGAGAGAGAGAGAGAGAGACAGAGAGAGAGAGAGAGAAAGAGAGAGAGAGAGAGTGAAGCAGAGACAGAAACAGAGACAGAACGAAAGAGAGAGAGAGAAAGACAGAGCGAGAGACAGACCGAGGCAGAATAATGAAAAGAAAGAGTAGGAGAGAGAGAAATGTGAGATGAGGAGGGTGTGGAAGGGAAAGATAAAATGCGGAAACAGAACAAAGGAAGCGTAAATAGTGAAATATGAGAGAAAGTACAATGATACGCATCTGTACACTTTGTGCTATGTCTCTGATTTAAATCAATCTCTATAAAACCATATTTATTTATATACTGTAAATGTATTTATCTATCTATCTATCTATCTATCTGTCTATCTATCTATCTATCTATCTATCTCTCTTTCTCTCCCCCTCTCTCTCTCTCTCTCTCTCTCTCTCTCTCTCTCTCTCTCCTTCTCTCTCTCTCTCTCTCTCTCTCTCTATATATATATATAGTATATATAATATATATATATATATATTATTATATTTTATATATATATATATATATATATATATATATAATATATTTTAATATATATATATATATATATAAAATATATATTTTTTTATAATATATATATATATGTGTGTTTGTGTGTGTTTTTTTGTGGGGTGTGTTTTGTATAATATATAGTATTATTATAGATAGATAGATGATAGATGATAAAAAATAGATAAAAAAAGATAATGGATAATAGATAAAGATTAAAATATTTTATTATATATATATATTATAAAATATATTTATATATAATATATATAAAATATATATATATTAAATATTTATATATGCATATATATATTTAAAATTAAAATATATTATCTTTATTAAAAAATTTTTATATAATATTATAAAATTGTGTTGTGTTTTTTGTGTGTGTTGTGTGGGTGGTGTGTGTGTGTGTGTGTTGTGTGTGGGTGTGGTGTTGTGTGGTTGGTGTGTGTATTTGTATTAAAATTTTATATATTATTATAAAATATATTCCCATATATTATTATATATTTTCCATATTTTCCCTTATATTAATATTATAAAAAAAATACTATAATTATATATATTTTTATTATTATACTTATAAAATTATATATTATATATATAAACTATATATATATATATATATTTTTTATTTTATTATATATATATTAATTTATATGTTGGTGTGTGTGTTTTGTGTGTCGTGTGTGTGTAAAAGATATTTTAGTAATATTTTGATGATAATATTAATAGATAAAAAGATAGATGATAATAAAATTGATGGATAAATAGGGTAGATAGATAAATAAAATTTATTTTTTTTATATTATTATATATATATATTTATTATTAAAAAAATCTATTATATATTTTTTATATAATGCAATATAATTTTATAAAATTTTATTTTATATATAAAATAAAATTTTATATATTATATTATTTATATATATAATTTTATAAAATTTTGGGTGTGTGTGTGTGTGTGTGTGTGTGTGTGTGTGTGGGTTTTGGGGTGTGGGGTGTGGTTTTGGGGGGTTTTGTGTGGTTGTGTGTGTGGGTGTGTGTGTTATTATTATTATATATTATATATTATATATAAAATTTTTATTATTATTTATTAATATAATTTAATATTTATAATATATATATATATAAACTTTATATAAATTTTAATGTATATATATTTTTTTTTTTGCATTTATAATCTTTTTTAAAATATAAATTTTTTTAAATGGACTATGAAAAATTTTAAAAAAGTATCTATAAAAAAAATATTTAAATGTATCTATATAAATCTCTATACATGTATATATGCAAACCTATTTAAAAGTATCTATATAAATTTATTTAAGTACTTCTATATATGGATAGATAGATAGGAAGATATAGAAAGTATCCATTGTATTTATGAGTATCTCTCATCTTGTCAAACCCCTTTTAAGAACCCCTATTATATAATATATATATATAAATATATATTTATAATATAAAATAATATTATATATATATATATTATATATATATATATAAAAAATATATATAAAATTTTTTTTTTTTTTTTTTTTTTTTCTTTTTTTTTTTTTAAGGTCAATAAACAATATTTGAAAAATTGCAAGGGGGAAAGGGAAAACAGCGTGTTAAAGGGGGGAAGTTACCAGGTAGAGCCACCGTCTTGTTGCAAATTATACCTGTCGTTGTAAATCTGATGAAAGTGGTCTTCAGGCCCCTTGTATGCGGGGGGCGGAGGGATAATTTTTTAAGGGGTTTGTTGTGTTGGTGTGTGTGTTTGTGTGTGTGTGTGTGTGTGGTGTGTGTGTGGTGTGTGTGTGTTTTTTTTGTGTTGTGTATATTTTAAAATATATATTCTAATATATACAAAACATTATATTTATAGATAGATAGATAATAGATAAAATGATAGACAATTATGTACTATGCATGTAAGTAAATAATGTCGGTTAAGATCTTGAGAAAAGACACACAATCAACCTTGTACCTTAAGGTTGTCTAGAATTGAATTAGTGTCTGAAAGAAAATGTACTGAATTTTCTCCTGCTGCACGGGGACCCAAAACACGATGTCCGAACATTTTACAGACTTCGTTTTCATTAAATCTGATCAGAAAACGCCTTGGGTACAAAGATGATGCTGCTGTGTTGACAGAGGATTGGATTTGTCGAGAGGAAGATGCTGGAGATTGGAGGTCCTGGCTCGCTCGCTCTCTCTCTCTCTCTCTCGCTCGCTCCTCTTCTCCCCTCTCTCTTCTCGCTCTCCCCCCCTCTCTCTCTCTCCTGTCCCCTCCCCCCTCTCTCTCTCTCTCTCTCTCTCTTTCTCTCTGTCCCTCTCCCCCACCCTCTCTCTCTTTCCCTCTCTCTCTCTCTCTCTCTCGCTTTTCCCCTTTTCTCTTCTCTCCCTCTCTCTTTTCGTTCTCTCCTCCTTCTCTCTCTCCTCTCTCTTTTCCCCTCTCCCCCCCCTCTCCCCCGCCTCTCTCTCTCTCTCTCTTCTCTCTCTCTCTCTCTCTCTCTCTCCTTTTCCCTCCAAATTTTCCCCTCTCTCTCGCCCTCTCTTTTTCTCTCTCTCTCTCCTTTTCTCATTCTCTCTCATCTTCTCTCTCTCTCTCTCTCCTCCCTCTCTCGTCTCCCCCTTCATCCTCTCTCTCCCCTTTCCCCCCCTCTTTTTCTCTCTCTCTTTCCCCCTCCCCTCTCCTTCTCTTCTCTTTCTCTTCCCTCCCCTCTCGTCTCTCTCTCTCTCTCAATTTTTTTCTCCCTTCTTTTTCCCAGTCTTTTCCTCCTCAGTCTATCTCTCTCTCTCTCTTTCTCTCTCTCTACCCCCCCCCCGTTTTTTTTTTTATAAATAATTGTAGTAATTATACCACAGGATAGAAAGCGGGAGAGAGAGTGAGTGCGATGACAGAAAGAGAGAGAGACAAAGATAAAGAAAGGAATATATTACATATAGAGAGAAAGACAGAAATAGGAGAGAGAGAGAGAGAGAGAGAGAGAGAGAGAGAGAGAGAGAGAGAGAGAGAGAGAGAGAGAGAGGAGAGAGAGAGAGAGAGGGGGAGGAGAGAGAGAGAGAAAAGAGGAACGGAGAGAGAGAAAAAGAAGGAGGGAAGAGAAGAGGAAGAGAGAAAGAAGAGAGAGAGAAGAGAGAAAAGGAGGGAGAGAAAGAAAAGAGAGAGAGATAAGAGAAGAAAGAGGGGAAGAAAGAAGAGAAGAAGAGAGAGAAGAAACAAGGGAAACAGACAAACAAAGGGAAAGGGGGAAAAACCCCAAAAAAGAAAAAGAATTTAAAAGCGTTATATTACAATAGCGGTAAAACAAACGGGACAAACAACAAACCACACACAAAAAAAAAAAAAACCAAACCAAAAGAAAATAAACAGTAGAAACGAAAGAAGAACATTAAACAAAAATAAAAAAAAACAGAAAGACCAAAAGTACGCAAAAAAAAAATTTACTTACTTTCATTCTCCGACATAAATAAATACTTTTCCAAACTTCAAACCAATTCATTCTGCCAAGTTTGGGGG
>NC_051411.1:3755004-3775004 GCF_015228065.2 Penaeus monodon
AAATATATATATATACATTATATATATATATATTATTATATATATAATATATATATATATTATATATATATATATATATATATATATATATATATATATTATGAATTCGATCTGGGGTTTATTCTTAAAATCCTATTAACACCTTTCTTTTGTCTACTTTGTAATACATTAAAAGACATTGACCTTTGATAATGATACGCGTTGCCAATTAAATGTCTAAGATAATTTATGCAATACAAATACGATCAATCAAAAACACACGAATTAATTAATCAAACTTAACCCAATAAAATCAACACAAACACATATGAATACATTTCGCTATTTTCAGCTAAAATTACATAAGTATTGCCAGTATTTTGTCAATCATATAAATCAGTATTGAAAAATCACGTATGCATATATATATATATATATATATATATATATATATATATATATATATATATATATATATATATATATATATATATATATATATATATATAACATCAATCTAAGACATTTAGAACATCACTCAAATCGCACTTTCCTCTTAAAAAAAAAAGAAAAGAAAAAAAATCAACTTCTGCAGTGCCCCCCCCCCACTGACCCCCCCTTGCAGATAACACCCTAAGACAACTCAGAAGAAAATTGATGTCACATAAAAGCCTAGATTGGGGTGAATTCATCGAGTCGCGACGTGACGGGCTAATAGAAGCCGCATTCCAACGCGATTTCCCAAAACCCGAACGACGCTCCGAGTTTACCGCAGTGCATTCCCAACAGCTTGCTCACGTAACCAAAGATTCCATTGCTATTTTTTTAAAGGGGTGACTCATTTTCCCAAACATCAAAATTGCATTTTTTGTTATATTATCAAGAGGGTACACGTGCACAGAGGTACTTCTTTGTGGGTGTGTGCGTATGTTTGCATGTATGTATGTGTACGTATTTGTAAATGTGCGTTTGTGTTTTTATTCACGCGCTTACAGATGCATACCTATATGCATTTGTGCATGTGGGTATGTATGTATGTATCTGGGTGGATATGTACATTTTGACCATGGGTTTCTTTTTAGAAACAGTTAAAAACCTAGTGTATTCCCTAGACTCTCTTTTTTTAAACACTTTTCCTCGTTAGCTCTCTCTTTCTAGCGCAGTCTTTCTCCTTCTCTACGTCTCTCGTTCTAACATACTCGTCCTCACCCTTTTCCTTCTTCCTTCTCTCTTCCTCTCCGTAGCTCTCTCGATCTGACACACTCCTTCTCCCTCTCTCTTCCTCTGTCTTTTTCTCTCTCCCTCTTCTCTTTCTATCTTCCCCCTTCCTCTTCCTCTGTCTTTTTTTCTCTCTCCTTCTCCTCTTTTTCTCTTCTCCATCTCTCCTCCTCGGACTCGACTCCGCCGAACTATTTATACCTATCAAAAGCATACCGTACTTTTGCCATCCATACTGAGACAACCGCCTGACAAACAACTGACAATCATTCCCGCGTCTCTCGTGAACCCTGGAGGGAAGACGCAAAAACGGAGCGGCCCTTTAAATTTCCGCAGCGAGGTTTTTCCTTCCATACCCAAAACGGGGCTAGGATCCGTCGTCGGGGGGAAGGGACTGTAGGAAGCTAACGTGTGTCGGTTTTTTCGCCCAGGTTTAAACATCCTCTCGTACCATTTTTTTGAAACGTACTTTTGTAAATATATATTAGGCTGACCTCCAAATACGCCAAACTCATATATGAAAACGTTTAAAAAAACAAGGACTTTTAGACAGCCGTAGGTAAGAGCATTTTTTTTTTGCAGAGTGCATTTTTCTGAACTTTTGTTGGAAAATATTATTTTTTCTTTATATGGGCTAGATATAACTATATATCATATCTATCTATTTTTCTATCTATCTATCTACTTCTATATATACTTACATATATTATATATATAATATAATATATAATATTATATAATTATAGGAGAGAAGAGAGAGTGAGAGGGAAAAGAGAGAGAGAGAGAGAGAAAAGAGAGGGGTGGAATTTCACTATAAGTCCCCTATTTCACACTATCCGCTTAACTGAAATTTTCTCTGGGGGACTTTGATATTTATCAATGTTAAAAAAAACCCACACCACACACACACACACACACACACACAACACCACACACCCCCACAACACACACCCCAACACACACACACACAAAAAAAAAAAGCAAACAAACCACGGAAACACACACCAAAACAACAAAGGGGCGCAAAAAAAACCCCAACACACCCAACGCCCACCTTTTCACACACACACGGAACCCCAAAAAAAAAAAAAAAAAACACAACCCCCCCACCCATTTTTTCAACAAATTATGCAAAACACGGAAATCCCCAAAGAAACAATGTGCGTGTACGAAGAAAAAAAACGAATTTCAGCATAATCTGGAATGTCAGGAACAAAACCTTTTAGCACATAACTGGGATAAAGCATGTGATATTTTACCACTGACTTGAAAAACCGTAAATATATAAATTTTTATATTTAATAACTACCAAAAAACATGTTTTAAACAATGCAAAAAATAATAATTTTTTTTAAAAATAATTTTTTTTTTCTACAAATAATTTTAAAAAAACATTTTGCCAAAAAATTTAAATTTAATTAAAATTAATAAAAAAATAAAAAAAAAAACCCGTCTTTCGTGAGACGGAAGCGGGGGCAAAAACGGGGGCCCCCCAGACGTACGACCGCCGACAGCTATAAAATTCCCTTGGCACGCCCGGGGGGGGTGTTTGGGGGGGGGGGGGGGGGGGGGGGGGGGGGAGGGGGGGGGGGGATTTTTATGGTGTGGTTAATTCCTGCACGATTTTTGCATTCTTAATAGTCTCGGCTTGGTTTTCCCTCGTCTTTCAACCTCTTTCATTCACAGTGTCGTAACGTCGTGAGGAATTCTATTTTGAAACTCGTTTTTTTTATGTACCTATGAATTAATTAATGAATATATATGTATCTGTCGATGGTATGAAACGTATAAAATGTATAACATATATATATTTTTTTTTCGTTTTGCAAAAATTTTTGGTTTCTTGCCCAAACGAACGATTCGTGGTTTAAGACGATTACAAAAAACTATTTACCAAAAAAAAAAACAAAAAAAAGAAAAAAAAAAACAAAAATAATTCATTTTTGGAATTTATTCATCTTTTTCACTCATTTCATTACAAATTAAACGACCCTTTTTATCATCGTTCATTCATTCCATCCCCTTTTCCCACCCCCGCTTTTTCCCTCCTTTCCTTCCCTTTTTCCCCTTCCTCCTTCCTCCTTTTCCTTTCCTTTTTTCCCCTTTCCCCTTTTTCCCTTTCCCCCTCCTTTGTTTTTTTCCCTCCCTTTGCCTTTCCCCCCCCCCTTCTCCTTCGCTCTTTCCTTTTTCCCCCCCCCCCCTCCTTCGCCCTTCCCTCCTTCGGCCCCCCCCCCTTTCCTTCCTTTCCCCCCCTTTCCCTCCTTCGCCTTTTTCCTTTTTTGCACCTTCCCCCCTTTGCCTTTTCCTTTTTTCCCCCGCCAGCCCCCCCCCCCGCCCCCCCCCCCCCTTTTTTTTTTCCCCCCCCCCCCCGCCCGGAAAGAGGGGGAAGGATTCCGCAAAGGACCCAGGGGGGGGGGGGGGGGGGGGGGGGGATTGAGGGGCTCCAAAAGGAATACGTATTGCTGACTCTAATACACCTATATATAGCTACTCAATACCAACTCATATATGAAAACGTTTAAAAAAACAAGGACTTTTAGACAGCCGTAGGGTAAGAGCATTTTTTTATTTGCAGAGTGCATTTTACTGAACTTGCTGTTGGAACAATATATATTTTTTCTTTATATGGTCCTAGATATAACTATATATCTATATCTATCTATCTATCTATCTATCTATCTATCTATCTATATATACATATACATATATATATATATATATATATATATATATATATATATATATATATATATATAGAGAGAGAGAGAGAGAGTGAGAGAGAGAGAGAGAGAGAGAGAGAGAAAGAGAGAGGGTGGAATTTCACTATAGAGTCCACTATTTCACACTATCCCGCTTAACTGAATTATCTCTGGGAGACTTTTGATATTTATCAATGTATAAAACACACACACACACACACACACACACACACACACACACACACACACACACACACACACACACACACACACACACACACACACACACGCACACACACACAACACACACGCACACACACACACAACACACACACACACACACACACACACACACACACACACACACACACACACACATACACACACACACAAATATATATGCAAACAACTCTACGGAAATCACACACCATAGATCAACATGTTTCGTGTACGTTTAGGTTACAGAATGTACTGGCAATTGCACGGTGCAAGAAGTGCAGATGAATCTAGATGTAGACTGTGTAACGAAGAAAACAAACGAACGCTTCAGCACTATATCTCGGAATGTCATGTGATACAGCCTTTCAGACCACCTGACATGAGGTAAAACACAGTGGCAAAAGCATATGAAAGTAATTATTTTTGTATGATGTATGATTTATATTTCTATCAATTTTCTATGAATTTGATAATCATTTTGCCAAATAATAATAATAATAATAATAATAATAATAATAATAACAACAATAATAATAATAAAAAAAATCCAGTACATTTCAACTCGTGCAGTACGAGAACCGCGGCGGCGTTTCGTAGTATACCGAGAAACAGGTCCCTGCCAGACGTACGACCGCCGACAGCTATAATATCTCCCTTGGACACGCCCGGGGAGATGTTTGGGGGGGGGGGGGGAGGGGGAGGGGGATTATTTTATGGTGTGGTTAATTCCTGCACGATTTTTGCATTCTTAATAGTCTCGGCTTGGTTTCTTTTCACAGCATCGTATCTATTTTGAACTCGTTTTATTCACATGTGTAGTATATGTTCTGTCGAGGATGACTATTTATGAAACTTTATTTTTTGTCTATCGAATTTATTGCAATGAATTATATGTTCGTCGTGCTATCAACGTATCGTGGTTTAATATCATTACAGATTGTTTCGCAAAATCGGCAAACAATTCTTGAATTCTCATCTTTAATATTCGATTCACAATACAATTTAACAATATACATCGATACATAACAGATGTAACAACTATTCCAAAATCGTTCTCTATACGATTCTTCTCCTTCCTCACGCTCCTTCATTCATTTATTCCATTCTACCACTCTATGCCATCCGTTCATTCAGTCCTTCATCTTCCTCACGCACCCTTCCTTCGATGTTCACATGCGCTTTTCCATCTCTCCTTCGCTCCTTCCCTCCTTCGCTCCTTCCATCCTTCGCACCTTCCCGCTTTCACTCTTTCCCTCCTTCGTCCTTCCCTTCTTCGCTCCTTCCCTCCTTCTCTCCTTCGCTCTTTCGCTCCTGTTGAAAGCACGGTCTCCTCGAAGCTCCTCGATTCCGCAAGCGACCCCCAGGACTCCGGGATCGAGGGGCGTCAGGAACCGGGAGGAGATGAGGGAGGGGGAGGGGAAGGGGGAGGGGGAGGGGTAGGGGGCATGGTAGTCAATAACCAGGAGAGGGAGAAGGGGAGGGGGGGAGGGGAGGGAGGGGAAGGTAGCGGGGGGGGAATTGTAAGGGTAGTCAATAACCGGGAGAGGGAGGAAGAGAGGGAGGGGAGAAAGAGGAGAGGAAGGGTAAGGGGAGGGGGAAGAGGAAGGGGGGGTAAGGGGTGGGTATCGAGAGGCGTCCTTGGGATCCTCACGTACGTTGTCCTACGAAGCTGCGGTGGTGCCTCGGACGGGGGGGAGGGGGGAGGGGGTAAGGGGGGGAGGGGGAGGTCGGAGAGGCGGCGCCCTTGAGGAAGATGCGCTAAGGAGGGGTGGGTGGGTAGGGGGGGTAGGGAGGAAGGGGGAGGAGGTTGGGTTTGAGTGAAGGGTGGGGGGGATGAGTGGGAATTTGATTCAGGGAGATGCTTTGGTTGCGAATTGTATTTGTGCACACACACGCACGCACACACGCACACATACACACACACACACACACACACACACACACACACACACACACACACACACACACACACACACACCACACACACACATATCACCCCCCACACACACATCACCCCCACCCCCCGCCACACACACACACATCTCCCCCACCCCCCCCACCCCCACACACACACGCGCATACATCTCCCTCCCTCCCTACCCCACACGCGTACACGTCTCCTCCCCCCCCCTACCCCCGACACACGCGCGCAACAGAACCCGCAACTTATAATGCAACTTAAGTCCACATGAAAAACAATAATTCAGTGCTACGCTTTTATGAAGAATCTACGCGCGCGTGTGATAGCGAGGAAGCGTTAAAATAAAGCAATTTTTTTTTTTTGAGGGCATTGTCAGTTCGATTAATTTACTCTTTCGACTGATTTGTAATTTAGATATCTTAATAAGCCTTATGAATATATATATATATATATATATATATATATATATATATATATATATATATATATATATATATATATATAGATATATATATAATATATATATATATATATTATATATATAATATATATATATATATATATATATATATATATTATAATATATATAATATATATATATATATATATGTGTGTGTGTGTGTGTGTGTGTATAAAGAAGATAGATATTCTACTCATGATGAAAGCAAAAATTTACAGTAGGAGACACATGGTTGCAAAGGAGCAAAGACAAACAAACAAAAAAATTGACAAACAAAAAACATTACATTTTTAGCTAGGATTTAAATAAACAAAACAGGAAGTCAATAAATCTTCCCTTGTTATTTTCACTTCCCGACGCTGAGATATGAGTCTAGTAGTTTTCGTGTGTGTGTGTGTGTGTGTGTGTGTGTGTGAGTGTGTGTGTGTGTGTGTGTGTGTGTGTGTGTGTGTGTGTGTGTGTGTGTGTGTGTGTGTGTGTGTGTGTGTGTGTGTGTGTGTGTGTGTGTGTGTGTGTGTGTGTGTTGTGTGTGTGTGTGTGTGTGTGTGTGTGTGTGTGTGTGTGTGTGTGTGTGAGTGCGTCTGTGTGTGTGTGTGTGTATGTATGTGTATATATACATGTACCAGGAAATGTATGCATGAAATTACATACACATTCACTTGCAAAGAACATGTATGCTTAAATACAAAATGTGCATATACATACATACATATATATATATATATATATATATATATATATATATATATATATATATATATATATATATATATATATATCCGCGTGTTTCAAGCGCCTGGAACTTGACCCCTCCTCCTCCCTCCCCTTCCCCCACCCCCCCCACCCCCACCCTCTAGTACGTGAGACCAGCCTCCAGGAATTTTTTTAGGCCTACTGACCTTGAGATGCCGAAGACTCTCCAGTGTTGAGAAGTGTTGATAGCTGTCTCGTCTAAGCTGTTACTCGTGTTCGGTTGTTTAGGGTAAATTTAAGTTCAAGAATCGCGAAAATGAGGATTGATTGAACTGAATGAAATCGTTGGTTTGATTGCAAAAATATGGAGGGAGAGGGGGAGGGGAGGGAGACGGAGAGGGGGGGGGAGAGAGGGAGAAGAGAGGGAGAGGAAAGTCGAAATTTCGTGAGTTATGGATAATTGCGATTGTTTGATGGATGAATTTAGCTTTTCCTTTCGTCTCTCTCCATCTTTCTCTTTTCTATCTTCTTTCTCTGCTTTCTATCTCTCTATCTGCCTCTCTCTCTCTCTCTCTCTCTCTCTCTCTCTCTCTCTCTCTCTCTTTTCCCCTCTCCCTCCCTCCTTCCTTCTCTCCATGTCTATCTATCGCCTAATAGGACGATAGATAGATACACCCCACACCCCTCTCATCCCATACATGCCTCCCACCCACTACCCCCACTCCTACCCCACCCCACCCCATCGGAACCACACACAGGTCATCACGCACGCACACAAGGACCCGTCTCTCTGGCGGCTGTTGCAGTGTGAAGGCCGCCTGGTTGAGAGAGAGAGAGAGAGAGAGAGAGAGAGAGAGAGAGAGAGAGAGAGAGAGAGAGAGAGAGAGAGAGAGAGAGAGGGGAGAGAGAGAGAGGGAGAGAGGGAGAGGGAAGGAGAGAGGAGGAGAGAGAGAGAGGAGAGAGAGGGAGAGAGAGGAGGAAGAGAGGAGAGAGTGAGGAAGAGGAGAGAGGGAGATGAGAGGAGGAGAGAGAAAGAGAGAGAGAGAAGAAGAGAGAGAAGAGAGAGAAGAGAGAAGAGAGAGAGAGAAGAAAGAGAGAGAGAAAGAAGAGAAAAAGGAAAGAGAAAGAAGGAAAGATGAGAAGAACAGAAGATGGACAAATGATGAAAGAGACGAGAGAAAAGATAAAATAGGGAATAACAATAAATGATAAAGATGGAAGAACCGATAACGAGAATAGGAAATCGACTAAAAGAAGAATAAAAAAAGAACAGTTGAAAGGGACGAAAGAATGGATGAAAGAGAAAAGGGAATAAAAGAAGAATAAAGTGATCAAGCAATAATATAGTGAAACCTCTGGATTATAGTGACGACATGGTGACTATTATGGTGATCATATAGTGATAAAATGATTTTGTGATAAAGAAGCGTGAAACGAACTCGTGCTGTATAAACAAATAAATATTTATAATGATAATAATGCTAGAAACATAGCTGACGGTAACTGTAACAATAAATTAACAGCAACAATATATATACCGCAGAGAAAAAAAAAACTCTACATGTACTAATAAAACACCCAAGGAGAAGATAAGTAGAGAGATTCACGTTTCACTTGTTTCGAAGCTTCGTCTCGCCGAAGAGGATGAGGATGCTAATAAAAGCCACACATTAAGTGCAGAAAGAAGATTCACTCATTGAAGTTTCGTCTCGCCATACCCACAACGACAGAGAAAAGAATTCACTCGTTTCGAAGTTTCATCTCGCCACTACCCACAATAACAACAAATACAACAGAGAAAAGATTCACTCGTTCCGAAGCTTCGTCTCACCAAAACCCACAACAACAAATACAACAGAGAAAAGATTCACTCGTCCCGAAGCTTCGTCTCGCCAAAACCCACAACAACAAATACAACAAAGAAAAGATTCACTCGTCTCGAAGCTTCGTCTCGCCAAAACCCACAACAACAAATGCAACAAAGAAAAGATTCACTCGTTCCGAAGCTTCGTCTCGCCGCGGGGGAAGGGCGAGCGAACCACACGGGCGTTGGCAAGGAGGACGCTAAAGGGAGGACGAGAGAGATACATCATGGTTCACGACCACTTTTTTTTTTTTAAGGCTGCTCCATTTTAATGCTTCTCTTTGCGTCCGTGCGTTTTCTTGTTTGTTTTTTATATTGTTTTTTTTGTTTTGTTTTTTTGTCTTATTGTTTTTGTCTTGTTTCTTTTTTTTTGTCGTTTCTTGTTTTTTTTTTGTCTTGTTTCTTGTTTTTTTTGTCTACTGCTTCTTGTTTTTTGTCTTGTTTCTTGTTTTTTTTGTCTACTACTTCTTGTTTGTCCTCTTTTCTTCTTTTTGTGTGACGTGTCGGTGGGGTTGTTCTTCCTCGCTTTCAAGGGCACTGAACAACTTAGTTCTTTGTTAAATGCGTAAGTTCATGATTATTTTCAGTTTATCTTGTTATCTTTATGTTTTTTATCTCATAAAAGTCGAAGATGTGCCATTGTTCTTGATATTTTCATAGATTATCAAGAAATAGAAATAAAATTTTCACTTTTTTTTTTTTAGCGGATAGATGACAATGAAACAAAGAATAAAGGCAAGATGGGGTAGGAAAGTCTCTCTCTATCTATCTATCTATCCATCTATCTCTTCTCCTCTCTCTCTCTCTCTCTCCCTCCCCTCTCTCTCTCTCTCTCTCCCTCTCTCTCTCTCTCTCTCTCTCTTCTCCCTCTCTCCTCCCCTCCTCTCTCCCTCTTCTCTCCCTCCCTCCCCTCCCTCTCTCTCTCTCTCTCTCTCCTCTCCCTCTCTCTCTCTCCTCCCTCTCTCTCTCTCTCCTCTCTCTTCTCTCCTCTCTCTCTATCTCTCTCTCTCTCTATCTCTCCCTCTCTCTATCTCTCCCTCTCTCTATCTCTCCCTCTCCCTCTATCCCTCTCCCTCTCCCTCTCTTTGACGGAAGACGCAGGCATTTCCTTCGAGAAGCTCCGAGAAACTTCCATCCTGTTCTTAACAACGGTAAACCTCTTGCACGCTTCTTCATTACGAAGAAATTTGGAAGAGAGCGAAAATGAAAGAACGAAACAGAACAAGGTGAACTGATAAAACAGGATAGGATGCCTTAGAAAGAACGAAGGTGAAAGGGAAATTAGACGATGTGTAAAACGTTAAAATAGGATAGATGGAACGAAGAAAAAATAAAAATAAAAGGAAAATAGTAAAAATAGATAACAAGATTGGATGTCAAGTGAACGAAAAAAAGTGGAGAGGTTGTTTTACAAAGAACGAAGATAAAAGATTTAAAAAGTACATTGTACCCAGCAAAGAATGAAGGTCAAAGATAAAAAAAGAAGAAGAAGAAGAAGAAAAAAAAGAAAACACCGATCAAAGAACGAAAATATAAGAAATCAGTAAAAGGATAAACAAAAAACATGATATAAAAATAATAATGATAATAGACAAATAAATAAATAAATAAAAATAAAACATAATATCAAAGAAAACGAAAATGATATCAAAGACAAACAAACAAACAAACGAAGAACATGATACCCCGTAAAGAACGAAGGAAAACAAGAAAAAAAAAACAATAAAACTAAATCTGACAAAAAAGTAACAAAGAAAGAAAGAAAAAAAACAGGATGCGAAACCGGTAAAACATCTATTTTTTTTTTTCTTTTTTTTTAAGTAGATCATAAAGAAAAAAAAAATAGAATTGCTTAATTTGATTTGCGTTTCAAGTTTAATTCGGTAAAAAAAAAAAAAAAAAAAACGATTGTATTTTTTTTCTCCACTTTTTTTTTTTTTCTTATAAATCCATTTTTATATCATAGACTAAAATACATATAACTGTGAAAATAATGAGGATAATCAGATATCTCATCATCATGATTATTAGCACCGTGATCATCGTCATTATCTTTATCATAAAAAGCAAACAAAAAACAGAAAAAAACACGGAGAGAAAAACGGACACCCCCCCCCCCAAAAAAAAAAAAAAAAAAAAAAAAAATATAATATAATATGGAGAAAAAAAGAAAGAAAGAAAGAAAAAAGAAAGAAAAGAAAAAAAAAACACACACACGGAGAACAATAATCACAGAATTGATAATAACAGATATAACGAAAAATGGAATAAATAAGAAAAATACCAATAATCATAATAAAGAAAAATTAAAGAAAAATTAATGCTTATGATACGAAGGGAATAACACAGAGAAAGGACGAAAAGGCAATAATAAGCATAATAAAAATAAGAAAAATGAAAGAAAAAAATAATTGAATGCTCAAAAATAATAAGAAAAAAGAAAAGAAAAAATATGATGCTAATAATCGTAATAAAAATGGCACAAAAGAAAACACACTAAAAATAAGAATGACAGAGAACGGAGAAAACTAAACACGCTAATAATCACAATAAAATAAAAAAAAATGATATAAAAAGAAAATTTTAAGAATTAAGATAAAAATAAAAATGCTAAATCACCGCCAGCAAACACCCCCCCCACCCCCCCTACCACCCACGCCCACGCCCACTCGCTCACTTTTCTTAAGATCTTCTGGGAACAATTATAGATCTTGCGTAATATTTATACGTGAAATTGCATTCCTTGGCGGCAGAGAATGTGCAATTGAAGAATCATCCGGTACTTTTTCTTCTTCTTCTTTTTCTTCTTCTTCTGCTTCTCCTTTTCTCTCTCTTTTTTTCTTTCTGTTTTTGTCTTTGTACTTTTTCTTAATTTTGTTTGTTTTTCTGTTTGTATCTCTGTCTGTTAGTTTGTGTGTGTGTGTGCGTATGTGTGTGTGTGTGTGTGTGTGTTTGTGTGTGTGTGTGTAAGTGTGTGTGTGTGTGTGTAAGTGTGTGTGTGTGTGTGGTGTGTGTGTTGTATTTGTGTGTGCGTGTGTGCGGCGCGTGCGTGTGGTGTGTGTGTGTGTCTGTCTCCTTTTCTCTCTCTTTCCCAACCCCCTCCCCCTTCATCTTCCTTCACCCCCTCCCTCCCTCCCTCCCTCCCTCCCTCCTCCCTTATTCCTTCATTCCATCTATCCTTCTCTCTGATTATTACGTCTTTCGTCACCCACGCCTCTCCGGTCTGCATGAACACACGCCGCTGTACCAAAACATAACGTCATGACTAAAAGCATGTTATGCACATTTAGCTTTGTCTTTTTTCATAATTTTCATTTTTCATTTACCTTTTCCTTTCTCTTTTTTTTCCCTATATCTCTTCCTTTATTTTTTCCGTTTTCTTTTCCTTTCCTTCTCCTTTCTTATTTTTCTTTTTTCTCTTCAGTTTTCCCTTTTTCTTCATATTGTTTTCTCTATTCCCTTTCCTTTTCCTTCTCCTTTTTCATTTCAGTTATCTCTTTCCTTCTCCTTTAATTATTATCCTTTATCCCTTTACTTTTCCTTTTATCCTCTCTCTCTCTCTCTCTCTCTCTCTCTCTCTCTCTCTCTCTCTCTCTCTCTCTCTCTCTCTCTCTCTCTCTCTCTCTCTCTTGAGTGGCGTCTCGCCTTGGGCAATACAAGTAGAATTATTTTCGTAAGGAAAAAATATAATTCCTTTTTTTTTTTTTTTTTTTTTTGCAATGTACAGGTGTTGCTATTGGGATTTTAAATCAGTGCTCAAGGTAAGAGTAACTTTTTTTTTTTTTTTTTTTTTTTTTTTTTTTTTTTACTTAACTACGCTATTGTCTTTGATTTCACGGTCATTATCTGCATTATCTGTTCATTGTGGGAGAATTACGATGCACTGTACAGAATGTGGTATAATGTACATTTTTTGCATTAGGTGTAAATATCATATTCGATGGTATATTCGCTATGCAGATCGGTCTATCAGCTGGGATATATCATACGCATAGTGTATTAACTAGTATATACTTTAGACGTGTGTACCTGTGATATATGATACACAATGAATGTATCACCTGTTTATTCACTCTATATATCTGTTACAAATATTGTTCAGCTAATATGCTACGCAGAATTCTATACATTACCCCATAATAAACGTAAAGATAACAATAATTATAGCATTTATAAAATAATAATAGTGATAATAATGATAAGGATGATAATAACAATAATGATAATGATAATGATGATGATAATAATAATAATAATAATAATAATAATGATAATGATAATGATAATGATAATGATAATGATAAAAAAAAATAATGATAATAAAATTATAATAATAATAATGATAATAATGACAATAGTAATAGTAGTAGTAGTAGTAATAATAATGATAATAATAATAACAATAACGGTAATGATCATAATAACGACAACAACAACAACGATAACAATAACATCAGCAATAACTACACTAATAACAACAACAACAACAGCAACAACGATAAACGACAATCCTTCGGCCCGACACCTCCGTCGCCGCCTCCTTCTGCGCCCCCGCCAGCCCCCGGCCCTTCCCAGGCGCCCTTTGCACGCGAGTCCCGTTACCTTCGGCTGCACTAAGGAGTCGGGGGGGGGGGGGGGGAGTCCTTGATGACCTTGTGCTTAGGGAGATGCATCTTTCAACTTTTTTTTTTTTTTTTTTTTTTTTTTTTTGGGGGGGGGTTCTTTTAGTTATCGATTTTTTTGTTTTCTTTTTTATTTTTGGTTTCTTTTGTTTATCATTGATTTTTTTTCTCGTTTTTTTTTTGTTTTTCTTGGTCTGTTTTTTCTGTTTTTTTTTTTGTTTCGTTTTTCTCTCGTTGATTTCTTTTCTTTTCGTTTTTCTTTCATTGGTTTCTTATCTCCTTTTTTGTTTGTTTTTCATTCTTCTTTTTTCCCTTTCCTTTTTACTTTCATTTTTTTTCTTTGTAGTTATTTTTCATAAGGAAGAAATATGATTAAAAAGAACTCTTTTCTTTCAACGAACAAGCGAGATTATTATGATATTAAGCCTTTCTCAAGGCAAGAGTAACCTGTGCTTGCTTAGGAGTCGCATCCCCCCCCCTCCCTTTGAAGGATCCCCTCCCCCTTCTCCCCACCTCCCCCTTCTCCCCCTCCTCCCCTCCCCTTATCCCCCTCCTCCCCTCCCCCCTTCTCCCCCTCCTCCCCTCCCCTTATCCCCTCCCCCCCTTCTCCCCCTCCTCCTCCTCCCTTCTCCCCCTCCTCCCCCCAGAAGGATCCTCCATCCTCAACCCACTCCCCCTAATACCTAAGATCTCCCCCTCCTCAACCCCTCCCCCCCAAAATCTCTCCTGAAGATCTCCCAACCGGTGGAGATCCTGAGATGATCTTGTAAATCCTGTGAACCCGCTCTCCTGGACTAATGGCTGAGAAGGATACGGAGGACGGTGGGAGGACGAGGAGGTGGAGAGGGGAGCTGGAGGAGGAGGGGAGGGGCCGGGGAGGATGGACGGAAGGAGGAGGGAGAGGAGGAGGAGGAGAGGAAGGAGGAGGAGGAGGAGGAGGGGGAGGAGGGGAGGGGGGGAAGGAGGAGGAGGAGGAGAAGAAGGAGGAGGAGAAGGTAAAGAAAAAGAAAAAGAAGAAGAAGAAGGAATAGGAGGAATAAGAGAAGATGACGAAGAAGGAACAGGAGGAAGAGAAGGAAAAAGAAGGAAGAAGATAGAAGAAGAGAAGAAGGAAATAGAAAGAAAAAGACGAAGACGAAAAAGAAGAATGAGGAAAAGAAGACAACGAAACGGAAGAAGGGACGAAAATCCGCTTGACGTCATGGCCAAAGGTCCTTGCCACGCGATGATGTCCCAGCGTGACGTCACTCGCCTGAAGTCTATTTACATTTATATTAATCCACGTCTATGGCTGTCTATCCATCTATATATATCTATATCTTCCCATCTACTCATCTTTCATATCTATTACATTTATCTGTCTATTTATCTATCTAGGTATTTAATCTATATTTGTGTTTATCTATCTGAAGTTATTTACCGACAATTATCTATTCATCTGTTTCTTCGGTCATCTACCTGTCTATCAATCAATCTGTCTATCGGTCTGTTTCCTCCATGGCAAGAATCTTATGCAATAACATATCTAGGCCTATCAATAATAACAAGAGCATGTTATTTAAGTCTATCAATAAAAAAAAAAAAAAATCTAGGTCTACCAATAACAATAAAAAAATCAATAAAAACAATAACAAGAAATTTAAGCCTAGCAATAACAACTATAACAAGAAATTTAGTCCTATCAATAACAACTATAACACGGCATCTACGCTTATCAATACCGAAATCAATTGCATTACTCCGGCATCATTAAAAAAAAGAAAAAAAAAAAAAAAAAAAAAAAAAAAAAAAAAAAAAAAAAAAAAAAAAATATATATATATATATATATATATATATATATATATATATATATATATATATATATATATATATATATATATCCTTGAAGAAACTGTTTTTATCTTGAGGAGACAGGATGGAGGTGCGTTATTTTTTAAAGTCTGATTTAAAACGGTTTCATTGGCATATGAGATGCAATTTTCTCTAAGTAATTCGACTGATAGTGAAAGTTAAAGGTTGATCATGGAAAACAAAATCTTTCGTTGAGTTTTATATCGATTTGATGTAGATAAATGATGGTAAGTAAATTAACGAGTATTTTAGCTAGAGGAAAAAATGTAAGTGGCTGAGAGTTAAGAGAGGGAGGGAGGGAGGGAGGGAGGGAGGGAGGGAGGGAGGGAGGAAGGGGAGGAAGGGAGGAGGGAGGAGGGAGAGGAGGGAGAGGGAGAGGGAGAGGGAGAAGAGAGAGAGGAGAGAGAGAGAGAGAGAGAGAGAGAGAGAGAGAGAGAGAGAGAGAGAGTGAGTCAGTTAGTCAATCAAAATATCTCTTTATCTATCTATCTACCTATCCATCATCAGCATCATCATCTCTCTCCCTCCCTCCCTCCCTCTCTATCTCTTTCTCTCTCTCTTTTCTCTCTCTCCCTCCCTCCCTCTCTCTCTCTCTACCGAACTACCTATCATTCTGTAAATCCATAGACAGACAGACAATTAGATAGATAGACAGATCACACCAATAAACTCACAATCCGTCGATCTAAACTGTAAATCTAGATTCTCGAAAGCAAGAGCAGTTTCGCAATAACCTGCAAGAATAAACATGAAAAACACGTATTCACAAAAAAAGGACTCGGGAGACACGAAAAGTAAAACAAAGCGATCTATCTAACGATCTGTCTGTCTGTTTATCTGTTTGTCTGTTTATCTGTCTGTCTGTCTGTTTGTCTGTTTATCTGTCTGTCTGTTTGTCTGTTTGTCTGTCTGTCTGTCTGTCTGTTTGTCTGTTTATCTGTCTGTTTGTTTTTTTATCTGTCTGTCTGTTTGTCTGTTTATCTGTCTTTTGTCTGTCTGTCTGTTTGTCTGTTTATCTGACTGCCTGTTTATCTGTCTGTCTGTTTATCTGTCTGTCTGTTTATCTGTCTGTCTGTTTATCTGTCTGTCTGTTTATCTGTCTGTCTGTTTATCTGACTGTCTGTTTATCTGTCTGTCTGTTTGTCTGTTTATCTGTTTGTCTGTTTATCTGTCTGTCTGTTTATCTGTCTGTCTGTTTATCTGTCTGTCTGTTTGTCTGTTTATCTGTCTGTCTGTCTGTCTGTTTATCTGTCTGTCCTTCTGTCTGTCTGTCTCTGTCTGTCCATCTGTCTATACAGATTACAGATTATAATAAAAAAGTAAAATGATTAAGGGAGAAAAAGAAGAAGAATGAATGAGAAAATAATAACACAAAAGTGCATTTTTTTTTTCTAAGCGAAATATTGAAAAGAGGAAAGGAATATTGGTCCAGGACAAGGCACCTCGGCAAACGCCAATCACAGGCCGGTCGAGTGGCATGTTGAGGAACCGTTAATGTTTTGCAATACCCTCTCTCCCCCCTCCCCCCCTACCCCCCTCCCTCCCTTCTCCTCTGTTTCTTACTCCCCCCCCCCTCCCTCCTCTCACCTCGTCCATTCCCCCTCTTATCTGTCCTTTTGCCTGTACCCTGCCCTTCCCTTCTACTCTATCCTCCCCCTCCCCACCCTCTGCTCCTATCCTCTATCCTCTTCTCCTCCCTTCCTTACCCACTGCCCTTCCCTTGTCCTCATTCCCCCTCCCCCACTTTCTGCTTCTCTGCCCCCCCCTCCCCCCCTCCATCTCCTATTATTACCTCCTCCACTCACCCCGTCCTCCCTCCCTCCCTCCCTCCCTCCCCTCTGTCTCCTCCCTCCTCCCCAGTCTCCTCCCTCCCCCTTCCCTCCTCCCCACGCCTCCCCCACTTTTGCCCTTTTGCCCTAACCCGGGTCTCTCCCTCCCTTCTCCTGCCCACACCCCTTCCTTGTCCCCCCCCCCCCCACTAACTTCTGCCTCGCTATCCCCTACCCTCACTCTCCTATCTATCCTTTCACTCCTTCTCTTCCCTTCCCTCCCTCCCTCCCTTCCCTCCCCTCCCTCCACTCCCTTCCCTCCCTCCCTCCCCCCTCCCTTCCCCTCCCTTGCCCTCGTTTTCCTAATACAATCCAGTCTTCCTCTCACCCTCTTTGCCTTTCCTCTCTATTTCAACCTTTTGCCCCAATTCTTTCCCTCTTCCCACTTCCCCTCTACCCCTTCCCTTCCCCCGTCCCCTCCCTTTCCCCTTTCTCCGCCCCCTCCCCTCCCCCTCTATCCCTTTCTCCCCTTCCCTCCCCTCCCCCTCTATCCCTTCCTCCCATACCCTTTTCTCTCCCCCCTCTACCTCTCTCCCCCTCTTCGGCGTCTGTGGCCTTCCCCCCACCCCTCCCTCTCGTCACTGCCTCGCGTTGCAACCTTCTGCAATGACTGCAACTGACTCTGTTATCACGACCTGTTCGTCATCGCCTCGTTAGGTCTCGCAGTTCGTGAGGTTTATGTTAGCATTACACGCGCTCGCTTTACACCAACAGGAGTGTGTGCACAAACTAGTACACAGTTAGGCGTGTATGTTGTCATACGCAAATAAATGAATAGATAAATAGATTACATGTACATAAAGAAAAAGAAAAAAGAAAGAAAAAAAAGAAAAAAGAAAGAAAGACAGAAAAAAAACAGAAAAAAGAAAAGAAAAAAAAATAAACAACATTATTGCATATGCAACAAATGCGTACATACACATACACACACACAGACACACACTCAGAGGTACACAAAAACGCAAAGACACACAGATAAACCTATATATGACGCACACTTATCTATCACCTCGTAGTCTACACGCAACTTCGCAAATGCCACATCTATCTGCGATCACTGTTCCTAACTGCTTTACAATAGCCGTTGGTTATATGCATTTTGATCTGTTTAAGGACAGACAGTCCATAAAAATCGATCAAATTTCCTTAAAAAAAAAAAAAAAAAGAAAATCTAGTTTGAGTCATGATCTCATAGTTTGGGAATTGTGACAAGTTTTTTTTTTTTCACGCGCCGAGAACGAGTGGATTTTGCTACATAATGTAATACTCTTTTTTTTTTCTTTCTTTTTTTCTGTTCTATTTGTATTCGATTTTTTATTTTTTTTCTTTCTTTTTTTTTGTTTGTTTGTTTCTTGTGTGTTGTTTTTTTCTTAGTTCTCTTTCTCTCTCTCTCTCTTCTCTCTCTCTTCCTCTCTCTCTTCTTCTCTTTCTCTCTTTTCTCTCTTTCTCTTTCTTCTCTTCTCTCTTTCTCTTTCTTCTCTTCTCTTTCTTCTTTTCTATTCTCTTCTTTCTTTCTTCTCTTCTCTCTCTCTCTCTCCTTTTTTTTCCTTTTTTTACTTATTTCTTCCTTCACTCTTCTTTCTCTATTCTCTCCTCTCCGTCTTTTCTTCCTTTTTTCTTCTCTCCCCCTTCTCTGTCCTTTCCTGTCCTCTACCCTTCTCCACCACCTCTACGTCATCTACGCTCTTTATTGTGTTTCCTTTCAGGTCTTCTTTTTATTCAAGAGAGGATTGACCTCCCCCTCCCCCCCCCCTCGCCTCCTCTTACTCTCTACTCCTTCCTTCTCTCCTTTCTCTCCTCTCTTTTTCCCTTTATCTTCTCTTTTCTCCTCTTCCCCGTACCTCCATCTTTCCTCTCTTCTCCTCTTCCTCTCTTCTCTCCTCTCCCTCCTTTCTCCTCTTCTTCCCTCCTAACCTCTTTCTTACTTTTCTTTCTCTTCTTCCCTCTCTCTCTCTTTGGGTTTTCTCTTCTCCTCCTCCTCTCTCCTCTCTTCTCCCCCTTCATCCCCCCTATTCTTCTCTTCTCTTCCCCACTCTCCCCCTACCCCCTACCCCTCCACCTCCCCCCATGGAAGGAACGTCCTTCCCTCCACCATCTTCCACTCCTTCCCCCTCTTCCTTCCCCCACTCCTCCCCCTCCCTCCCTCTCTCTCCCCCTTCCCTTCCCCCCTTTCCCCCACCCCCCCTCTCCCCCTTCCCTTCCCCCTCCCTCCCTTTCCCCCCACCCGTCCCCCCTTCCCTTCCCCTACCCCTCCCCCCTCCCCCACCCATCACCCTTCCCTTCCCCCACCCCTCTCCCTCTTTCTCCCCCTTCCCTCCTCCCACCCCTCCCTCTCTCTTCCCCTCCCTCCCCCTCCCCCCCTCCCCCCTCCTCCCAAGACATCCTTGAGATTCCTTCCAAGAAACTGTCCTCGCGGGAAGCAACATCCTCGTCGGTTTCCCCAAGTCGTCCTTGACTGCTGGAGACCCTCCTCCTCTCCTTTAACATTCCCTTCCCCCTTCACCTTCCCCAACTTACCTCCTTCTACCCCCATCCCTCTCCCTCCCCAACTTACCTTCTACCTCTTCCCCCTCCCTTCCCCTCCTCCAGCCTACCTCCTACCCCCTCCCCTCCCCTCCCCCCCAACCTACCTTCTACCTCCCCT
>NC_051411.1:3780004-3787961 GCF_015228065.2 Penaeus monodon
TCTTACTCTCACTCCCCCTCTCACTCTCACTCCCCCTCTCCCCCTTTTTTCCCCTCGTACGTCATCACAAAGACATCATAAGGAAGAAAGGCAATTAAGGCCCTGACATCCTTGCTCCCGTTGGCTCTGTGGCGCTGACGTCGATCTGTGTTTGTTTGTTTGTTTTTGTTCTGAGTTCGTTCGTTTTTTTTTGTGTTTTTTTTTGTCTGTCGGCGGTGTTGATAATTCTTTTTTTCTAATCATTAATCAGTGATATGTTATCACTGTCATTATGATTATCGTCACTATCTTAGTTATCAGTATTAACAGCAGCATTATTATCGTTATCATGATTTTCATCATCAAAATCTTTATTATCTTTAATTTTGTTACCATTTCCGTAACCTTTGTTATCGCTGTTATTATTATCATTATTATTATTATTATTATTATCATTACTGTCATTACCATTATTATTTCCATTTATATTTTTGTTATACTTCTTTCTGTTATGAATCACTGCCTGAAATTATTCAAATGATATAATCCTTTTCAATGTGTTACATCTCGAGGTAGAAACGCATAACACTAATGATAAATGGATAGATAGATAGATAGATAGATAAAATGATAGCTAGATAAATAAATATTTATATGCACAAAAGAGTACAGAGCAATAAAAGATACACACAAGAGAGCAGTAGACGAAGATAACTAAAACAGGAGAATAATCATTGAACAAAACAAAACAGCAAAGAACAAAACACCAAAAACCACGCAGACCAAAAACCACGCAGACCAGGAGCCACGCAGACCAAAAATACGCAGACCAGGAACCACGCAGACCAAAAATACGCAGACCAAAACCCATACAGACCAAAACCCACACAGATCAAAAACTACACAGACCAGGAACCACACAAACCAAAAACCACACAGACCAGGAACTAAATCACCCCACCCCCCCCTCCAGGTACTTCCGCGCGAGTACTGTAAAATACTCATCGAGCTGGCTTTCAAGGGCTTCCCACGCCCCCCCTCCCCCCCTCGTGTGTACTCATCATCATTATCTTGCAATTAAATCTCACCCGTTGATCAAGATGCAAGAGATGGTCCTTGTTTTCCCGGTGTTGCATCGTCAGGAACTTTAATGTATTGCAAGGTATGAAAATCGGGTTGCAATGCGTGGGATACGAGATAATACGTTTTTTATTATTAATTTTATTATCATTTGTTATTATTATTATCATTATCATCATTATTATTATTATTATTATTATTATTATTATTATTATCATTATTACTACTACTACTATTATTATCATCATTTATAACTATTATCTAAAATTATATATATATATATATATTTATATATATATATATATATATATATTTTTTTTTTTTTTTTTTTTTTTTTTTTTTTTTTTGGGGGGGTGGGGGGTTCGTCAGATATGGTGTGTGCATGTGCGTGTGCATGCGTATATGTTTATTAAGTTTACCAAATGTGAAAATTATACGCATATACCGTCTATTCTCCTTTAAAATCATCTAAATTTAAATTACACGCTCAATGACACACCAGTATACAAAGACGAATTTCTCTAAAAATCAACAAATGTGAAATTATAAGTTACCAGAATGAAAGCATTATTAAACAGACTTCCGTGTGTATATTCTCCGCTTATCCTCAGCTACTGTAAAATACTACGTTTTCTTTGTATAATTTGCACTTGAAATTACCCTTTATGATATGATTTATACTATGACATAAAGCAGGCGCTTCACGTATATATAACTGCCGCTTTTTATTTCTTAAAATACGAGTTCTTGGTGTAATTACTTCGGTATGTGTTGCATTTGTTATATGTTGTATATTGTATATGTTATTGTATATTACATACGCCTTTTGTACAGTGTGGTGTACGATAATAGACGATAATATTGACATGTTATAACAAAACAACTATAATACGAAAGTAAAAAAAAAAAAAAAAATAAAAAAAAAAAAAAAAAAAAAAAAAAAAAAGATAAATAAATAAATGAATAAAAAAATGAAAAATAAAAACGAATGAACAGCAATGAAACGAGATCAAGAAGAAATGAACAACATTAACACAATAACATAAAATAAAACAAAAAAACAACAACGAAAACAAGAGAACACAATAACAAAAACAAAAAACAAAACAATAACAAAAACAACATAAAAAAAAAAAAATAACACAAAAAACAAAAGAACAATAATAACAAAAGAAGTTTACTTTGATTTTTTTTTTTATTTACTTAACCAATAAATGGCCACCAAATGTTTTCTCTCTCTCTGGCGATTGAAATAAATAACAGTTAATTAATAACATGAATATTAAGTTACATACATAATGTCCACGTTTAATTTCATGATCTTCCTCGCTCTAATAAAGCGCTTGGCTAATTATATAAGCTTAAATCTAATCTATTTAAAGTAAGTATCATTAACCTTTTACATGAGTGTGGTTCGTATCATTTGTTCTCTGATAATGAAGAACAAGAAAACCTGTTCTAAGCCTTAAGGCGATCGAGATAACGGGGGGACACGTATCTGTTCTTCAGGTTGTATTTGTTAGAAGTTGTGTGGTGGTGAAGTTGGCGGTGATGGTAGTGGTGGTGATTGTGGTGGTGGACTGGTGGTGGTGCTGGTTTCGGTAGCGGTGATGTAGTGGTGATAACTGATAATGATGATCATGATAGTAATAATGACAATGATAACAACAACGACAACAATAACAACAAAGACAACTATACCAAACACCTAAAAAACGGCAACGAACACCATCACTCATAACACCGGAATGAAAATCAACCAAAATAATCGGTTACGGAGAGTCCCAACACGCACACAGACGAAGCCCAGGAGACGCGTCGCCCAAGAAACAATACCGGTTTTTTGTTTTTTTTTCCTCTCCGTTTTCCCCAGGACTTGCATAGGCAACTTGGACCATTCATCTGTTGCGAAATGTGAATGAGTTCTGAGTGACCATGAACTGATTTTTTTTATTGAAGGAGGCGATGTGTATCTCTTTTGGAGTAGGAAGGAGTATGTACGTACATGCATACATACATACATACATATATACATATATATACAGACAGACAAACAGACAAACAGACAGACACACACACACACACACACACACACACACACACACACCAAAACAACAAGAAACAACAACAAGCACAGAGAGAGAAAAGGGAGAAGAGAGAGAGGAGAAAAGAGAGCAAGAGAAGAGAAAGAGAGAGAGAAAGAGAGAGAAAAAGAGAAGAACAAAAAGAGAAAGAGAGAGAAAGAAGAGAAAGAGAGAGAAGAGAGAGAAGAGAAGAAGAGAAGAAGAGAGAGAGAGAGAGAGAGAGAGAGAGAGAGAGAGAGAACACCGCAACAACTTTTGAAATCATACCGAAATAAATACTCCTACTGTATCGACGAGACCCTTAAAACCCCTTAACTTTCCAAACAGGCTATTTTAATGTAGTCTAGCCATCTCGAAAGCCCAGTGTCTTTGATCGCCCAACCTCAAGGCACGCAAGGACACCCAACGCACAATTCAAAACGGTTTTTACAGCTCCTCTTCGTGACTTGTTTGTAAAGGTTGGAAATAATGGTTGTATCCTGCCTGGAATATGATGATAATGGTAAAGGTGGCGGTGGTGGTGGATGGTGGGGGAGGGTGGGGGAGGATGGTGGGGGGTGGATAATTCCCTCCGTGTCTGTACGAATTGGCGTTGATGAGCAGACATCATTAGCGGTTTTCCATGAGCGGTTTGCCTGATCTTGTTCGTTTAAACGCCGTCTCTTTGTCTCGTCATGACAATTAGGAAGCATTGATGAACGCAATTTGATCTCCGTCCCTCTTCTTTTTTTCATTATTTGTCCTTCGTTCCTCTGATTGGAGTCTTAGGTCTATGCATGCAACACGAATTGCTTGTTAGCTGCAACTACACGCAATCAAAGATACGATCGGTGAGTGCGTTGCGGCCAAGAAAGTTCTAAATCGTGATTCTCAAGAGCCTTGTTTACACAGTCGGAATACAAAAGGTCTGGGAAGGGCATTTCGGGTTTCTGTAACGGTGCTCGCGGTTCGTAAAAATCACAAAGATAATTTTATTATAGTCTTTTTATTTTATAGACGACGGGGGAGCAGCGGGTCTGAAACTAAAGTACGTTTTGCTCTGTGAAATATTCCAAGGACTTTGTGAGTTGCTCTAGTTTACAATCGTTTTGCATGTCATTCATTCTCATACTTTTTTGTTTTTCATTTTCCGTTAACCAAACTCAACATCCTCGCGTTCCTTTACACTTCGCGCTCATGCTCTTCGCGAAAAATTATGAACTAAGGAAAAAAGGAAGAAAAAAAAACCGCTTTTATACTCTGTGTTTAGTCTAAATGCTTGCGTCTTTATCAGGAGGTTTTATTACATATCAGTAAAATGAATGAAAACTGTTTGCTTTCATTGAGTCACTTAATTTACATATCTGACGTCTGCATATCTGACTGATCTTGTCTCATATCTATTAATTTATATGTTTGGTTATTTATTCATATAACATTCATTTTTTTTCTTTTTATATTTTCTTTTGGAGGAATGTGAAGAAGCCTGATAGATGTAAACACGTTGTTCAAAATGGAAAGAGAACTTTGTTTCACTAACTTTTGGATATGAATGATACATATATAAGACTCAAGTTTGCTTTATTACATATACTGGCTAACCATGGTTCCGTTTGTGTACCAAAACATTGAAATAGATGGGAAAGAGTTTGGGTGTTTGAGCGGAATGAAATTGAAAATGGGAAACGTATGCTAATTCTTCGAGTATATTTACCGTCCTTAGATATCTGGACAGTTTAAGTTTGTTTCTGTAAAAAAAAAGAAAAAAAAAAAAAAATGCCTCGTTTATTTTGAACTTAAAAAAAAAATCTTGTAGTCTTATACTACACTAATTTCCTTCCTTGTTTCAAAACAACTAAATCGAAAATTTGCAGCTTAATGACCCAGCAAGATAAACCAGACTATTATTATTTTACTTATTTATTTATATATCTATTTTATTTTATTTACTTATTTATATATTTTTTATTTATTTATTTATTCATTTTTATTTATTTATTATGAACCAGCTTATCATTATTTCATTTATTTATTTTGATTTAATTTTATTTAATTTCTTATTAGATAACAGTCCAGCCTTCTCCTTTGCAGGCAAATATCCAGCCTCCCATTTTCGCACGAGAGAAAAATACAAAACCTCTTTCCAGACACCATGGAAAAAGGGACACACACACACATACACAAAACAGATAAATAACACGAAAAAGCATTATGCAAAAAAAAAATATATATACATATATAATAATAATAATAACACTAATAATAATAACACTGGCCTGGACAAAAAAAAAAAAAAAAAAAGAAAGAAAAAGAAATATAAATAAACAAATAAAACAAAGAAAAGAAAGGCAAGTAATAATAATAATAATAATAATAATAATAATAATATTATTATTATTGTTATAATAACACTAATAATAATAATAATAATAATAATAACACTAATAATAATAATAATAATAATAATAATAATAATAATGACAACAACAACAATAATAACAAACACGCCTAATGCAACACAGACACTGACCTGGACACGAGGTTCCCGCCTGACACGACCTGGAGACGGGGTTGAACACGAGGTTGGTGCCGCATCGCTGGGAGAAACCCCGCCCCCCCCAGCATGACACATAGCGCTCACATGTCGTTGCGTCGGGAAAGTTACCGAAGGGGGCAGCGCAGCGGGGGTCGATCGGCGACTGCAGAAGGGGCGGAGAGAAAAAAGGGAAATTTTGAGGCGTATTGTGTGTGTGTATTACGGGGGTCGATTGGTGATTCTGTGTGTGTTGGGGATGGGTGGGGTGGGTGGGAGGGTTAAAGAGGGGAGGAGGGGGTGGAAAAAATATTTTTATTTTTAAGTGTATTATGTATGTATAACGGGTCAATTGGTGACTACAGCGGGGGATGGGGGGGGGGGTGAAGATGGGGGTGGGGTTAGATACAACTGAATCATCTTTTGTGTGTGTGTGTGTTCGTGCGTATGCGTGCGACAAACACAAAACATCACAAACACACAGACCTGAATATATAAATATGTGCAAATCTATATGTACTAATTTATCCACAAACGTAAATATAAAGTAACCGATATCAACAACCTGCCAAAATACTACACTGCAAAGATGAAACCATGCAACAGCCTTTCAACCTATGAGAGTGCGAGCTGCCACGCCCAGCAACTGTCTCTGTTGTGCAGTTTTTATATACTTTGTTTGTTTGTTTCAGGAGGGTTGTTTTCTTTGTTAGCATGTTCACTTGTTCAGTAGTTTGCCTCTCTCTGACTCTCTGGCTTTCTGTGTGTCTTTTTTACTGTCTCTGTCTCTGATTCTCTCTCTCTCTCTCTCTCTCTCTCTCTCTCTCTCTCTCCTCTTTATCCCTCTCCTCCTTATCCTTATCCCTCTCCTCCTTCTCGTTCTTCTCCCTCTCCCTCTCCCTCTCCTTCTCCCTCCCTCTCCTTCTCCCCCTCCTTCCAAAGTATTCGAAAATCATTCAAGAAAAACAAACTGATAAACGGAAGCCTCCACCCATAAAAATCCAAAAATCCAGATCAACAAACAATCGAAAAACGAATCCACAAATCCCAAACCACGAGATGAAAAAGAAGAAGAAATCGAAGCGTTACGCAAGCAAGATCCAAAACGCCAGCATCACCCTCTTGTACCCCGGCTTACTACGAACAACACGGGCTTACGTAACCAGAAACGCCGACTTTGGGTACGGACTGTGAGGAGGAACAGAAGAAGTGGCCGCGCCCCTTTGACTGCTTGTCCGCCTGTCAATTAGTTGCGTCTCGGTGATGAGAGAGAAGGAAGAGGGATAGATAAATACGCATGTATATAAATGTGTGTGTGTGTGTGTGTGTGTGTGTGTGTGTGTGTGTGGGTGTGTGTGTGGTGTGTGTGGTGTGTGAGTGTGTGTGTGTGGGGTGTGTGTGTGTTCATATATATTATAATATATATATTATATATATATATATATATATATATATATATTATATATATATATATAATATATATATATTTTACATATACATATATTATAACTATATATATATATATATATTTTATATTTTATAAATTTTTTATTATATTTATATATATACATATATATATACATATAATAATATATATATATATATATCACATTATAGACATATATATATATATATATATCTATATTATTATATATCTATATACATATATACCATATATACTATACATATATACATCATACCACACACACACACACACACACACACCACACACCACACACACACACGCATATTATATATATATATATATATATATATATATATATATATATAATATTTTATATATATATATATATATATTATATATATATATTAATTTTATTATAATATATATTATAATTATATATTAATATATATATATATATATATATATATATATATATATATATATATATATTATTATAATATTATATATATGTGTGTGTGTTGGTTGTGTGTGTGTGGGGTGTGTGTTGTGTGTGTGTGTGTGGGTATGTATGTATATATGTGAGAGAGAGAGAGAGAGACAAATACACTAAGAGAAAGACGCAGGCAGAGAAACAGAAACAGAGACAGAGACGGAGAGAGAGAGAGAGAGAGAGAGAGAGAGACAGAGACAGAGACAGAGAGAGGGACATCCGGGTACCAGCGAGATCGAGAGACCCATAAACCTGCTGGCGAGACCCGAGTGATATCCCGAGGACGCTGGTTAGACTCCTGCGGTTTCTCGCTGCCGCCCCTCGCCGCGTGGGACCAGGGGCGCCAGCTCTATCCTTCCGCTCCCTTCCCAACGGGGGGGGGGGGG
>NC_051411.1:3788061-3808274 GCF_015228065.2 Penaeus monodon
ATGCGAGGATCATATTAAACATCTTTCCAACTATTTTCTGATGTACTTCAAAAATATCAAGATCCATGATGAACAACCATCAATGGTCTTCATTATAGGTACGTACTATATGAAATGCTGTCATATTTACCAGGTAAGATTTCCTGAGTGGATTGAGGAGGCTTTCCCCCTTCTTACTTGGTTTGGGAGAGTGGAAACATTACGATTCCATTTTTGCACTTTGGAAGCTGGAAAGGTTCCAGAGTGACAAGTGTGATGTTTCAGAGGGAATGTCAGGGGATTGCGTATGTCGTCAGGGGCGAGAGCTGATCTTGTAAAGTTCTTCATTTCCTCACCCCCCACCATTCATGGCAGATGAATAAGCTTCACACCATAATCAAGCTTACTACGAATACAGCGCTCGGTAAAGCTGCAGGAAGCGTTTGCGGTCGGCACCCAAGATAAAATGTGAAAAGCACCCGAAAAATACGAAGTGCTTTTTAGCCTGTATTTCAAACTGTTTGATGTGAGGCACCCATGTAAGTCTTGAGTCAAAAAATTAGACCAAGTAATTCACTTCTTGAACAAAATTGGCAGTGGTTTGCTTCCTAAATAGATGGGAAGGATGAATTTTCCTCGTTTGTGGAAATGCATAGCCATGGTCTTGCTTGAGGGAAAATTTGAACCCATGATATGTTGTCCACTGTACAACGGATTACTGCAGCCTGATATGTCCTGCACATACTGTAAGCTTTCATACTGAGCAGTAAAGTGTAGTCATCACATACAGATACATGAGACAGAACTTGGAAACAACATGTAACAATGTATTTTATAGCAATGGCAAACATGGTCACACTTAAGACACTCCTTGGCGACCCTTCCAGCTGATCTTCCGGTTAGAGAAACTGTTTCCCACCCGAACTTTAAATTTCATGTTAGAAAGGCAGTTTCGTATGAAGGTAGGTAATGATCCTATTAAAAACCAAAGAGCTTACAACTTCTTGGAGCGAGGCCATGCTTCCAAGTGTATCATAAGCCTTTCAAGGTTCAAAGAAGGACTGTAACTGTGACGTCGCTATGCGAAGGAAATTCTGCTATAGCAGTTTCCATCCTTACAAGTGCATCTGTGGTCGATCTCAATCTTCTAAACCCATATTGATTGGAGTCAGCAAATTTTCCTTTCTAGCAACCATGTCACCTGAAAGTTTACCATTTTCTCCATCAGCTTTGCAGATGCATACTGGTGAGGGAAAATTGGTCTGTAATTTCCTGGTGTGGAAGCATTCCTTGACCAAGGTTTAGGGACAGGAATGATTATAGACTCTTTCCATGTGGATGGCACTGTCCTACTATGATATCCTATGAATAGGTCCAACAAGAACTTCTGTGAGCTCTTCTGGCAAGTGAGATATTCATGGTTATGGAATATCGTCACTTCCTGGGCAGTCTTACGGCAGAGCTGCAAAGCAGAGTCCATTCTCCTTGCGTCAAAAAATGGCAAGTTGTATGGGAGTCTGCGGCAGTCCTACTGGAAGAACGACACTGGGTTGTCGTTCCTGTTCAGCCCGAAGAGTGGAGAATCGGGGCAGTGTAAGATGTCCAGGAGAGATCTATACCATGGATTTAGCTAGACTCATTAGAAAACATTTTTTTTTTATCTGGTGATGAATTATGCCACACTATTCAAACAGGTGGTGAACAGTGATGTGCGCTTTCAGCGATCTTACGCACTTTCCATACCCATGCTAAGGGGGTCCAAGAGTTAATCAAGGAGAACTACTGTCTCCATGACGTCGTCTGGCCTCCTTTAAGCACTCGCCTGCCCCTGGCTCGGTCCTTTTTTTGGAAGGGTCAAGGTTACAATCACTGGGGCGTCGTTTCAATACCGTAAGGCAACTTTTCTTGACTTGAAGCTGTTGGCATTCATCAGATCACCATGGTACTGGAGGTCGACGGAAATGGCCACTACTTTGGGACGTTCTCCTGCAAGGTGAATTCGTGATGTGAAGTGATAAACAGCATCTTGAACACATGGAAATCATTCACAGATCCATGCAATAAGCAGGTGATCTAAAAAGATTCCAGTCCGCATGGTTCAAGTCCCATCTCGCATTCCATTGGCGGGAATACCATTCAACCTCTCAAAAAACTATTGGAAAATGGTCGCTTCCATGGAAGTCTTCCATAACCTGCCAAGTGAAATTCATCTGTGAATCAGGGAGACAATTGGACAGGTCAATATTGGAGAGAATGTACCAGTTTGAATTTGTGAAATGTGATGGGAAGTGTCACTGTTCAATAAAAGCCATCTACTCTTAGGAGCAGGACTCCAAGGCCCTTCCGCGAGGGTGCACAAAGTGTCTCCCCAGAGGTGATGCCGACCATGAATATCTCCCAAGAGTAGAAATGGATGCTGGCAACTGCTCAAGTAGATTTCAAATCATTAATGTTCAGATTATGTGGAGGAAGGTAGATGCCAACAGTGTAAGGTCGTGTCAAGCTATTCTCACAGCCTTCACAGCAGTGTTGTCTGCAGTGGGATGGCTGGAAAGGAATATACTGAGCGTACCAGTACTGCCCTCCTCCATGAGGTCCATTGTCAAAAGTCCATCATGGGTTGAATTTGGAATCCTATCAGGGAAATGGTACAATTTTCCCTGGTCATAATCTCTTGTAGGCATACACAAACTGGGTTTATGAAGCAGATGTTGCAGTTCTTCCCATTTTGCATGAATTCCATGACAGTTCCATTGGATGAGGGTATCCAGTTCTTTAAATTAGTTTTTCATAAGGTGTTCTGGCAGCACCTTGGGTCAAGGTTTGCCCTACACCTTTAGGCTGTCCCTTTCCAGGATCTGGGAGAGTCTTTTGAGTGGATTGTTTACCGGCAGCAACTGTTTCCACAGGCTTCCTTTTGACAGGCTCAGGATTTCTTTGCCTGGGCAAAGACCGGACCTGAGCCTTTGCTCAGGGGCATTATGCCTAGCCGCAGAGCCCCTGTGGATGTGGTAGCAGCTGGAGCTGTCACCGTTGAGACCCCTGGAGCCCTTCCTGACGGCTCCAAAGACCCCACCTTGAAAATGAGTCTTTGAAACAGACTCAGGATTCCTTGCCTGGGCAAAGGGCCAAAACCAGGAGCCTTTGCTTCAGGGGCATTCTGCCCTAGCAGCAGAGGCCCATGTGGATATGGTGCAGCTGGGGGCTGTCACATGAGGCCTCTGGAAGCCTCACCTGATGCTCCAAGACCTACTTTGGGAGGAGGAGTCTCCTCAATAGACCCCTCACTCCTACTTCCGTTTCTGGGAATTCACCAGAAGCAGTTTCAGGCAAGGGGATGAGGTTTGGAAAGAAGTGGAAGATGTGTGTGGCGTAAGAAGTATTGGAGGGCACGGTGGTGGGAAGGAGGACGAGCCAGAACCGAAGCAAGGATTTACCTGTATGTGCAACAGCACACTGGCACGTCGCTTTGCCTCTGAAAACTAACTGTCTCCTTGCTCTTTATATCAATACTTCTTTCTCAAATTTGTATTCTTTTACACTGCTTGCAAGAAGCTTCATGAGCTTCTTTGCAGTGGTAAAAACAAAAAAACAAAAAAAAAAAAAAAAAAAAAACAGCATATTGACCTAGACAGTGTCATCATCTTGATGACCTGTCACTACCACACTTTACACATATTCTTGTTGTCCATTTTCCTTAAAAACAGAAAGGAGTTGGCTCCAGGCCCATAACCCTGCAGTGGAAGCCACGCATAGGGTTGGGCACATATGGCTTTACCTTAAGGGGGTATCATGCCAACTAACTGATTCTGGAAGGACCACGTATTAAAAGTTAGAAGGAGAGCTGGTGTAGACTGTTACCAACCGTCAACTTCTTCTTAAAACTTTTTACTGCCACTACATTAAAATTCTCTAGTACCTCTAACAGTTTCTCTTCAGAAAACCTCATAGGTCTCGGGAAAAGACAATTCCCTGACATGATTGAGGTTTTGTGAGGAGAACATGAAACTTGAGCCCAGGGAGTTGCATATCGCACTCAGACGGTCACTCATATGGTGGACTGAAAAACCTCAACATCATGGCTACCATCCTCGCTGTGGGGTGATGCGAGGATCACGTTGACATGCCTCAAACTATTTTCCTATTTGTACTTCAAAAATACAAATCCATGATTGATACACCATCAATGGTCTCACTAATAGGTACTTAACTATAGGAACTATTCTCTATTTACCAGGTAAGATTCCTTAGGGAATTCAGAGGACTTTCCCTTTCTTACCTGTTTTTTTTTGGGGGAGCCCAGGAACCCTTACGATTCCCATCTTGCCCTTTGGAAGCTGGAAAGGCTCCCAGAGTGAAAACAATGTGATGCTTCAGAGGGGAATGGTTGGGGGGATTGCGTAAGTCATCAGGGAGAGAGCTAGATCGTTGTAAAATTTGTAGTACTCATACAAAGTAGAAGTCTTTTTCATCAACCCCCACCCACCAATGGAGTCCAATGAGGGGAAGCTATAAGTGGGCTCAAAATTCCCAACAGCCCAGGGGTAATGGAGGAAATATACGCAGCCACTATACAGTAATGAGGCCAGTCGCGGGACTATGCGCTGCCGACTGAAATATGTACCTACTGACCCTAGCCATATTTGACCCAGACCGATTGACTGACCAGCCTTGATCAAGCCACCCTCTAACCAGAATAAAGGACCAAAGAGGTGTGTTGCTAACTGCAGGGCGCAGCTAGCAACACACAGGAGTCCTGGAGGTTGAGCGATACTGCACGCTGTGCCCTGCAGCTAGCAACACACCTCTTTGGTCCTTTATTCTGGTTAGTACGGGTGGCTTGATCAAGGCCTGGTCAGTCATCGGTCTGGCTCAAATATGGTAGGGTCAAGAAGGCACTATTCAGCAGGTAGCGCATACGTCCCGCGACTGCCATCAGTATTTAATATGGCGTGTATATTCTCATTACCCCTGTGGCTGGTGGAGATTTTGAGCACCAACTATAGCTCCTCTCGTTGGATCCCATGGGGGGTGAGGGAGGGTGAAGGAAATGAAGAATTCGAATTGTATAGTCTACAAAAGTTACAAAAGATCAAGCTCTCTCACTGATGACCTAAAGCAATCCCTGAACATTCCCTCTGGAACATCACATATTGTCACTCTGGAACCTTTCCAGCTTCCAAAGGCAAAAAAAATAGGAATCGTAAGGTTTCCCACGCTCCCAAAACCAGGTAAGGAAGGGGAAACAGTCCTCCTCAATCCACTAAGGAAATCTTACTGATTAAATATGAAAGCATTCATATAGTAATTATCTAGCAGTGAAGACCATGATGGTGTATCAATCATGGGATCTTGACATTTTGAAGTTCATTGGAAAAATAGTTGAGGTAGCTATGTCAACTGATCCTCGCATCACCCCACAGCGAGATGGGAGCCTGATAGTTGAGTCTCGGTCCATAAACGAGAGTGACCGTCTGCTTGCGATATGCAACATTCCTGGGGCTCAAGTTTCATGCTTCTCTCACAAAACCCTCAATCAGTAGTAAGGGAATTGTCTTTTTTGCGAGACCTGATGAGGATTCTCAGGAGAAGAAAACTGTTAGAGGAATTAGAGAAGTTTAAATGTAGTGGAAGTAAAACATTTTAAGAAGAAAGTTGATAGTTTGGAACAGTCGACACCAGCTCTTCTCCTAACTTTTAAAAACATTAGTCCTTCAGGAATCGGTTAGTTCGCAAGATACCACTCAAGTAAAGCCATATGTGCCCAACCCTATGCGGTGGTTCCACTGCCAAGGTTATGGGCATGGAGACAACTCTTGCAGTTTTAAAGAAAATGGACAACCAAGAGTATGTGTTAAAGGTGGACAACAGGTCATCAAGGAGATGACAACTGTCCAGGTTCCAATATGAGTCCACATGCAAAGACGCGTATGAAGCTTCTCAAAGCAATGTAAAAGGTACACAATTGAAAAGACGTATTAGGTAATAAGGAGCAAGGAGAAATTAGTTTCCAGAGGCAAAGCGACATGCCCTTGTGCTGTTTGCACAGCCAGGTAGGTCCTTTTCTGCGGTTCTAGCCCATCCTCCTTCCCACCAACCCTTGCCCTCCAATGCTTCTTACAGCACACACTCTGCCACTTCCTCTAAACCTCAGTCCCAATTGCTGACCACTGCCTACTGGTGAGTTGTTCCACAGCAACGGAGAGGATGATGAAGGGTCTATTGAGGAGACTCCTCCCAAAGTAAGGTCTTTGGAGCCATCAGGCAAGGCTCCAGAGGCCTCAACAGTGACAGGGGTGCAGACCGCACAACGCTTCTACGGCTTTACCGAGCGCTTATTCGTAGTAAGCTTGATTATGGATGTGAAGCTTATTCATCTGCAACTCCCACTGTTCTACGGATGTTGGACTCGGTCATTAATGAAGCTCTCAGAATCTGTACTCGGGGCTTTCAGTCTTCACCTGTGGAGTCCCCTGGTATGCTGAGAGTGGAAAACCACCTCTTCATTACACCAAGATTACATAATCCTGATTTACTACACGGACTAACAAAGGATCTCAGATCTCCTACATACAAGATTGGTTTTCAACCCCCTTGAAGATAGCCGATCATATGGGAGGAGAATGAAGGAATCTTGTGGAAGATCTTAATTTAAATCTTCTAAGGGTTCTGGCGTTGGGAATTCCCAATTTCTGCCTTGGACTAATCAAGTCGAGCTGGATTTAGTTGGGAATTGGCGAAAGGGGAGAGATCGAGCAGAAGGCAAAGAGATTTCTTCAGCACATTTCTAAATACCGTGCGATCAGATGCACTTTATACAGTATGGTTCGAAATCTGAAAATGGTGTGGTTTTGCCGGCAGGGAGCAGAAGGAAGACTGGCATACTGGCAGTCTTCTCTAGCAGCCTTCGATCTTCACTGCAGAGTTACATGCCATCCTTACAGCAGTTAAGATGAAACTAGAGATCGTACGACCCATTGTTGTGATATATGTGACTTCTCGTAGTTGCCTTGCAAGCAATCAAGAGCTTAAACTCATCAAATCAGTAGTGAGGAGATTTCAAGATTGGATGCACTGATGTCAACCCGTAAAAAGATAACTCTATGTCGGGTGCAGCGCATGTTGGTATCAGTGGGAATGAAGCGAAAGCTGATCAGAAAGAAGCCAAGGCAGCTGCCGCTCATCTTGTGATTGCCGTGTTCCTCTCCCACACACCGACCTGAAACCCAGCATCAGAAGTTGTCTCGGTGGATAAATTGATGGAACAAGGAGGCATACCTACAGAAAACAAACTGCAAACATTAGAGCTGACCTTGGCAGTTGGGCAACTAGCATCCATCCAACCGAAAAGTGGGAATGTGGTATTCAACAAGACGACGAATCGGGCACACAAGGACTGACTCTGGGCCAATGATGGACTAAAAATGAAGCACTTTGTGATGGATGCAAGAGCATTAACGATCGCAAATGTAGTGAAAGATGGTGCAACATTCTCAGACCAAAGACGCTAGTATTTGTCTCCCCCATCATACATGAAAAATGTATTAGGGGGAAGAATTGTGAAATAGAGGTCTTATTAATTTCCTTAGGAGGACTAATATTTTTAAAATATTTAATTAGCTAATGTTTATGCAATAATTTTACTGCACTTAGAGGCATATTATTTATGCTTGATTTGTAATCTATTTATTGTTATTGGTAAGATATTTATCGATAGATTTTAAGTTTTAAACATTTTAATATTTCTAGTTAACAAGGTATTCGCCGCTAATGACCTTAGCTGTTGACGCGGCAGATAATATTAAATAATCAATCAATCAACAGTGACAGCTCCAGCTGCCACCACTTCCACAGGAGCCTCTGCTGCTAGGCAGAATGCCCCTGAAGTAAAGGCTCAGGCACGCCCTTTGCCCAGACAAAGGAATCCTGAAACCTGTCCAAAAGACTCCAGCTGCCACAACATCCACCCAAAGGGGGCCCGTGGGCCCTCCGCGCTAGACAGAATGCCCTGAAGCAAAGGTCAGGTCCGTCCTTGTGCCAGGCAAAGAAATCCTGAACCTGTTCAAGGAAACTGTAGAAACGAGTTCAAGGTCAACATAATATTAAAAAGGTACTCAGGATCCTGGAAAAGGGACAGCTTAAAGGTGTGAAGGCAAAACTTGACCACAGGTTGCTGCCAAACACCTTATGAAGAAATAATATAAAGGAACTGGATACCTTATCCAATGGAACTGTCAGAGAATTCATGGAAAATGGGGAAGAACTGCAACATCGATAGCTTCACATAACACAGGTTTGTGTATGCTACAAGGAGATTATGACCAGGGAAAATAGTACCCATTTCCTGAAAGGATTCCAAGTCAGCCCATTAGGAACCACCTGCAGACAACACTGCAGGTTGAAGGCTGTGAGAATAGCTTGACCACAAACCTTACACTGTATGCAATCCATCTACCTATCTCCCACATATTCTGAGCATTAATGATTTGGAAATCTACTTGGGCAGTTGCCACATCCATTCTACTCATGGGAGATATCAATCGTCGGCAATCACCTCTGGGGAGACACTCTGTGCAACCATCGAGGGGAAGGGCCTGGAGTCCTTGTTCTAAGAGTAGATACAGTTTTTACGGAACAGTGACATCCCACAATTGCCAAATTCACAACCGGGACATTTCCAATATAGACCTATCAATAGCTACCTGATTCAACAGTTGGAACTTCACTTGGCAGGTCATGGGAAGACTTGCATGGAAGTGAACCCTTTCAAATACTGTTGCAGGAGGTTGAATGGTATTCCCAGCCAATGGAGTGCAGGAGATGGCGACTTGAAATGCGGACTGGAATCTTTTTCAGATCAACTGCAGGTATTGCAAGGATCTGAATGATATTCCAGTGGGTATTAAGATGCTGTTAATCACCCACAATCACGAATCACCCGCAGCTAGAAGCAATTCCATTCCGAAAAGTAGCGGCCATTAGCGTCGAACTCTAGTTACCATGGTGGTCTGAGAATGCAACAAAGCTGTGCAGAGCAAGAAAGCTCGCATTAAGGCAATGAAACGACGCCCCAGTGATGTAACCTGGATCAATTACAAAGAAGACCCGAGCCAAGGCCAGGCGCGTGTAAAAGGAGGCTAGACGGACGTTCGTGTAGACAGTATGTCTCCTCAATTACCTCTGGGGACCCCTTAGCATGGGTATGGGGACAAGGTGCGTAAGATGCTGGAAAGAGGCAGATCCCAGTCACAACCTACTCTGAAGAGCTGGCATAATCATCACAGAGAAAAAAGATGTTGCCAATGAGTTAGCTAAATACATGGCAGAGATCTCATCTGGAGCATCTTACACTGCTCGATTCTCCACTTTTCGGACAGAACAGGAAACAACACCCAGTGTCCGTTCTCAGTGGACTGCAGCAGAACTTCCATACAAACTTGCCATTTTGTGCACAAGGAGATGGACTTAGCTTTGCAGCTCTGCCATAAGACTGCCCCAGGAAGTGACGATATTCCATAACAAATGATATCTCACGACCAGAGAGCTCCCAGAAGTTCCTGTTAGAACCTATTTAATAGGGATCTATTAGGAGGGACAGTGCCATCCACCATGGAGAGAAGCTATAATCATTCCTGTTCCTAAACCTGCAAAGATGTTCGCACCAGGAATTACAGACCAAATTTCCTCACCAGCTGCCATAATTAAGTGGATGGCGAAATGGTCAAACTTCAGGTTGGGGGACATGGTGCTGGACCCAAGAGAAATGTGTTGAAACCAATTATCAATCTGGCTTTAGAAAATTAAGGGATCAACACACAGAGCACTCTGAGGATGCGAAACGCTAACAGAGAATTCTTCGCACAGTGATGTCACATGATAGCAGTCTTCTTCGACCTTGAAAAGGCTTACGATACTACTTGGAAGCATGGCATACCCAAGAAGCTGTATGACATTGGTTTAAGAGGAGCATTACCTACCTTCATACAAAGCTTCCTTGCTGACAGTAAAAATTTAGAGTTCTGGTGGGAAAACAGTTCTCAACTGGAAAAGATCAGCTGGAAGGGGTCCCCACAGAGAGTGTCTTAAGTGTGACCCTGTTTGCCATTGCTATAAATGACATTGTAAAGGTTGTTCCAAGTGCTGTCTCATGTAATCTGCAGACTGCAATAAATCAGGATGTACAGTGGGCAACATATCATGGGATTAAATTTTCTCCAAGCAAGACCATGGCTATACATTTCCACAACGAGGAAAAGTTCCATCCTTACCTCTATTTAGGAGCCAAACCCACTCAATTTGTCCAAGAGGTGAAGTACTTGTCTAATTTTTGACTCAAGACTTCTATGGGTTGCATCACATTCAAACAGTTTAAAGGAAGGCTACAAAAGTACTTAAGATTTTGCGGGGCTTTCACATTTATCTTTGGGGTGCAGACCGCACAAACCGCTTCTACGGCTTTACCGAGCGCGTATTCGTAGTAGCTTGGACTAGGATGTGAAGCTTATTCATCTGCAACTCCCACTGTTCTCCGGATGTTGGACTCGGTTAATAATGAAGATCTCAGAAATCTGTACTGGAGCTTTCAGGTCTTCACCTGTGGAGTCCCTGGTATGCTGAGAGTGGGAGAAACCAACCTCTTTCATTACAGCGGGACTACCTGAAACCTGATTTACTACACCAGACTACAAAGGCATTCATGGATCTCATACATACAGATTGGTTTCCAAACCCCCCTTGAGGATAGCCGATAATATGGTAGGATGAATGAGGAACCCTTGTAGAAGAACTTAATTTTAAGTTCTCACTAAGGTTCTGGCTGTTTGGAATTCCCCAATTTCTGCTTGGACGATCAAGTCGAGCTGATTTGGTCGAAGTGGGAAATCGGGAGAGATCTTAAGCAGAAGTCAGAGAGAGATTTCTTCAGCACATTTCTAGTACCAAGGATCAGATACATATATATATATTACAGATGGTTCGAAATCTTTGAAAATGGTGTGGCTTTGCTAGCAGTGAGCAGAAGGAAGACTGCATCTGGCAGCAGCATTTCCTCTAGCTAGCCTCCGATCTCACTGCAGAGTACATGCCATCCTCGCAGCAGTTAAGATGACTAGAGATCTTATGAACCCATTTATTGTGATATATGTGACTCGGTAGTGCTTGCAGCAAATCAGAGCTTAAAACTGCACCACATCAATAGTGAGGGGACGTTCAAGATTGGCTTGCACTGATGTCAAAACGTAAAAAGATGAAACTCTGTGTTGGGTGCCAGCGCATGTGGTGTCAGGTGGGAATGAGCGAGATGATCAGAAGGCCAAGGGCAGCTGCCGCTCAGCCTTGTGATGCGCGTTTTCCTATCCCACACAACGACCTGAAACCCAGTATCAAGGAGTTGTCTTCGCGAATAAATGGAAAGGAAACAATCGGGCATTCGCAGAAATAACTGCGAGAGATTAGAGATACCTTGGAGTTGGGTGACTAGCATCCATACCAAACCGAAAAAGTGGAAGGTGCATTAAACAGGCTAAGAATAGGGCATTTTTTATTTTTTTTTGTTTTTTTTAGGGCACCAAGACCGACTCATGGGCCCGATGATGGCTAAAAATCAAGCACCTTGGGTAGGATGCCAAGAGGCCTTTAAGAATCGCACATGTAGTGAAAGATGGCAAATTCTCAGGACCAAGACTATGTAATTGTCTCCCCATATACACTGAAGAATGTATTAGGGGAGGATTGTGACATAGGAGGGTCTTATTAGTTTCCTTAGGGAGACTAAATCTTTTTTAATAAAATTTAATTATGCATAATGTTTATGCAATAATTTTATACACTTAGAGTATAATATTTACACCTTGATTTTTAATTTGTTTATTGTTATTTATAAGATAAGTTTTAATCATTTTAATACTTCTATTTAACAAGGTATTCGCCGCTAATGACATTAGCTGTTGACGCGGCAGATAATTTTAAATAATCAATCAATCAAACGGCGACAGCTCCAGTTGCCAACACATCCACAGGGGCCTCTGCTGGTAGGCAGAATGCCCCCAAAGGAAAGGCAAAGAAATCCCGAGCCTGTCTAAAGGAAGCTTGTGGAAACCAGTTCCACAGGTAAACATCACCTCAAAAGATTCTCCCAAGATCCTGGAAAGGGATAGTCTAAAGGTGTCGGGCAAACCTTGACCACAGGTGCTGCCAAACACCTAATGAAGAGGTAGTTTCAAGAATTGGATACCCTAATCCAGTGGAACTGTCAGGGAAATTCAGGAAAAAGGGAAGAACTGTAAACATCTGACAGCTTCATGTAACCAGTTTGTTTATGCCTTACAAGAGATTATGACCAGGGGACAATGCCCATTTTTCTGAGAGAATTTCAAATTCAAGCCCATTATGAGACATTTGATAAAAGACTCATGGAAGTAGTAGGAGTAATTGTATACTTCAGGAAATTCCTTTCCATGCCATCAATGCAGACAACAATGGAGGTGACGGCGTGCTTGACATAACCTTACACTGTTGCATCCATCTACCTTCCTCCACTTATTCTCAACATAGATGATTTGGAGATCTATTGGGTAATTACCACATTCATTTCTACTTTTGGGAGGATTTCAATGGTTGGCATCACTTCTGGGAGACTGGAAAACCTCGAGGAAGGGCCTTGAATCTTGTTCTCAAACTGGGTCATTCTTCAATATAGACTGTCACTTGGTTCACCTTATTCACAGATGAATTTACTTGGAGGTAATGGAAGACTTACATGGAAGCGACCACGTTCCAAATACTTTTGTAGGAAGGTGAAATGGTATACCAGCCAAGGGAGTGCAGAGATGGCGACTTGAACATGCAGGACTGGAATCTTTTTAGATTAACTGCAGTATTTGCAAGGATCTGTGAATGATTTCTAGTGTGTTCAAGGTTGCTGTAATCACTTCAACATGACGAATTCATCTCGCAGCAGAAGCATCCTTTCCCAAAAAGGGTGGGGCAGTAGAGTACCGTTGACCTCTAGGTACCATGGTGGTCTGATGAATGCAGTTGACAAAGGCAATTGAAACGTGACGCCAGTGATGACCTTGATCTATTACAAAAGAACCGAGCCAAGGCCAGGACGAGTGATAAAGGAGGCTAGACGGAAGTCGTGGGACATAGTATGTCTCCTCTATAAACTCTGGACCCCTTTAGCATTGGTATGGGACAAGGTCCACAAGATTCTGGAAAGAGAACCGCAATGTCACCACCTGCTTTGAAGATTGATGGCATAGTCCTCACAGACAAAAAAAAATGTTGCTAAGAGCTAGTTAAATCAATGGCAGATATCTCCTATGGAGCATTTACACTGCCTGATTTCCACTCTTGGCTGAACGGAACGACACCCAGTGTTTCATTCTCAATTGGATTGCAGCAAGAACCTCCATGATAACATGCCATTTTTGAGCAAGGAGATGGATCTACTTTGCAGCTCTGCATAAGAATGCCCCAGGAAGTGATGATATTCCATACAAATGATATCTCAATTACCGGAGAGCATACCAAAGTTCTGTTGACCTATTCAATAGGGATCTATAGGGAGGGCACAAGTGCCATCCAATGGAAAGAGGCTATAATCGTGTCCTGTCCCCAACCTGTCAAGGATGCTTCCTCACCAGGAAATATAGACCTATTTCTTCGCACCAGCTGCATCTGCAGCTGATGGAGAAAATGGTAAATCAGGTTGACATGGCTGCTAGTAAAGGAAAACTGCTGACCCCATATCCAATGGGTTTAGAAAATGGAAGAGACCACAGATGCACTTGGAGGAGCAAACGCTTACAGATTCCATGCACAAATGACGTCACGTATAAAGCAGTTTTCGACCTTGAAAAGGCTTACAATACTTACTTGGGAAGCAATGCATATTCATGAACTGTATGGACATTGGTTTAACCTTCATACAAAGCTTCCGTGCTGACAGGAAGTTAGAGTTCGGGTGAGAAACAATTTCTTCTAATTTGGGAAGAATCTGCCGGAAGAGGGTCCCAAAGGAGTGTTGGCAACCCGCTAGTAGCAAGAGTCCTCGGAATTCAATGGAAGCCGCAGCTCTTTTCTTCTTGTTGATAAACAATCACGATAAAAATAAGATTAAGTTCCAAAGCTTGGCACTCTCCCTGAGCGCATTTCCCGCGCCCATTCAGCCCAAACCGCACCGCAGGCGCCGCCCTTCGAGGTTCCAAGGCCACGGGGGGAGGAGGGGGGAGGGGGGGAGGAGGGGAGAGGGTGACTTGCTCCGGAGCTGCGTCAGGAGGGTGGAGGTGGGGGAGGGGGGAGGGGGAGGAGGACTTGGAGGAGGGGGAAGGAGGGGGAGTGGTGGAGGATGGTGGGGGAGATGTGGAAGAAGTGATGGGGATGGTGGGGGATAATGGGAGGGGGAAAGAGTAGTGGGGTTTTGGGATGAAAGTTGGGATAGTGGTGGTGGGGAGGGGGGGGGGGCAGGAATGGAGGAGGTAAGGGTGGTGGTGATGAAGCAAGTGGTGGTGTGAGGGTCAAAGGGGCAGTGAAGGAGGGGATGGAGATGAAGAAGGAGGAGGAGGAGGAGGAGGAGGAGGAGGAGGAGGCGGAGGCGGAGGGGGAGGAGAGAGGAAGAGTAGGAGGTAGGAGGAGAAGGAGGAGGGAGGAGGAGGAGGGGGAGGAGGTAGAGGAAGAGGAAGAGGAAGGAGGCGGAGTGAGGAGGAGGAGGAGGAGGAGGAGGAGGAGGGGGAGGATGGGAGGGGAGGAGGAGGAGGGGAGGAGGAGGAGGAGGAGGAGGAGGAGAGGAGAGGAAGAGGAGAGGGGAGGAGGAGGAGGAGGAGGAGTAGAAGGAGGAAGAGGAGGAGGAGGAGGAGGAGGAGGAGGAGGAGGAGGAGGAGGAAGAGGGGGGAGGGGAGGAGGAGGAGGAGGAGGAAGTGAAGAATCGCGCCAATTGGCTCGCTTCGCGCGCCTGTTTCCGCTCGGGTCACGTGATCTCGGCCTTGAACTTGTCGTTGCGGTTTTCCTTTTTTTTTCTTCCTTTTTTTTCTTTGGTGACGCTCGTGTATTTCCTTATTGGAGATTTATCAAAACCTCGGATTAGAGATTGTAGTCCCCAGGCGATTTCTCATGTTTTGATATAGCCTCTGATCACGGCGAAAGGAAATGTAAAATATATATGTCGTAGGGAAAAAAAAAAAAATAAAACGGTAATACATTTTGTAATCAAGAAATATAGCGAATGTTAATAAAACAGATGTGATGGAGTTAATTCTTCCCTTCTCTTCTCACTCGCTCAATCTTTCTCTCTTCCCCTCTCTTTCTCCTATACACACTCTCTCTCTCCTCTTTTTTTTCCCTCTCTCGCTTTCTTACACTTTGTCTTCTTTCTCTCCTCCTCTCTCTCTCCGTTCTCTACTACCGCACCCCGCTCTCTCTCTTATATTCTCTATCTATCTTCCATTCGGCTGCGAGGCTTATAGCCATCTGCTTCTCCTCTCTTATGCCGCCTTTTCCCTCTCTCCCAATCCCTCCCCTATCTCTATGTATCTCCATACTTGTGCTCGGCCTCTCTCTAGACGTCCGTCTTCACTAAATGGCTAGCCCTCTCTCGTCCTCCATCCCGCACGCCCTCCGTTACTCCGCCCCTTCTACACGAATGCCCGGCCCTCACGCGCACATCTCCTACATTTCCCCGACGCCCTGTGACTCCGACCGTCCCACTCGAACTATCCTACGTCACTCATCCAATATACCGACCGCCCCGCTCCATTCCCGGACTACCTCTGCACCTCTCCCTTATTACGTCCTACCCTCCTTCCCTACCGCCTCCCCAATCAATGTCGCCCTCTTCCAAGGCATCCCTCCCATTACCCTCCCTTGTCCCTCTTCCATCTCATCATTCCCTTCTCCCCTCTCCTCTCCTCCTCACTCTACCTCTCCTCATTCCCTTACGCCCTCTCCCTCCTCCTACAATTCCCTAGCCCTCTTCTTACTACCTATCCATCTACCTCCTTCCCTTCTCCCTTCTCCCTCTCCTTCCTTCCCTCAGTATCTCACCCTCACGCTTCCTTCATCAGACCTCTGTCACGCTCACTGCTGTTGCTTTTATGCAAATGATCTGCAACGTTTCCGGCCAAACGAGGATCGGGCGGAAGTGCCAGTGAGAGGCGGAGGTAACAAGGTTTCTTGAAAAAAAAAAAAAGGAATTTTTAAGATGAAAGAGAGTTGCAGTTTATTATTATTATTATCATTATTATTATTATTATTATTATTATTATTATTATTATTATTAGTATTATTATATATTATTATTATTATTTTATATTATGTGGTGTTGTGTTGTGGTTGTGTTGTTGTTTTGTATTTTATTGTTATTATTTTATTTAGTAGTTATTCCCCTTTCGTTGTTTCTCTTTATCTTTATTAATCTCTGTCTGTATGTCTGTCTAGTTCTGTCTGTCTGTCTAGTCTGCTGTTCTGTCTGTATATCTATCTATATCTTATACATATCTAGCTATTCTATTACTGTCTGTCTGTCTGTCTGTCTTATATTATCTTCTGTTGACTGTTCTGTCGTCTTGCCTTGTCGATTTATCTGTCCTGTCGATCATCTATCTAACTATTATATCTTCTGTCTGTCTGTCTATCTATTTATCTGCCTGCCTGTCTGTCTGTCTGTTTGTGCGTGTGTTTGTTTGTTTGTTTGTTTATCTGTCTGTCTATGTTACATCATGTTATCAAAGCTATAAATGTGAATATAGAAACGGGAAATAGCGAACGAACCGAAAAATTATACAAACATGTAAATAAGGAAACGGGGAAAGAACGAAAGAAAGACCACACGGAAAAAAAAATACGAATAAAGAAACAGGAAATAATACACACACAAAAAGAAAGAAAGAAAAAAAAGAACAGCATAGAAAAAACAAAGAACACGTCATGAAGAACAAGCCACTTGAACATTTCCTCGTTGTTCTCTCCTCCTCACACATTAGTCACTCGCGCCCCGACAGAACAAAGGGTATCATTTGCTCGCCTGCAGGATCCTCTAAGGCTTAACTCAAAGGGGATCTGGCAACCCCCCACCCCCAACCCCCTTCTGTGTGTGAGGGGGGTTGTGTGTGTGGGGGTGGGAGGGGGGGTTGTGTGTGTGTGTGTGTGTGTGTGTGTGTGTGTGTGTGTGTGTGTGTCGTGTGTGTGTGTGTGTGTGTGTGTGTGTGTGTGTGTGCGTGTGTGTGCGTATCTAGTTTCTCTGACTATCGATAATCATAATTGTCTTTCTCTTCTCTATCTGTATATCTATCTATTTATCAGCCTGTCTATCTATCTATCTATCACTCTATCCGTCTACCCCGATTCTCTCTCGCCCCCTCCTTTTTTCCCTCCCCACCCCCCCCCTCCCTCTCCCTCTCCCCCATTCTCCCTCTCCCTCACCCACTCTCATCCATCTTCTCCCTCTCCCTCATTTTTTTAACCTCGTTCCTTCCCTCTCCCTCCCCGATCTCACGAACCAACGACCTTATCTCACCCACCTATGCCGACCCCTCATGACCTTAACCCTGAATCCCCCCCCCACCTCCCCTTAACCCCCCTCCCACCCCCACCCTCTCCCTATTAAAAAAAAAACGAACAGCATTTACGGAAGTCGACACGAGCGAACGAACGAACATTTCACACAAGAGCAGTCAGTCAGTTGCATGAACGGGAGGGGGGGGAGGGGGTAAAAAAAAAAAAAAAAAACTGCCGGTCAAATAAGAGTTCAGGAGATGATGCGCGACCGGCAGTTCTGAAGCTACTGTTTGCGTCACCTTGGCACCGGATTCGCACCGCTGAGGGTTTCTTGTACGTTGGATGGTTATCTGTACCGCGTTCTTGTTCTTGTTCTTGCTTCTGTACCGCGTTTTGTTCTTGTTCCGGCTTCTGTACGCGTTCTATGTTCTTGTTCTGCTTCTGTTACCGCGTTCTTGTCTTGTTCTTGCTTCTGTGTACGCGTTGTTCTTGTTCTTGCTTCGGTACCGCGTTCTTGTCTTGTTCTTGCTTCTGTACGCGTTCTTGTTCTGTTCTTGCTTCTGGCACCGCGTTCTTGTTATTGTTCCTTGACCTGTACCGCGTTCTTGTTCTTGTCTGCTTCTGTACCGCGGTTCTTGTTCTTGTTCTTGCTTCTGTACCGCGTTCTTTGTTCTTGTTCTTGCCTCTGTACCGCTTCTTGTTCTTGCTTCTGTACCGCGTTCTTGTCTGCTATGTACCGCTTTCTGATCTTTGTCATATTTTGTCCTTGTTTTTTACTTGTTATGTTTCTGACCGTGTTATGGTTTGTCTGATTTACCTGATTTTTTACTTGTCTTGATCTTGTTCGTGCTGTCCGTGCCTTGTCTGATCTTTTTTCATATTTTGTTCCTTGTTTTTTACTTGTCTTGATTCGGGAATGTTCTTCTTCGTTGTTTAATGTTTTTCTTGTTTGTTTTTGTATTATTCTTGTTTTTGTTTTATTGCATTATTTTTACAGAGCTAAATTGTGAAGAAGTAAAATAGTAAAAGGAGAGAATAGTGAAGCCGGAAAAAAACAAAAAAAAATCGAAAAAATTGTAATCTTCCTCCATATCGACAATAACTTTTAATTTACGTTAAACAAAAGCTCTAAATTATATATAAACTCTCGCCCTCTCATCTATAAAAAAAAAATCTCGCATTACTAGAAAACTAAATCAACTACTGTTAATACCCCATCAAAAAAGGTATTAATGTAACAGTACGATCATTCTGCAAACTGAACACTCGGAAGCTGTAATATAACAAAATCTTATACGATAAAAAAACAGGAAAAATAAAAGAAACGAAATGATTTTTCCTACAACAACAACAACAACAACAACACACAGTGAAAAAAGAACACAAATAAGCACGAGAGGGACCTTGGCCACAAAAAAAAGGGACAGTCAAAGATCACGATTGGAAGAGGACGAACGCGCTAGAACATGTGCTGTACCGCAGTTACGAGGAAGCCGAAGAAGAAGAAGAAGAAGAAGAAGACAGAAGAAGATAGAAGAAAAAATGGCACACGAACAAAAGAGAGAAAAGGGAAAACACCCACACACACACGGATAAGAAGGAGAAGAAGAAGTAGAAAGAGGAGGAGGAGGAGGAGAAGAAGGAGACAGAAAAGGAGGGAAGAGGAAGAAGAAGAAGAAGAAGAAAAAAAAATCATACTAATAAGAAGGAAAAGGAGAAGAAAAGGGGGAGAAAAAAAAAAAAAAGAGAAGTGAATCATACAATAGACGAAAGGCAACAACTGAAAATGAAAGAAGAAAAAAAGAAAGGGAGAAGAAAAAAAAAGAAAAAAGATGGAAGTAAAAGAAAAAAAGGAGAAGGGGAAAAAAAGAAGGAAAAGAAAAGAGAAAGAAGAAAAGAAAAAAAAAAGGGAAAAAGAAAAAAAAAAAAAGAAAAAAAAAAAAAGGGAAAAAAGAAAAAAAAAAGAGATAAAAAAAAACGGCGAATCACGCTACGGGACGAAGCAAACCGAAGACGTGCATTCAGGGGTTTCGGTGACCACCAAAAGCTGTCGGGGACGTAAAGCGAAGGAATTTTTCAAAGTTTTTTAAAGGGGAAAAATCGTATAATTGTAATGTGATGCGTCGTTTTTTTCGTTTGTTGGGAGAGGGGGGGAGGGAAGGGAGGGAGGGGGAGGGAGGGGGGGAGGGAGGGGGGAAAAGAGGGAGGGAGGGATAGGGGGGGAGGGGGAAGGATGGAAGAGGGAGGGGGGGAGAGGGTGGGAGGGAGGGAGAAAGGGAGAGGGGGAAGGGGGAGAGGTGAGAGGGGGGGGGAGAGGGGAAGAGGGGGAGAAAAAAGAGAGGAGAGAGGGGGGAAAATAGAGAGAGAAAAGGAAAGAAAAATAGAAAAAAAGGAGAAAAAGGAAAAAAAAAAAAAGAACCAAAAAAAAAACAAAAGCAAATAAAGACAATTTGACAAAAATGGAATGAAAAAAAAAAACAACCCCCACCCCAAAAACCCACACACACACACAAAAATAACTTTTTCGACGCCCCTTCTCCAACAGGGGCGAAATTTTTTCCACGCTTGATCAAACCCAAAGGGATGACTCTTTGTTTGGCCGTAAAATTCGCGTGACGCCCCAGTTAAAAAAAACAGAAAAACCATAATAGAAGGAAACCTTTTCTATCTCTGCCTCTTTTTCTTTTTCTGTTTTCTTTTTTTTTTCTTTTTTTTTTCTTTCTCTTTTTTTCTTTTTTCCT
>NC_051411.1:3808374-3810874 GCF_015228065.2 Penaeus monodon
CTTTTTACAACGCGTTCTTGCTTCATTGGTGTCTTGGCTTCGACCGCGTTCTGACTCTGTTCGATGCTTCGACCGCTTGGTTCTGTTTGTTCTGTACCGCGCGTTCTTTTCTTCTTGCTTCTGTACGCGTTCTTGTGTTCTTGCTTCTGTACCGCGTTCTTGTTTGTTTTTTGTTTCTGTACCGCGTTCTTGTTCTTGTTCTTGCTTCTGTACGCGTTCTTGTTCTTGTTCCTTCTGTACCGCGTTTCTTGTTCTTGTTCTTGCTTCTGTACCGCGTTCTTTTGTTCTTGTTCTTGCTTCTGTACCGCGTTCTTTGTTCTGTTCTTGCTTCTGTACCGCGTTCTTGTTCTTGCTTCTGTACCGCGTTCTTGTTCTTGCCATATTTTGTCCTTGTTTTTTTACTTGTTCTTGTTTCTGTACCGTGTTATTGGTTTTGTTTCTTGATTTATCCTTGATTTTTTACTTGTTCTTGATCTTGTTCTCTGCTTTCCGTACCTTGTTCTTATCTTTTTTCATATTTTGTCCTTGGTTTTTACTTGTTCTTGATTCGTTACCTTGTTCTTATTCTTGTTTTTAATTGTTTTTCTCGTTTTGTTTTTGTATTATTCTTGTTTTGTTTTATTGCATTTTATTTTACAGAGCTAAATGTGAAGAAGTAAAAATAGTGAAGGAGAGAAATAGTGAAGACGGAAAAAAAAAAAAAATCGAAAAATTGTTAATCTTCCTTCCATATCGACAATAAATTTAAATTTTACGTTAATCAAAAGCCTAAATTATTATCATAAATTCTCTCCCTCTCATCTATAAAAAAGAATCTCGCATTTATAATGAGAAAAATAAATTCAACTACTGTAATACAAAATAAATAAAGGTATTAATGTAACACGTAATGATAATTATTGCAAAATGTAACACTCAGGAAGCTGTAATTAACAAATCTTTATGCGATAAATAAAACAGGAAAATAAAAGAAACGAAATGTATTTTTCCTACAACAACAACAACAACAACAACCAACAAAAGTGAAAAGAACACAATAACAAGATGGAAATACAAAAAAAAAAAAGGAAAAGTCAAGATCAAGATGAAAGCATCAAAGAGGAAGAAGAAGAAGAAGAAGAAGAAGAAGAAGAAGAAGAAGAAGAAGAAGAAGCAGAGAAGAGAAAGAAAAAAGAAGAAGAAAGAAGAAGAAGAAAAACAAGAAGAAGAAGGAGGAGGAGAAGAAGGAGAAAGAGGAGGAGGAGGAGGAGAAGAAGGAGAAGAAGGAGGAGAAGAGGAAGAAGAAGAAGAAGAAAAAAAATAATAATACTAATAAGAAGGAGGAGAAGAAAAGGGAGATAAAAAAGAGAAGTGAATCATACATATAGACGAAAGCAACAACTGAAAACTGAAGAAGAAGAAAAAGGAGAAGAAAAAAAGAAGAAGAAGATGGAAGAAAGAAAAAGGAGAAGTGGAAAAAAAGAAGGAAAAAAGAAAAAGGAAAGATAAAGAAGAAAAAGAAATAAGAAAAGGAAAAAACAGAAAAAAGGAAAATAATAAGAAAATGAGAAAAAAAACGGCGAATCACGCATACAGACGAAGCAAACCGAAAACTGTGCATTCAGAGGTCGTGTGACTCACCAAAAGCTGTCTGGACGTAGAAGCGAAGGAATTTCAAAGTTATATAAAAGGAAATCGTATAATTGTAATGTGATGCGTCGTTTGTTTTCGTTGTGGATTGAGGAGAGGGAGGGAGGGAAGGAGGGAGGGGGGAGGGGGATAAGGTGAGGGAGGGATGATGGGGAGGGAGGGAGAGGATGGGAAGAGGGAGAGAGGGAGGAGGATGGGGGGAGGGAGAGGAATGGGAGAGGGAGGAGGGAGAGGGGAGGGAGGGAGAGGGAGAGGGAGAGGAGAGGGAGAGGGAGAGGGAGAGAGAGAGAGAAAGAGAGAGAGAGGGAGAAATAGAGAGAGAGGCACACAGACAAAGATAGAAAGAGAAAGAGAGAGAGAGAGAAAAAAAAATGAACCAAACACAAAAACAAAAGCAAATAAAGACGAATTAGACAAAAATGGAATGAAACACACACACACACACACACACACACACACCCAGAAATAACTTATTCGACGCCCATTCTCCAACAGGAACGAATTTTCACCAGCGCTCTGATCAAACCAAGGGAATGACTCTTCGATTTGGCCGATAAGAATTCGCGTGACGCCCGACTGTATAAAAATCAGACAACCATGAATAGATGGAAACCTTTTTCTATCTCTGCCTCTTTCTCTTTTTCTGTCTCTCTTTCTCTTTTTCTGTGTCTCTCTTTCTTTTTCTTTCTTCTCTGTCTCTTTCTCTTTTCCTATCTCTATCTCTTTCTCTTTTCCTATCTCTGTCTCTTTCCTCTTTTTCTGTGTTTCTCTTTAATTTTCTTTTTCTTTGTCTTCTCTTCTTTCTCTTTCTCTTTTTCTCTCTCTGTCTCTCTCTCTCTCTCTCTCTCTCCCTCTCTCTCCCTCTCTCTCT
>NC_051411.1:3815874-3818374 GCF_015228065.2 Penaeus monodon
TTTTTTTCTCTCTTTTACTTCCGTTCCCTGAGTATTTCCGTTTTCTATGGGTCGGCTCACACTCCCCCCTCGCTAAAACCACTCCTCTTCATCATTAATTAATTTCTCCGTTAACCAAGCCCCTTTTTATGTAATATCTTTTACCACATTATCTAAACAAAATTTAAAAGCATTTGAAACAGACCCGGAAATAAGCGCAAATTTTTTAAATCTCCGGGCGCTTAAATGAGGGATGACAACAAGTGCTAACAAGGAGTCGCGACGAGTGTATATGTGTATATGTGTGTGTTGTGTGTGGCGCGCGTACGTGAGTGTGTGTCGAGTCGGGTTAACGTCAATGACATTACGTAAAATTTTGCGGGTCACGCCCTTGCTGGGTCGAAGGTCACGCGCCTGGCTTTGGCTTTTGCTTCCCTTGACCCTCGCGCTGACCACGGGTGCCACTCTTTCGCTTACGTATTTATTTTTTTATCTTATTTTATATATTTTTTTTGTCGTGTGGGGTAAGGAGAGATGGGAGGGGGGGGGGAGGGAACAGGTTGATAAATGTGTTTATTTATTTAATTATCTATATTTTTTAAAGTGGTTTTTATATAAGAGAGAGAAAAGAAAGGGGGCTTATGTGATGAAAATAGTGATTTGAAAGGTACTTTTCAAATACCCAAAATCGTTAATTCAAATGTTTTTTTGTGAGCAAACTTTCCTATGTATTTAATTCACACACCACCACACACACACTACACAAAACCCCACACACCATACAACAACCCACACACACACACAACACACACAACACACACACACCAACACCACACACAAACCACCCCAGTCAAACACTGTGTCCTGACACCGAATGGAGACTGGCGACACAAATCCTAACACGGTGTGATTGATAAACCTATCACATAATTAGACGTTAGCAGACGGGGCTAATGCTTCTCGATTGCGGTTAGCGGGCCCACCCCGGGTTCTGAATGTTAATAACACTCTACACCTACATATATACATACGCAGGTAGGATATTTGTCTTATATTCGTAAACTATATGTCTTTCCATGGTTACTTTGTAAGATCTAGCAAAATAATGTATAGGTGTATTTTCATTTATATTTCTATCTATACACACAAAAGGACGCGAAAAACGCACCACCAAAACAATTTCCATATATACCTTTGTACACTTTGTTTCGTATTTTTTTTCACATTTCCCTATGCTACGAAATCAATAAAAATAATTAAATGATGCAAATAAATGCTGAAAATTCACTTTTACGCAATTACGCAATATTTTTTTTTCTCTTTCAAGTTAGCATTTCACTTCAATTGATAATATATAAACTTCACACTTCAAAATAAAAACGTTTCTAGCTTCTAAATCTTTAAAATGTACTACATCTCATAAACACGGCGAATTCCTGAAGTCAAACTATATGTAAAATGACTTTCAACACCCTTGTATCTGTGCACGGAAAGAGGTTCGCACAAAGTATCGGAATCTGTTAAGTAGTTGCTGATTCTGCTCCCGCGGCGCACGTGATTCGCATGTGCAAGCTGGCTGCGCGAGGTGAAAACATGAAGGGAAAATGTGTGTAGGAATCGTAGTTACTTCCTCTTCCTTTGACAGACACTAAGTATGTGTGAATTTACCAATGAGATACCACACATACGCACACATACTAACGTAACACACACACGTGGAGGGGCGGTGTACATGTGTATATTTTTAGTATCACTATTTGAGTATACGCGTATACAGCTAGAGAGCCAAATATATATAAACAGATACATTATAAGTACCACGAGTAAGCCTTATTTTGCACGCACGTGACAAAAGCAAAGCCAACAACCAAGAAATCTTTCGCAGGCCGCCGTGAGAACCACACAATGAAAAAAGGGAGGAGCAGGGAGTGTAAGGGAGGGGAGGGGAGGGGAGGGGAGGGGAGAGAAGGACGGGAGGAGGGTTAGCACATACCGGAAGGATGCGTTCCGGAAGTAGGATGAAGATGGGGAGGAAAGGTGAGCCGAGAGACAAGGCGACGGGAAGCACCCTGGGTTTAGGGACTTTCTGAACGTGATCAAGGAATGTGTCGATTAATGTAACCCTTTTTTTATTCCTTTTGTTGTTGTTTTTTTTTTTTTCATTTTATTATATTTTATTTTCAGAGGAACGGGTTTGGACTACTCAATTCTTGTGATAATGAAATTCGTGTCCGTTTTTTTCTATCCCCCCGAGTTTCCTTAGATAGAAACAATTATGTTAAGCAGAGAGAGATATCATGGCGGGGTGGGGTGGGGGTGGGGGGGATCTGTACTACATATAGCCTCTCCTACACACACGAAGGCGTCCCAGGGTGTTCACTGACGAAGCGCGTGTCCGTCAGATCACGGACTCGGGGCCTCGGAGCACCCAGGGCCTGACAGGTACTTAAAAGGAACGCAGGCAAGAGGGAGCACTCGCTTCTTCTCCCTCACCTTCCTTCCCTCCCTTTCCTTCTCATCC
>NC_051411.1:3825874-3828374 GCF_015228065.2 Penaeus monodon
GCTTTTGAGATGAATAGATGTAAAGTTTGCATTTTTTTAAAATGATTTCTATGCCGTATTTATAACCTTAAATCTCTGTCATCGATAAGCGCTTTAGCCACACCATCTCTTGCCATAAGATGAAGCAGATTTCATAGAAGATGGAGGTATGAGAATCGCATTTTTGTTAAGCTGGTGAGTTTGCTTCTCCTCATATCTGGATGGCAGAGGCGAACGTACAGATTGAAAACACCCTTGGTACATTTGCAACTACACTGTACTTTACTAGCAAATAAACAATAAAAAAAAACAGCAACAAAATAACAGCGGAATCCGCAAGCAACTCTCTTCAAGAATAAATTGTCATTAATGATTTTCATTGTTATATTACTGTTTAATATTATTTTCTATCAGGCTTAGTTCTTATATTCTGTAACCGTCAGTGAAAGAAATAACGTTTTAGAACCGATTTTCAGTCTACAATTTACTAATGACCAATCAGTTTATTTCTTTTCGTCATGCTGACATCACTCATTCTAAATATTGGAATATTTTCTAAAAAAAATCATGGATATCAACCATCGCCGTAAAAACTCTACGGACGCCTAACGCCCACGTTCACGAAAGCAAGCAATGTTCTCTCCCCAATTTTCACAACCAAGGCACGTTATGCATGGGCGACTTCAATGCAAGGCATCTACAATTTGGAGACAACCAGCGTAATAGTAATGGGGAAGAATTCAAGCATTTCATCAATAGTAGATCACTGTCGTATATGACACAGAAGCAGAGACTCATTTGGGAGGTGGCAGGTTAGACTACGAAATTGGCAAAAAATTAGTTCATGGTAATGTCTGTACTTCACTGGTACGAGAGTTAGTAAGTGACCACTTTGCAATCCGAACAGACTATACTGTAGACAGCGACTCAGAATGATTATCCCACCGGGCCTGGAGCATCACTTCAAGGCACGGGTCCTATATATATCAATTTTCAACCTATGAAATAACAACTGTTGAAAATTTTTCTCAGGATTTAATCAAAGTTGTCACTGACTACTATAACACATGGGTCTGTTCACGAAAACTCTCGAAGAAAAAGAGGCCCCAGGCCTCCTATGCACCGGGGTGGATCAATGACCCTATTTTGGCCAAGGAACATAAACGGGTCCAGGAGCTTGCTAATTGTTATAAAGATAGTAAGACGACAGATAATCTTCTGCAGTTTCTTAAAGCCAACAAGGAATTCAGGGAATTAAAAACTCAGATTCGTAGTAAACACTGGGAACAATTTCTGCAAGGTATCAATAGTCAAACCTCTGTGGCTGACATGTGGAGAAAAATTAATAGGCTGACAGGTAAACCTCTCACAACACCGCAGTTCCACAGTCCACAAGAGCATGCTAATATGCTGTAGGGCAGTGGGCCGGGAATTCTCAGCTAAACTCACTCCCACAAGGGATAAAAGATCAACTAGACAAGTCGAAAATAGATCGGAACTTTAATATAGCAGTAGCTTGTGCTGCTATTGACCCCTCCGACTTTGCCGAAATAACCGAGTGGGAACTAAGTAATGCCCTTCTGAAAGGTAAGGCAACCGCCCCTGGCGAAGATGGCATTACTTACAGCGTCCTTTGCCACATTGCTCAGGTATTTTTGCACCTGTATAGACTCAGCCTATCACAAGGAATCATCCCAAGCTCCTGGACTAAAAGCTTAATCATTCCCATACCTAAACCTAATACTGACAAATACAGGCCCATTTCCTTGACCTCCAGTCTGTGCAAAGTACTTGAGAGGATAATACTGAACAGGCTTATGTATCGCATAAATGCTAAGTTATCCCCCAGACTGTATGGATTTCTCCCAGGGCGTAGCAGTCAGCACTGTTTTGCAGAATACTTAACAAACACAAACCCAGGCATGCAAACCGTATTTCTTGATCTTAAATCTGCCTTTGATATGGCAAACAGAGAAATAATTCTTGAGCAACTAGCTACTGTTGGTATTCAGGGAAAACTGTTAACATGGATTCACATGTATCTATCGAATCGGTCGGCTCAGGTACTCTACAGGGGCATTAAGAGTACTCATACAAAAGTATTTGAACTCGGCACACCTCAGGGAGGTGTACTTAGCCCCATGCTATCTAACATCTTAATGCATAGATTACTAGGCGATATACCACTTGAGGGCAATGACTCCATTATTTGCTATGCCGATGATATTTGCATTAAATCCTCATCCGAGGAAAGAATGCAAGAGATTCTAGATATACTCTCAGCAAGGGCTATTGATAATCTCGACTGGAAAAACCAAGGCTCTTAACCCAAAGACAATCCCTCTGCCAAGGTTTCATATAAATGACACTGAGCTAGATCTCTGCCATCAATACAAATACCTTGGGGTGATTGTCAATGATGCAGAGTTCATCAGAAACCTGAAGAAAAGGCTGTGGGAGCGGCTGAAGCCACTTAGGACACTTGTTGGCAAAGACCATGGTATCAATGTCAATATTGCAA
>NC_051411.1:3833374-3836450 GCF_015228065.2 Penaeus monodon
GAAAAAGAAAAGAGAGGAGGAATGACAAGAAAGAAAAGAAGAAAAAAAGAAAAATAGAGGAAGAAAAGAAGAAGAAAATGTTAAAAGAAGTAGAAAGAGTAAAAGAAGAAATAGGTAGCAGAAGACGAAGAAGAAAAGAAAGGAAGAAGAAAAAATAATAATGATAAAAGGGGAAGCAGGCGAAGCAGGAACCCTGGAGAGCCTAGAACCGGAGCCTCTTCCTGGCACTCCTGGCGCCGAGCCTGGGCCTCCTGGCGCCGACCTGCCTGACGCGGCCGTGGGAGATGACCTTCCTGAAGAGCCTCGGACTGCTCGGGGGCGCCTTTTCCCCTCGAGGTGGCCGGGGTCGCTTTTGTGCCCCGGGCGGAGGGCGTGGCCGGGGGCCCAGCTGGGGGTCCCCCACGTTTAAGGCGAGGCTCACAGGATGCGCGGGAGCGTCGGAAAAACCCCCGTCTTCCTGCCTGGGCGAGGAGCTCCCTTCGCCCTCTTGGTCCCCTCTCGGGCTCTTTGAATTCACAACTGTCCTCACCTTTCTTTTCGATTCGTTCGGGCGAGGTGTCTGGGAGGGCGGAGATCTCCTCGATCATCTCCAGGACACTAGAGGCGTCGTGGAATTTGGGGGAACCAAGGGCGACGTGGACGCGAGTAGGTCCATCTCCCCTCCTCAGCCGGGTCCTTCGGTGGGGTTCCTTCGAGTGCGGAGTCGTTCTGCTGCAAACCTTCTGTGCTTCTGCTGCCCGGGTCCTGCTGGAGCGGGCTTCGTGGAGGGGTGCTTCGGTGTGTCGTGTTTGGGTTCTCTTGATCAGTAGGTGTTTGGTTTAAGAATACGTCTTGAGTGTCTGGGGCCCCCTGTCGCTCAGGGACCACTGATCCCGGGGACTATTAAGCTCGCTTGGTGATCCCTCTCCACGAAAACCTAAATTTGGGGGATTTTTCTGAGCAAAGTCGTTCCTTTTCTTTCATGGCGTTACCTATCTTCCCCATATTTATGGTTGCTGCAGTTTATCCAAGGGTTTGCTGAATGCCCTTTGCCTGGTGTCTGGGTTCCTTGGTATTTCAGAAAAACCCTTTGGGACCGGGACAAGTGAACCCGCGTCTCAGCCACACGCCGTCGTCTTGTTCCAACAGACAGACCAGAAAGATGGAATCCATGGTGCTTTCTCCTCCTCTGGCATCCAGGCGAACACAGATCATATTCTCCGTCCCTGTTACCTTGCGACATGTCCATCCCTCCTCATTGTGAGTTGGAGGGTATGAGGCACCTCCTCATCTCTCCCGTCAGCAGATTGGTCGAGGGAGAGGCAGCGACTCGACCCTTCTGGTCCGGTTGGAATCGGCGTCTGATGGCTTTGGTTTGGGGCGACCACGGGAAGGAGGAGTCAGGGGGGGTGAGGTTCAGGAGGGGTATGTGTCTCCCGAGAGGGCGGTCGGGCGGGGCTGCGGGATCAGCGAGGGACGCCAAACTCGGCATGATGTAGGAGTCGTCGGGGATATCCACGGGGTCCCTGAAGGTGTCTCGATTAGCCTGAGGGGTGAAGTAATGCTCCTGCGACATATTTAGTCCCATAGGTTTGCCGTCACTCTGTTGAATGCCTCCCGTTTTCGCAGCGTTTCCAGTCCATACAATACCATCACTAGCTGCTGTGTCCGAGACTATGCTGACACTCTGAGAAGTGACACGAAACTGACAACGCGAGTCCTTCACCAACTGTTTCTTCGATGTTGTTTAGGCAGACAACTGAAGCCTGCGTCCCGATTTCTGCCTCTTCTCGCGTCTGGTCTCGTCCTAGTGTATGGAGACCCCCCTCTACCTCGTTCAGTTGGTACAGCATCTCGTCTTCATAGCTCCACACGGTTCTCTGGCTGCCTGCATCGCTGTTGGTCCCATTATCCACGAAGCTATTGAGAGAGATGAAATTGTGTCCACCCTTACACGGCGACGTCTGCCGAATGATGTGCTCTATGATGTACCTCTGTGCCCCGTTCTCATTCGGAGGCAGAGGTTTCATCACAGCCACCACGGGCCTCCCTCCAGTGACGTCCTGGCAAGAACCCTCAGGATTTCTGTTCTCTAATTTGTTCGAGGCTTCCAGTCCGCATGTCCGAGCAATTTCCTGGACGGGGCACTGGGATGGCGAAGCAGCCAGGGGCAACATTTCCTCCGTCACACCCACTGCTCTTATCGTTTGTGTTAATATTGGTACATCCTGCTTGAAGCGTTGGTCTGAAAGGGGCAGCGGATCGCCCCGTCTGTCTGTCGGCGGGGGCGTGTGGAAGGGGGCTCAGTACTTACGTTTAGGTAATCACACGCGTTGGGCCGAGATTCAAAGTTCGGTGCTTTTGTTTGTGAAACTGGGAATGCGTGTCGGCTGGATGGGATCCGGTCATTCTCACACCGACTTCCCCTTTACAGCTTCCCTCTCGCCGACTTCATCCTCTTGCCCCCTCCTCCCCCACCACCTCCTCTCGGCTCCATCTCTTCCTCCCCACCCCCCTCCCAAAATCTCTTCCCCCCCACCCCCCTCCTCTTTTCTCCCCCCCCCCACCACCTCCTCCAAAAAATCTTCCTCCCTCCCCTCACCCCCCCCTCCCCCCCCCACCTCCCCACCCCCCAAAATAAACCCAATACCCCGTGAAATCGCAGGGTCGAAACCCCTGCTCCCCTCTTCTTTCCTTCTCCTTTTCCCCTTCCCCCATCCTTCTCCCTTTTCCTCTTCCCCCTCCTCCATCCCATCAAAATCACCCCCGGGACAAACAACGCCCCACTGTCCCCCCGGGGTCCCCCCCAACCGCTGCCGATACCTGGGTCCCTCGATCTCGTCTCCCCACGCGTCCCCAGACGTACCCACCTCGGGGTCGTCAGGTACGCCGCTCTGCTCCCCGCGTTTCCTCTGGTCTGAAAGACCGACGAAGGGTACGAGCTTACAAATCTAAAATGATGATGATGATTTAAAAAAATAATAAAAAAATAATAATAATAATAATAATAATAATAATAAAAAATTTAAAGAAAATAATAATAATAAAAATGAAATTTAAAAAATAGTATATAATAATAAAAATTATAAAAAAATTT
>NC_051411.1:3844050-3846550 GCF_015228065.2 Penaeus monodon
CCTTACACCTCAAACAATTAAAAATACACCCCCCAAAAATATATAAATACACATTCGAGACGGCTACGTATAACGGTATGCCTTTACATTTTAGAAATTAAAAGGTGATTTCAAGGCTGATTTAAGTACGTATCCAATTTTTTTTCTCTTTTACTTCCGTCTCCCTGAGTATTTCCGTTTTCTATGCGGTCGGCTCACACTCCCTCCCTCGCTAAAACCACATCCTCTTCATCATTAATTAATTTCTCCGTTAACCAAGTCCCTTTTATGTAATATCTTTTACCACATTATCTAAACACAATTAAAGCATTTGAAAACAGACCCGGAAATAAGCGCAAATATTTAATCTCCGGGGCGCTTAAATGAGGCATGACAACAAGTGCTAACAAGGAAGTCGCGACGAGTGTGTATGTGTATATGTGTGTGTGTGTGTGCGTGCGCGTACGTGAGTGTGTGTCGAGTCGGGTTAACGTCAATGACATTACGTAAAATTTTGCGGGTCACGCCCTTGCTGGGTCGAAGGTCACGCGCCTGGCTTTGGCTTTTTGCTTCCCTTGACCCTCGTCGCTGACCACGGGTGCCACTCTGCGCTTATCGTTATTTATTTTTTATCTTATTTTATATATTTTTTTTGTCGTGTGGGGTAAGGAGAGATGGGAGGGGGGGGTGAGGGAACAGGTTGATAAATGTGTTTATTTATTTAATTATCTATATTTTTTAAAGTGTTTTTATATAAGAGAGAGAACGAAAGGGGTCTTATGTGATGAAAATAGTGATTTGAAAGGTACTTTACAAATACCCATATCGTTAATTCAAATGTTTATATGTGCGCAACTTTCCTAAGTATTTAATTCAACACACACACACACACACACACACACACACACACACACACACACACACACACACACACACACACACACACACACACACACACACACACACACACACACACACACAAACACAGAGTCAAACACTGTGTCCTGAGCACCGAATGGAGACTGGCGACACAAATCCTAACACGGTGTGATTGATAACCTATCACATAAATTAGACGTTAGGCAGACGTGCTAATGCTTCTCGATTGCGGTTAGCGGGCCTACCCGGTCTGAATGTTAATAACACTCTACACCTACATATATACATACGCAGGTACGGATATTTGTCTTTATATTCGTATAACTATATGTCTTTCCAGTGGTTACTTCCTTTTGTAAGATCTAGCAAAATAATGTATAGGTGTATTTTCATTGATATTTCTATCTATACACACAAACGGACGCGAACACGCACACACCAACACAATTTCCATATATACCTTTGTACACTTTGTTACGTATTTTCTTCACATTTCCCTATGCTACGAAATCAATAAAGATGATTAAATGATGCAAATAAATGCTGAACTTCACTTTTACGCATATATACGCAATTTTTCTTTTCTCTTTTCAAGTTAGCATTTCACTTCAATTGATAATATATAAACTTCACACTTCAAAATAAAAACGTTTCTAGCTTCTAAATCTTTTAAAATGTACTACATCTCATAAACACGGCGAATTCCTGAAGTCAAACTATATGTAAAATGACTTTAAACACCCTTGTATCTGTGCACGGAAAGAGGTTCGCACAAAGTATCGGAATCTGTTAAGTAGTTGCTGATTCTGCTCCCGCGGCGCACGTGATTCGCATGTGCAAGCTGGCTGCGCGAGGTGAAAACATGAAGGGAAAATGTGTGTAGGAATCGTAGTTACTTCCTCTTCCTTTGACAGACACTAAGTATGTGTGAATTTACCAATGAGATACCACACATACGCACACATACTAACGTAACACACACACGTGGAGGGGCGGTGTACATGTGTATATTTTTAGTATCATTATTTGAGTATACGCGTATACAGCTAGAGAGCCAAATATATATAAACAGATACATTATAAGTACTACGAGTAAGCCTTATTTTGCACGCACGTGACAAAAGCAAAGCCAACAACCAAGAAATCTTTCGCGGGCCGCCGTGAGAACCACACAATGAAAAAAGGGAGGAGCAGGGAGTGTAAGGGAGGGGAGGGGAGGGGAGGGGAGGGGAGAGAAGGACGGGAGGAGGGTTAGCACATACCGGAAGGATGCGTTCCGGAAGTAGGATGAAGATGGGGAGGAAAGGTGAGCCGAGAGACAAGGCGACGGGAAGCACCCTGGGTTTAGGGACTTTCTGAACGTGATCAAGGAATGTGTCGATTAATGTAACCCTTTTTTTTATTCCTTTTGTTGTTGTTGTTTTTTTCATTTTATTATATTTTATTTTCAGAGGAACGGGTTTGGACTACTCAATTCTTGTGATAATGAAATTCGTGTCCGTTTTTTTCTATCCCCCCGAGTTTCCTTAGATAGAAACGATATGTTAAGCAGAGAGAGATATCATGGCGGGGTGGGGTGGGGGTGGGGGGGATCTGTACTACATATAGCCTCTCCTACACATACGAAGGCGTCCCAGGCTGT
>NC_051411.1:3854050-3871550 GCF_015228065.2 Penaeus monodon
CTTTTTGGGGCTGATTTATTCCAAGGTTGATGCCTCGTCCCTAAAAAAAAAAGTATATATATATAATAATAATACTAATGATAATAATAATTATTATTATTATAATAATAAAATAAACCCACATTTTAGAACCTGAAAATAACGTATACTGAGCTTTTAACTTTCTCAATCAACACACCTCACGTCCCTTTATAGATCAACTGTACTTACACCTTATCAGAACGGAATCAGACTGATTTCTTTTCCGTTGTTAATATTTCATGTAAATGCAATGTTATCAGTTTCGATTTCATCCCATTCTGAAGGAGTCCTTTCGTTGTATGGTTCTATATGTCTAAAGGCGCTAGCCAAGTGTGTGTGTGTGTGTGTGTGTAAATAGTATCTAAACACAGACACACACACACACACACACACACACACACACACACACACAACACACACACGCACACACACACACCACACACACACACACACACACACACACACAACACACACTCACACACACACACACCACACACACACACACACATACACATATATATATAAATATATATATATATATATATATATATTATATATATATAGATATATATATATATATATATAGTATATATATATATATATAATATATATATATATTATATATATATATATATATATATATATATATATATATATTATATATAAAATCTCTTCAGAGGGCCCACATTTCATTTCGTCTCTCTCTCGTTATCATAATTCCTTTGTTCTATGCAGATCCACCGAAAGCTCGATGTGATCAGTGATGGATCGGCCGCAGTTCTCAGCCCGATAGAGCGAATACAAAGGAAGGCTGAAAAGACGATAATAAAGCAAAAAATAACACAAGGAATAACCGAGATAAAGAAGAGTGAGTAAGGGAAAGGAAATTGATCAGTGTTTGTTCAGTAGTTTCATAAATTCTAATAAAAAAGAAGGTAAAACAGCACGTAAGCTGTTTATATCTAATCTAAAAAGATACAAGGAAGAACCGTTATAAATCTGAGAATTTAGAGGCGGCCTCACCAGAATAAGCTTTTGAGATGAATAGATGTAAAGTTTGCATTTTTTTAAAATGATTTCTATGCCGTATTTATAACCTTAAATCTCTGTCATCGATAAGCGCTTTAGCCACACCATCTCTTGCCATAAGATAAAGCAGATTTCATAGAAGATGGAGGTATGAGAATCGCATTTTTGTTAAGCTGGTGAGTTTGCTTCTCCTCAAATCTGGATGGCAGAGGCGAACGTACAGATTGAAAACACCCTTATTACATTTGCAACTACACTGTACTTTACTAGCAAATAAACAATAAAAAAAACAGCAACAAAATAACAGCGGAATCCGCAAGCAACTCTCTTCAAGAATAAATTGTCATTAATGATTTTCATTGTTATATTACTGTTTAATATTATTTTCTATCAGGCTTAGTTCTTATATTCTGTAACCGTCAGTGAAAGAAATAACGTTTTAGAACCGATTTTCAGTCTACAATTTACTAATGACCAATCAGTTTATTTCTTTTCGTCATGCTGACATCACTCATTCTAAATATTGGAATATTTTCTAAAAAAATCATGGATATCAACCATCGCCGTAAAAAACTCTACGGACGCCTAACGCCCACGTTCACGAAAGCAAGCAATGTTCTCTCCCCAATTTTCACAACCAAGGCACGTTATGCATGGGCGACTTCAATGCAAGGCATCCACACTTTGGAGACAACCAGCGTAATAGTAATGGGGAAGAATTCAAGCATTTCATCAATAGTAGATCACTGACAGTATATGACACAGAAGCAGAGACTCATTTGGGAGGTGGCAGGTTAGACTACGTATTTGGCAAAAAATTAGTTCATGGTAATGTCTGTATTTCACTGGTACGAGAGTTAGTGACCACTTTGCAATCCGAACAGACTATACTGTAGACAACGACTCAGAATGATTATCCCACCGGGCCTGGAGCATCACTTCAACGGGTTTAAAAAAAATTTATTATAATTTTATATCAACAGACGTCACTACTTGCATTACCTTCCCATGTTTCCCTTTTTCTTCTTTAATTTATATCCATATAAAATCTAAGCTTATTGCTCTTATTATCATCCCTTTTTTTTTGTCTTTATCATCGTTATATCTGCATCGTTGTTATCACTATCGTTCTTCTTATTTCTGTTTCTGATCATTATCTTTATCATGCGATTGTTAAATGGTTTTATTGTTACTTCTAACCATTTTAGATATTTTATTTTTTCGTATAATCATCTGTTATGATTATAATCAATATGTTTTTCTTCTTGTTTCATGGCCGCTGCCATATCTTTTATTTACAATTTCCTTATTTCCTGTATCTGTATTTCCATTCAGAGGTGTACAACGAGCCTATTTCTTATTTGATCGATTTTTTTTTTTATTTATTGATCGATTTATTTTTACGAAATCTCTACCACATTTCTAAAAAATCATTATTCGACATTCGCATAACTCTACGGGGATTGTACGCCAACATTAGTAGAAGCCTGTCCGTGTCTTTTTTTTCAGGTCCAAGATTAATGTTAAAAAAAAAGGAAAGGATGACGCTTCCCAAGCAAATATATCAAACTATTATAAAGGGTCTAGTGTTTTTTTTCTCCTTTTAAGAAATAAAAAAGCACCTGCCATTGTGTCTCGCGTGTGTCATATAGCTAAGATATAACTATTGGATATCAATGAAATCTAGTATAACCTTCATGTGACTTAAGTAGGAATGATTGATGAAATAGATTAAAAAAACAGAGCTGACATACAACTTTTTGGGGCTGATTTATTCCAAGGTTGATGCCTCGTCCCTAAAAAAAAAAGTATATATATATAATAATAATCCTAATGATAATAATAATTATTATTATTATAATAATAAAATAAACCCACATTTTAGAACCTGAAAATAACGTATACTTAGCCTTTAACTTTCTCAATCAACACACCTCACGTCCCTTTATAGATCAACTGTACTTACACCTTATCAGAACGGAATCAGACTGATTTCTTTTCCGTTGTTAATATTTCATGTAAATGCAATGTTATCAGTTTCGATTTCATCCCATTCTGAAGGAGTCCTTTCGTTGTATGGTTCTATATGTCTAAAGGCGCTAGCCAAGTGTGTGTGTGTGTGTGTGTAAATAGTATCTAAACACAGACACACACACAACACACACACACACACACACACACACACACACACACACCACACACAACACACACACACACACACACACACACACACACACACACACACAATATAAAAAACTACAAACAAAAAACTAACAAGATATATATATAATATATATTATATATATATAGTATATATATATATTATATATATATATATATATATAATATATATATACATATATATATATATATATAGTATATATATATATATATATATATATATATATATATAAAATCTCTTCAGAGGACCCACATTTCATTTCGTCTCTCTCTCGTTATCATAATTCCTTTGTTCTATGCAGATCCACCGAAAGCTCGATGTGATCAGTGATGGATCGGCCGCAGTTCTCAGCCCGATAGAGCGAATACAAAGGAAGGCTGAAAAGACGAATAAATAAAGGCAAAAATAACACAAGGAATAACCGAGATAAAGAAGAGTGAGTAAGGGAAAGGAAATTGATCAGTGTTTGTTCAGTAGTTTCATAAATTCTAATAAAAAAGAAGGTAAAACTGCACGTAAGCTGTTTATATCTAATCTAAAAAGATACAAGGAAGGACTGTTATAAATCTGAGAATTTAGAGGCGGCCTCACCAGAATCAGCTTTTGAGATGAATAGATGTAAAGTTTGCATTTTTTTAAAATGATTTCTATGCCGTATTTATAACCTTAAATCTCTGTCATCGATAAGCGCTTTAGCCACACCATCTCTTGCCATAAGATGAAGCAGATTTCATAGAAGATGGAGGTATGAGAATCGCATTTTTGTTAAGCTGGTGAGTTTGCTTCTCCTCAAATCTGGATGGCAGAGGCGAACGTACAGATTGAAAACACCCTTGGTACATTTGCAACTACACTGTACTTTACTAGCAAATAAACAATAAAAAAAAACAGCAACAAAATAACAGCGGAATCCGCAAGCAACTCTCTTCAAGAATAAATTGTCATTAATGATTTTCATTGTTATATTACTGTTTAATATTATTTTCTATCAGGCTTAGTTCTTATATTCTGTAACCGTCAGTGAAAGAAATAACGTTTTAGAACCGATTTTCAGTCTACAATTTACTAATGACCAATCAGTTTATTTCTTTTCGTCATGCTGACATCACTCATTCTAAATATTGGAATATTTTCTAAAAAAAATCATGGATATCAACCATCGCCGTAAAAACTCTACGGACGCCTAACGCCCACGTTCACGAAAGCAAGCAATGTTCTCTCCCCAATTTTCACAACCAAGGCACGTTATGCATGGGCGACTTCAATGCAAGGCATCTACAATTTGGAGACAACCAGCGTAATAGTAATGGGGAAGAATTCAGCATTTCATCAATAGTAGATCACTGTCGTAATGACACAGAAGCAGAGACTCATTTGGGAGTGGCAGTGACACGTGAAATTTGTCATGGTAAGCGTATTCATTGTGTCAGGGAAAAAACACTACACACACACACACACACACACACACACCACACACACACACACACACACACACACACACACACACACACACACACACACATAATCACACACACACACATACACAGTCACACACACACACATACACATTTTGTGGAGATCTAGGCAAGTTAGCAACAAGATGTAACTCCACTGTTCACCGCTAGATGGCTGACATTCACTCCATATGCGAACCCTCTTCTAGATTACTGTACTACTGTTCCTCTATAGCGATTACTGTACACTATCCACTAAGCTTGTATCTCGACACTACTTCTACTATATTACTCTTGCTACATTCTCGTTCTACTTTTAACATAGTTCATGTCTGAGCTACTCCGTGGTATCAGCAGTATATTTTATATGTAGTTTCATGCTGTGATCTACTACTTGGAGTGAGTTAACGCGGTAGGGCCCCCATTCCTTTCCAAAACGGAGTAGATGCCCGGTGCAACTCTATTTTAGGTAACGTCTTCTCTCTGAACTTATCCGGTCTTGGGACCCAGCCTGACTTGGGCTCGATAGTCTACTATATAACTAAGTATTAATGTTGTTACTCTACTACTACTATTCTGCCAGTACTATACTACTACTATTATATCTACTACTTCTACTACTCATTAACACACCACAAACACATTTATTATCACTACATAGTGATAATAACAGTAGTTTTTTTTTTTTTCTATACTCCCCTTCACTCACGTAGTGTCCTATATATATATATATATATATATAATATTATATATATATATATATATATATATATATATATATATATATATATTTATAGTTTTCAATAAAGTGAAGTATATTCACCTTACGATTATTTGAGTTTGTGCTTACTCTCATTAATCAAAATGTATTTTCATACGAGGCAGGGCCTGAGTTTACTTGAAATTAATCATAATAATGAACCTGTTTCTAAATTTAACATTGATTACTTGATTTTCGATTTAGTTTGACTTTTTTCACACTTAACAGTTTTACTCCATGTTTTACTTCTGCTTGAAATGAAAACTAATGATTTTGATTAATGAAAATAGAGAATGTCCATTGTATTGACGCGTTTCCTTCATTTTATATGGACAGAATATATTTACGAATTTGTATATATTTACGACCTCGTTGGTGTCTACAAGTTCCTGTAGATACCATATACTAGCAAGTTTTTCATATATCTAAAAGTACATTTCATATTTCATCGATTCTTTTAATTATCCAAGACTACCGCATATTTTTCATTTAAATATACTTACAAGCTTTTTTTTCATATATCTAAAAGTACCGTATATTTTTCATTTCCATATACAAGTTTTCCCACATATATCTAAAAGTACCGTATATCTCTTTTTATCTCTATATACTTACGAACGTTCCCATACACCTAAGAGTAGCCTACTGTATATAGTACCCCATTTTCCTTCATAATCGCAGACGGCGTGACACACATATTTCGTACAAACTTGTGGCCTTTAACCTAACGGGTGACACAGAGGAGACCACATGTGTCTCGCAGATGTTTCCGTCTGTCATATGTCTCGTCTGAACACCTGTTTAAGCTTTCATGGCCAAGAGAATGAAGTTCAAAAGGTTATCTTCTTTTATTTGTGTATCATTTCAGTATCTTTGGTGGTTTGATAGAGAGAGAAGAAGAGAGTATGAAAGTATGGGAGAGAGGGAAGGAGAGGGAGAGATAGATAGATAGATAGAGAAATCTCATTAAAACAAACCAATGCCTACGATTCTTTATTTGAACCATAAATGCATTTCATTCTTGTTATATTTTGAAAATATGAAAAAAAAAATATATATATATACGAACAGAAATAGATATAACATACCCCAAAAAAGTACAAAAATATACAGTATGGCGAAGCAGAAAATTGAAAGGTCAAAGTCGTCATCATGAAACACGAAAGGAAATAAACACAAATAAACATCTATATATTGTCAACATTCAAAAAACACACTAGAACAAACTAAACACATAAATAATCACACACACACGCAAGAAAGAAAGAAAGAAAAAACGCAAAATACCATACGTCACTCTACGTCATTATCTAAAACTATTTCACCAAGAAAATTCATAGCACAATTCATGAAAATAAAACGTGCATTATAAGTCAAGTTCTACTAAATCATACGTTCTCGTTAGAAATTCAAACGTAAAACCAATTAGACTAAATTAAAATAATCTTTTGAAATAAAACGTACTTCTGACGATAAAATCACTCAATTGCGAAATGCGTAATTAGAGAGTATGAAATGCATTAATGAATATGTAAATTGGATAAAGAAGTATGAGAAAAAACGCCGTAATTAAATTCATTACATTAAAACTTGAGACGGTTACGTAAAGAGAGAGAGAGAAGAGAGATGAGAGAGAGAGAAGAGAGAGAGATGAGAGAGAGAAGAGAGAGAGAGAAGAGAGAGAGAAGAGAGAGAGAGAGAGAGAGGAGAGAGAAGAGAGGAAGAGATAGAGAGAGAGAGAGAGAGAGAGAGAGAGAGAGAGAGAGAGAGAGAGAGAGAAGAGAGAGAGAGAGAGAGAGAGAGGGAGAGGGAGAGGGAGAGGGAGAGGGAGAGAGAGAGAGAGAGAGGTGAAAGAGAAAGGGAAAGGGTAACCATAAGATTACGAATAAGAAAGAGGATATAACAAGAAATCAAGAAAGGGAATAATGAGAAAAAAGACGTGGAAGAGGAGAAAAATAAGAAGAAAGAGAAAAAGCAAGAAAACGAAAGGAAGGGAAATAAGGAGTTAAAAGATAAAGAAATGAGGAAATATAGAAATAAAATATAATAGGGAAGAAAAAGAAAAGAGAGGAGATGAATGACAAGAAAGAAAAGAAGAAGAAAAAGAAAAATAGAGGAAGAAAAGAAGAAGATAATGTAAAAGAAGTAGAAAGAGTAAAAGAAGAAATGGTAGCAGAAGACGAAGAAGAAAAGAAAGGAAGGAAAAAAAATAATAATGATAAAAGGGGAAGCAGGCGAAGCAGGTACCCTGCAAAGCCTAGAACCGGAGCCTCTTCCTGGCACTCCTGGCGCCGAGCCTGGGCCTCCTGGCGCCGACCTGCCTGACGCGGCCGTGGGAGATGACCTTCCTGAAGAGCCTCGGACTGCTCGGGGGGCCTTCCGCTCGAGGTGGCCGGGGTCGCTGTGTGCCCCCGGGCGGAGGGCGTGGCCGGGGGCCCAGCTGGGAGTCCTCACGTTGAAGGCGAGGCTCACAGGATGCGCGGGAGCGTCGGAAATCCTCCCGTCTTCCCTGCCTGGGCGAGGAGCTCCCTTCGCCCTCTTGGTCCCGCTCTCGGTCTCTTTGAATTCGACAACTGTCCTCACCTTTCTTTTCGATTCGTTCGAGGCGAGGTGTCTGGGCAGGGGCGAGATCTCCTCGATCATCTCCAGGATACTAGAGGCGTCGTGGACTTTGGGCGAACCAAGGACGACGTAGGACGCGAGTAGGTCCATCTCCCTCTCCTCAGCCGGGTCCTTCGGTGGGGTTCCTTCGAGTGCGGAGTCGTTCTGCTGCATCCTTCTGTGCTTCTGCTGCCCGGGTCCTGCTGGCGCGTCTTCGTGGAGGTGGTGCTTCGGTGTGTCGTGTTGGCTTCTCTTGATCAGGTAGGTGTTTGGTTTTAAGAATACGTCTTGAGTGTCTGGCCCCATGTCGCTCAGGTACTCACTGATCCGGGGACTATTAAGCTCGCTTGGTGATCCCTCTCCACGAAAACCTAAATTTGGGGGATTTTTCTGAGCAAAGTCGTTCCTTTCTTTCATGGCGTTACCTATCTTCCTATATGATGGTTGCTGCAGTTTATCCAAGGCTTTGCTGAAATGCCCTTCGCCTGGTGTCTGGGTTCCTTGGTATTTCAGAAACCTTGGCACCGGGACAGTGAACAGCGTCTCAGCCACACGCCCGTCGTCTTGTTCCAACAGACAGACCAGAAAGATGGAATCCATGGTGCTTTCTCCTCCTCTGGCATCCAGGCGAACACAGATCATATTCTCCGTCCCTGTTACCTTGCGACATGTCCATCCCTCCTCATTGTGAGTGTGAGGGGTATGAGGCACCTCCTCATCTCTCCCGTCAGCAGATTGGTCTGAGGAGGGAAGGCAGCGACTCGACCCTTCTGGTCCTGGTCTGGAATCGGCGTCTGATGGCTTTGGTTTGGGCGACCACGGGAAGGAGGGAGTCAGAGGGGGGGTGAGGTTCAGGAGGGGTATGTGTCTCCCGAGAGGGCCGGTCGGGCGGGGCTGCGGGATCAGCGAGGACGCCAAACTCGGCATGATGTAGGAGTCGTCGGGGATATCCACGGGGTCCCTGAAGGTGTCTCGATTAGCCTGAGGGGTGAAGTAATGCTCCTGCGACATATTTAGTCCCATAGGTTTGCCGTCACTCTGTTGAATGCCTCCCGTTTTCGCAGCGTTTCCAGTCCATACAATACCATCACTAGCTGCTGTGTCCGAGACTATGCTGACACTCTGAGAAAGTGGACACGAAACTGACAACGCGAGTCCTTCACCAACTGTTTCTTCGATGTTGTTTAGGCAGACAACTGAAGCCTGCGTCCCGATTTCTGCCTCTTCTCGCGTCTGGTCTCGTCCTAGTGTATGGAGACCCCCCTCTACCTCGTTCAGTTGGTACAGCATCTCGTCTTCATAGCTCCACACGGTTCTCTGGCTGCCTGCATCGCTGTTGGTCCCATTATCCACGAAGCTATTGAGAGAGATGAAATTGTGTCCACCCTTACACGGCGACGTCTGCCGAATGATGTGCTCTATGATGTACCTCTGTGCCCCGTTCTCATTCGGAGGCAGAGGTTTCATCACAGCCACCACGGGCCTCCCTCCAGTGACGTCCTGGCAAGAACCCTCAGGATTTCTGTTCTCTAATTTGTTCGAGGCTTCCAGTCCGCATGTCGAGCAATTTCCTGGACGGGGCACTGGGATGGCGAAGCAGCCAGGGGCAACATTTCCTCCGTCACACCCACTGCTCCTTATCGTTTGTGTTAATATTGGTACATCCTGCTTGAAGCGTTGGTCTGAAAGGGGCAGCGGATCGCCCCCGTCTGTCTGTTCGGCGGCGTCGTGGAAGGGGCTCAGTCCACTTACGTTGAGTGTGAAGTCACACGCGATGCTGCCGAGATTCTTAACGTTCGAGCTGCCTTTGTTTGTGAACTGGAAGTGCGTGTCGGTCTGGATGGGATCGCGGTCATTCTCACACTCGACTTCCTCTTTACAGTCTTCCTCTCGCCTGACTTCATCCTCATATGCCCCCTCCTCCTTCACCACCTCTCTCATCGCTTTCTCCATCTCTTCCGTCCCCCACATCTCCAAAACCTCTTCCTCCACCACCTCCTCCTCCTCTTTCTCCACCACCACCTCCTCCAAAACCTCTTCCTCCATCCCCTTTACCCCCTCCTCCTCCATCTCCACCTCCTCCACCCACAACCTAAACCCAATACCCTGTGAATCGCAGAGTCGAAACACCTGCTCCTCTTCCTTCTCCTTCTCCTTTCCCCCTTCCTCTCCCTTCTCCTTCTCCTTTCCCCCTTCCTCATCCTTCTCCTTCTCCTCTTCCTCCTCCTCCATCCCATCAAGATCACCCCCAGACACAAGTAACACCCCACTGTCCCCCGGAGTCCCCCGAACGGCTGCCGATACCTGGGGTCCCTCGATTTCGTCTCCCCACGGCGCCCCCATGACGTACTCCACCTCGGCGTCGCTCAGGTACGCTGCGCTCTGCTCACCTGCCGTTTCCTCGTGATCTGAAGACGAAGGGTTACGAGCTGACGAAATTCTAAAATGATGATAATAATAATAATAATAATGATAATAATAATAATAATAATAATAATAATAATAATAATAATAATAAATAATAATAATAATAATAATAATAATAATAATAATAATAAAAATAATAATAATAATAATAATGATAAAAAAAATAATAATGATAATAATAATGATGATGATGATGATGATAATAATAATAATAAATAACATGAAATAAATCTGGGTATTCTTTCATTTGATGTCATGTTTGTTCTTTATTTAGCGTTCGTGATGTTTTGAGGATTATGAACGTTTATGGAAATTAATTTGTTATTATCTTAGACTGCCTCATTCCTGTCATTAATTTGTCGTTAGTGTACAGTAAGTTGCATTATGTCTGTACTTCCTAAGTTTACTGATTGAAGAAGAGGAATATAAGAATAGATTTATATAAAAAAGGAGAAGAAAAATACACCCTGTAGGTATAAGAATAATGATGAAAAAATACAAATAAATATATATCATTCTAATCAAACTCGTACGAAATAGGAAATAGATTTACTTTTTTCCGATGAAGTTATAAGCGAAGTTGGGACCGAATCTGTCTCTGCGGCTGAAGTTACAGTTGGAGTTAATGCTGAAGTTGAAATAGAAGGTGAAGTTGGATCTGAACACGAAGCTGAAATTGATTCTGAAGCTGAAGTTTTAGAGGAAGTTGGAACCGAATCTGTCTCTGCAGTTGACGCTACATCTGCAGTCAATCCTGAAGTTGAAATTGGAGCTGGAGTTACAGAGGAAGTTGGAGCTGGATCCGAATCAGAAGTTGAGGCTACAGTTGGAGTTGAAGCTGAAGCTGAAAGCGCACGTGGACCCCGCGCGATTTTCTTTGTCAGTTTTCGCAGCCGACGACTCGCTTTGCTCTGGAAGAAGATGGGTGAGAGGCGTGGTGGTGGTGGTGATGGTGGTGGTGATGGTGGTGGAGATGGTGGTGGAGATGGTGGTGGAGATGGTGGTGGTGAAGGTGGTGGGCGGTGGAGATGGTGGTGGAGATGGTGGTGGAGATGGTGGTGGTGGTGGTGGGGTGGAGATGGTGGTGGAGATGGTGGTGGAGATGGTGGTGGAGATGGTGGTGGTGGTGGGTGGGATGGTGGTGGAGATGGTGGTGGTGATGGCGGTGGAGATGGTGGTGGAGATGGTGGTGGAGATGGTGGTGGAGATGGTGGTGGTGGTGGCGGTGGAGATGGTGGTGGTGAAGGTGGTCGTCTTAGTGGTGGTGGTGGTGATGATGGTGGTGAAGATGGTTATGGTGAAAATGGTAGTGTTAGTGATGGTGGTATTGGCGTCAGTGGTGGAGATAATGATGGTGACGATGATGATGATGATGATGATGATTATAATGATGATAAAGTCAGGGTTAATCATAACGATAATGACGAAGTGAACATAAAAATGATGAGGATGAAGACGAATGTGAAGAACACGAATATGAAAATAAATATTCAGAAAATCGTGGAAATGAAGAGAAAATGAAGACGAATGAAAAAAAAATACAAAGATACGAACAGAAGAAATAACATAATGAGTGATACAAGAACATGATCAGTTCAATTGATAAAAAAAAATACAACGTAAACAACACTGCAACTGAGTCATAAATGTGATGACGTCACTAAGAGAAAAACTTGATTACCAACAAGTTAAAAGGACCAAGAGAAATTAGACGTCATTGCTTATTAGATCGAACATTTCAATCAAATGAAAAATTGCAATGGAAATTTAACACGAATTCTGAACGAGTACATTTACCGACAAATTACATTTTAGTTTTGGCTTTACATACATATAGGTATGTTTTGTGAATATTCACACAGAGGGGGGAGAGGGGAATGAATGAATGAATGAATGAGTAAATGAGTGAATGAGAGAATGAATGAGTGAGTGAACGGATGAAAGAATGAAAGAATGAAAGAATGAATGAATGAATGAATGAATGAGTGAATGAATGAATGAATGAATGAATGAGTGAATGAACGAATGAATGAAGGAAGGAATGAATGAATGAGTAAATGAACGAACGAATGAGTAAGTAATACGCAGGCTGGAGAGCGTCCCGAGCGCGACCCTCCGTGGGCCTCGAAGCTCCACGACTCACCATTTTCTCGCGGCTCACGTCGGGCGAGCGAGAGTCAGCTGCTGCCTCCACCAAGTCACAGATCTGGTGGAAAATAAACTAAATAAATAACTAAACAGATAAACGTTAAAATGTGACAACGGAGACAATTTATATTTTTTTCTCAGATACATACGCGCGCTAGCACACACACACACACACACACACACACACACACACACACACACCACACACACACACAACATACATACACACACACACACACATATACATACATACATACAAACACATTCACACACACACATATGTATATATATATATATATATATATATATATATATATATATATATATATATATATATATATATATATATATTATATTTATATATATATACATATATATATATATATATATATATATATATTATATTTATATATATATATATATATATATATATATATATATATATTATATATATATATATATAGAGAGAGAGAGAGAGAGAGAGAGAGAGAGAGAGAGAGAGAGAGAGATAGGGGGGGGAGCGAAGGAGGGAGGGAGGAAGGGAAGGGAGGGAGAGAGAGAGATAAAGAAAAATATATACATGTCCCAGTAAATATCTATACACCGTACCTTGAGGAGCTGCTGCAGAGTAACCCTCTTCAGGATGGATTTCAGCCTCACTCCCCTCGGCGTCGACAGCCCTCCGGACGCCCTCGGCCGCCTCCTGCAGCCCCGTGCCTGCCGCTGAAGGGGGCCCACGACGTCGAAGATCCTCGAGTTTTCCCCTTCCGTCTCGCCTTCGCCCCGACTCCTTGCTTCTCCCCCCCGGGCCCTCGTTTTTCCCCCCTCCATGCGACCCCCCCCCCCGGGCCCCCCGAAACCCCTAACCCTCTCCCCCTAGCAGGCTTTTGAGGCCACCCCCAACCTCCCGCCTCGCCTCCTGCCCCCTTTCTGGGGCGTGGGGGGGGAGCAGCAGAGCCGGCGACGGCGCCCGGCAAGGGTTTGCCCCACCCCCGCCCTAAAAGGGGGTTTTAACGTCTCCGGGGCCCCCGCGGCGAGGGCCCCTCTGTTTGAGGCCGCGTCCGGGGCGGGGGCGGAGGTCGCGCTGCACACACTACGAAGGAGGGAAAGTCTTAAGTACGCGAATAAAAGTGACGAGAATGGAGAAGAGAGAGAGAGGGGGAGAAGGAAGAGAGAGGAGAGAAGAGAAAAAGAAGAGAGAGAAAGAAAAAAAGGGGAGAGAGAGAGAGAAGGGGAGAGAGAAAAGAGAAGAGAGAAAAGGAGAGAGAAAAGAGAGAGAGAAGAGAGAGAGAGAGAAAAGAAAGAGAGAGAGAGAGAAAGAAAAAGAGAGGAGAGAGAGAGAGAGAGGGGAAAAGAGAGAGAGAGAGAGAGAGAGAGAGAGAAAGAGAAAGAGAGAGAGAAAGAGGGAGAAGGGAAAAAGGATAGAGAGAGAAAAAAAGGAGAGGGAGGAGGAAAGAGAGAAAAAAGGAGGGGAAAGAGAGAGAGGAGGAAAGGGGAGTGGGAGAGAAAGAGGAAAGAGAAAAAAGAAAAGGAGAGAGATGGAAGAGGAGAGAGAGAAGGGAAAAAAGAAAAGATTAGGGGAGAGAGAAGAGAAGTTGGGAAAAAAAAATAGAAAAAAAGGAAAGGGAGAGAGAAGAGGGGGGAAAAGGAGAAGAGAGAGAAGAGGAGAGAGAGGGGAGTAGAAAAGCAGAGAAGAAGAACCGGAGGGAAAAAGCAGAGAGTTTAAGAGAAAAGTGAGAGAAGAAACCCCCAAGGGGAGAGGAAAGAGAGGGGAGAGAGAGAAGAGAGAGGAGGAAAGGAGAAAGAGGAGCGAAGAGAGAGAAAGAAAAGAGGAGCGAGAGAGAGGATAAAGGAAAAGAGAGAGAAAAAGAGAAAAAGCGGAAAAAGAAGAGAAAAAAAGGGAAAAGAAAGAGAGAGAGAGAAAGGTAGGGGAGAAAAGAAAAGGGAAAGGGGAAAAAAAAGGGGAAGGAGAAGATAAAAAGAAAGGAGAAAAAAAAGGAAAGAAAAGGGCGGAGAGATAGAGAGAGGAGATAGAGAGAGGAAGAAGGAGGGGGGAGGTGAAGAAAAAGGGGGGAAGGGATTAGATAGAAGAGAAAGAAGGAAAAAGAGAGAGGGAAAGAAAGGGGGAGAGAGAGAGAGAGAGAAAAGAAAAGAGGAAGGAAAAGAGAAGGAGAGAAGGAAAGAGAAAAAAAAGGGGAAAAAGAGAATAGGAGAGAGGGAAGAGAGAGAAAAGGGAAAAGGAAAGAGAGAGAGGAGAGGAGAAAGGGGAGGAGAGAAGGAGGAAAAAGGGGGGAGAGAGAGAAAGAAGAGAGAGAGAGAAAAGAAGAGAGGGGAGAGAGACATATAAACAACAGTTTAATCTAATATAAAATTCATAAATACAGCAAAAAAGAATAGGTATTAAAAAATGGGGAAAAATTTTTAAAATAAAAACCCTAGGGAAAACTACAAATTACAAACAAAACCAAAACAAAAAAAGAGCTTCCTAAGCTTTCCCTAAACCCAAACACCCCTTTAGTCCAAATATTTTCCCACAGTTCTATAGTTCTAGGGGCCACAAGCCGTCCCCCCCCCCCACACCAACCCATAACGCCCCACCCTCAAAGTTCAGTGAACCGCCCCCCCCCCCCCCCCCTCCCTCCCCAAACTGTGGGAAACTCCGTCGTGCAAGAAAACCCCCCCCCCGCCACGGTGCCCCGCAGCTAAAATCATACCCCGAATCCCCCCCAGTAAAAACAGCTGCCTTTTTTTCGCCCCCCCCTAATACAAACCAGCGCCCCCCCCCCCCCCCCCCCCCCCTCCCCCCCCCTTTCCCCTGGGAAACCCGCATCCTCCAAATTTCCCCCTTACCTAAACCACTTTTTTTTTCCCCCCCACTGTGACCTTCAACCCCTGCAAACTAAAAATCGAATTCCCCCCCAAAAAGTCCACATCCCCTCCCCCCCCCCTTTCCCCACAACCAAACCCCCCAAAAAATTTCCCCTGCAGCTACCAAAACCCCCCTTTTTTTCTCCTCTCGCCTCCAAAAAAACCAGGTACCCCCCCCCCCCAATCCTGCAACCCCTTCAACCCAAACCCCCCCCCCCCAACTCCCCCTCCCCCCCTCCCCCTGCATTTCAACTTCCCCCAACCCCCTTTCCCAAACCCTTTTCCTCCGCCACATTCCCCCCCCCTCCCCCTTCCCTCTCGCCCCATCAAAACACCCTATAACCCACCCCCTTTCCCCCCCATCCCTGCAACAACCTGCAACAGTAACCCCGAACCAAACCCCTCCGCCCCCCCTGGGTCTTTCCACGAGGGCCCCCCTCCCCCCCCCAAAAAAACCTGAGTCCCTTCCGACCCTCACCCGGGCCCCAAACCGGGGAACCCCCCTCGGGAAAAAAAAAAAGGGGTCAGTCCCCCACCACCTGAGAAGCTCCGCCTCCTTCCCAAGGTGCATTAAGAAAATGGGTTTTATTCTATTAGCTTCTATTCCAAAATGGGAGAATTTTCCCTTTTCGATTTTCCCGTTTATGATTGGGTGATTTTTAAAGTACTAAAAGGGGATTTTGCAAACCAGAAAATAGGGTTTTTTTTGCTCTATTCCAAGGCCCCAAAAAAAAATTTAGGTTTTTTTTTTTCTGTTTTCCATCAGTGTTCAAATACACTAAAAAACTTGGTATAAAAAAAAAAAAAGGGAAAAAATTACTTCAGTCTTCCCTAAAGCATTAAGAAAAAATAGCTTTGTGTCCATTAGCTTTTGTTCTAAGATGCAAACAACGGGTAGGACTTCTCATCAATTCCTGTGTACGAATAGGTGAAAACATAAAACTTAAAAAAAAAGTTTTAAAAAAAAAAGGTTGGACAAATTTTCATCTCTTTCCTATGTTTTTTTTACCAAATCCTTAAAGAAAAAGGTTTTTTTTCTGTCCCAAGATGTAAGCAAATATTTGGATTTCTTTTTCTGAAAACAAATGCTTATTTTAATATATTATATATATATTTATAAATAAAAATATATATATATTATATGTATATATATATATATATATATATATATTTTAAAATAAAATCTTTTACAAAAAACCCGTCCCTTTTTTTTAAAAAGTTTTTAAACCCGAATGCATTAAAAAAACAGGTTTTTTTCTTTTCCTCTCTTCCAAAATGTAAAAATAATTTTTAGGGTTTTTTTTACTGATGTTTCTTTATTTAAAAATTATGCTCTAAATCAATATCTCCTGTATATTTGCAATCTGTCACAGTCCTTCATTCACTCTAAACTAATTTCCTTTACATATTAACTCATATTCGTCTGCATTCATTTTTTAATAACAAAGGAGATACAATTACTCATTATCCACGTGCCTATTTCATTCAGGTTTTGAACACCTTAAAATATATAGCGACTTCTAAGAGTGGCAAAACAACTGAACGAAGGAAAACCTGATTTAGATTTAGAACTTAAGATTCCCATACATTTAGAATGACGTTTTTATACGGTATATATTCACCACGATAATAGAACTAATATACTTTTATACGTTACGTCATTGACACTGACCAGGATCTCCATTATATATTCTTGCACCTATTATCTCGTGTCAATGGTCGATGCTCGTGATCCAGGGTTATTGTTATTTCTTATTATTCTTATTATTGTTATTATTATTATCATATATTTTTTTCTCTTAGATTAGATAGAGAAAAAATATGAATAAGCTAAATGATTCATCTTTCATGAAAAAAAAAAATACACACACACACACATATATATATATATATATATATATATATATATATATATATATATATATATATATACATATATATATAATGATGATGATGGTGATGTTGATGATGATGATGATGATGATGATGATGATGATGATGATCATGATG
>NC_051411.1:3894050-3911550 GCF_015228065.2 Penaeus monodon
TATTTTTTGTTTGTTTGTTTGCTTTTTCTTTCTTCTTTTTTCTTTTTTTTTTATATATTTATTTTTGTTTTATCTTTCTTTCCTCATTTTAGAATTCTCTCTTTTTTTCCTCTCCTTCCTTTTTCTCATCGTTTTCTTCTTTTCTCCCTCCCCTTCTTTGTTTTAATAATAATAATAATAATAATATAATAATAATAATAATAATAATAATATTAATAATAATAATAATAATAATAAAAACAGTAATAATAATAATCTTAATTCTAATTCCAATAAAGATAATAATAAGTTTAATCAGAATCATGATGACCATAAAGTAGAAATAAGAACGACTATTACAATCCTAATAATAACAATAAAAAAATAAATAAATAAAATAAAAATAGTAACAGTAATGACCATAAAACATGATCAAGATGACAATAGCACCGAAGTCGACAGCTACAGAATAACCATAATACTAATACCAATCCTGATGACGAATAGCAATGGGAAGGTACCGTGAGCGCTGCCAACAGTACTTTCTTCACGGTGGCAAAGGACGACGCGGATCTGGGTGTGGGCAGTGTTATTTCGTTGGAATTCCTGTACAGGTAGGTCGGGGGTAGGGGTTGTGGGGGGGTTAGGGGGTTGTGGGGGGGAAGGGGGGAGATTGAATTATAGCATTGGTTGTTAAGTTAGTGGGGGTGGGGGTCGGGAATCTATACTATAAGGTGATTCCTTTTTTTATGCTATCTTTTCATGGTGTATAGATATGAGGTTGAAATTATTGCGTTGATTTTGTATTTGATTTTTTGAAATTATTATTTAGTTCTTTGTTGTTGTTTTTTATTATTTATTTATTCATTCATTGGTTCTTTTTAGGTTCGATGCTGTGGCTCCGTCACCTATCGTTACGTCTGTTTACCTCAACGGTGAACAAGTGTGCTTCAGCCAAGGTAAGAATGGAGCTGTGAATTGAATAAATGGCTTTAAATTATTGATGGAGGAGGTGAGGAGATGTTTTCGCGGAGACAAAGAGAGAATGAAGTAAGAACGAATGAAATCTGGATGGATGCCTTGATAACTCGAGGTGATTCGAAAGATACGAAGATATGGTCTTTAGTACCTTGGCTTTGATGAAAATGTTTTGGGGAATAAACAATCCTTGAATAATGACGCGGGATCCCTTTTCATTAGTTTATCAAGGAAGCTTTGAAGATATTATTTGAAGACGTTGATGCTTTGGCCCTTGCAATGGTGCCCCCCTCGCTCTCCTTGCCAATGGGGCTTCCCTACCCTCTTCTCAATGGTGCCTCTTACCCTCCTTCCCAATGGTGCCTCTTTGATCCCTCCAGTGGTGCCTCCTCGGTCACTTGAATGGCGTATTTGCAGAATTCCAATAACACCCTTTCGTTCCTTTCAATGGTGGCGACTTTCCAACACTCATCGTAAAGTCAGTCGATTGAGTGTAATGACATAAATAACCTTAGAATATCCTCATTGGCCCTTTTCCACGAACCTGAACCCCCCCCCTAAAATTCAATGACTACAGCTGTGGTATCAGTAATTTGTGGTCCCCCCCCCCACCTTCTTTGGTTTTCAGAGCACGTAATGTTTGATCCATTTCTGCTCTCTCTTCGTTTCCAATTTGATTTCGTTTTTTTTTTTTTTTTTTTTTTTTTTCAGTACACACGGGGGTATATAGGTAATCTTATAAAAAAAATCTCATCATATAGATAATCTTATAAAACTCTTATCTTATTCAGTCAAGGCATATGGGTAATAATCTACATGCCTGACTGAATAGTGTTTTGAATGAAGAAAAAAAAAGAAAAGGAAAAGAAAGAAAAAATGAAAAGAAAAAGAAAGAAAAAGAAAAAAAGAAGAAGAAAAGAAGACGAAGAAGAAAAAGAAGAGAATAGACTAAGAAGAGAAAAAGTAAACGAGTGGGAAGAAGAAAAATTAAAAGAAAAAATTATGAAATGCATTGCATAATATTACCCGGTTTTCATAGCAGGAATTATGTTCTTTAATACCTTGACTATTTTCCATAACAGAGAATATCTGCTATATCGTGTTTGCTGTTTTACATCGGATAAAATGTGCTTTCTTTGTCCTTTTTTGTCTTTTATGGAAAGCATCTCTTTTCCGTCGCACGAAATGTTTTCTTTGCCGAGTTTTTTTGCCATGATGGTTCGTTAGAATGTACAAAACATAGCATATACAATTACAAGGGAATTGACAAAAAATTAACACTTCTGGATAATAACAATGCAAAGCTGTAGGGTTTAAATCTAAACCGATTATACGATATTATTCTATAATTAATCATTCTAATGCATTACCTTTTACAGCACCAACACTGCCTACGACCAGTCCGGGACCAGATACCTCTCCCGCTACGACAACAGATATACAAGTGATTGGTAAGCGGAACGTTTTTTTTTTTTTTTTTTTTTTTTTTTTTTTTTTGGGGGGGGGGGGGTGTATAAATGATATGAAATAATTAATACACGTTGTTGTTTTGTTTTGTTTTTCAACAAGCCCAGGCTGATCTTTATTCTAATGAAGGTTACCTGACGCAGGTGGTGGGAACGGCAATTGCGTCACGTTTACGGAGACGAGCAGCTGGGCCGGGAACTACCAAGGAATTTTGAATGTGACTGTTCCCGGGGATGTGAGCTCCTGGTCCATCGTGCTCCGGATGTCAGCCTCTGTGGACAATTTCCAGGTTGGAGGCAAAGGCGTTGACTTTTATCGATTGCAGTAATTAGAGAAGTTCTGCAATATATATATATATATATATATATATATATATATATATATATATATATATATATATATATTATATATATATATATTGTGTGTGTGTGTGTGTGTGTGTGTGTGTGTGTGTGTGTGTGTGTGTGTGTGTGTGTGTGTGTGTGTGTGTGTGTGTGTGCGTGTGTGTGTGTGTGTGTGTACATACGTACGCGCATACATTAAACGTTTTCTGTCAAAAAGATTTATACTATGTACGTGTGTATTTAAATTTTGACATTTCTGAACTACAAACCTCACCTTCCACCGCAATAAATTCCTGAACTTTGCTTTCACCTCATATAACGACCATTTCTCCTTCTCTCTTCCCCCCTCCTTAACACCCAAGGCGTGGACAGCGAACGTGGCACCCACCTCTGGCACCTCCATCACGCTCACCAACAAAAACTACAATGGCGTCCAGACAGCCGGCGCAGCGCTTGAGTTAGGCGTACTGGTAACCTACTCCGGCAGCATCCCAAGCATCACCTCTCTTGAATTTAATGATAAAGAGCTTGGGCTCTGTGATGCTGGCCTGCCTACACCCACCACGGTTCCTTATGCTCTGTGTGTTAACTTTACGGAGACCAGCAGTTGGGATAACAATTACCAAGGAATACTTTATGTTACTGTACCGAGTGACGTCACATCTTGGAATATTATTCTGCAACTGTCAGATGTTGTGGACAATTTTCAGGTTAGTGGGGATATATTATGATTTTTTTTCTTATATACATTCTAAGTAACTATTTTATTTGCGGATTCTCTTCATGTCAACAGCAAAATTGTTGGAATAACATTTGTTTCATGAAAGGATAAACTAGAATCATCTATCTAACTCATCTAACTATAAATTATGAACTGTATAGCGTTTGTCCAAGTCCTTTATCCATCTAGTCGTGTGATGTGTTTTAGAATGTTGAAACAGCTGCGTAAGAATGAGTACTTCCATGCTACAATATATGTGATTGCATTCTTCCATTATGTATAGAATGTCCAGAACTCAGCCAGGATACACACCCTTCTTTTAAAACATATATTTGTAATTGCAATGCATCTGGATCACCCATCTCTTCAATACTGTTTCAACATACCATCCTATACATGTATGATGACTGGGTGACAGGTATAACCACTTCATCGGGTCACCTCGAGCTATCCCCTTTGCATAAATTTTTAGGACAATTCACGCATTAAACAAGCGACCTGTATGGTCTCTAAGCTAGGGGACTTAAGGTCTTTAGGATATTGGTCTATAGCAGGCAACTCACACTCGCTTCTCACACAAAGATCAATGCACAGAGTAAGACCTGGTTCTCGGTTTAGTTCTAGTGTTAAGTCGTGGCAAGACCTCTCGCCCTATTGTGTGTGTTTAGTTTAACCCAGCGGTTCTTAGGAGTCATTTGGGATTATGTATTGTGACATTTTGAAAGAGAACTGGGTCTTTATATCATTTTGTTCTATGCAGAGTTTCACCATCACAACATATATCATTAGAGTCACTGTAATACCATCGAGAGTCTTAAGCGATTGTAGGGCGATAAAGGTCTTAAGAATCCTTGGCTTCAGTGCTGCACCTTTGTATTTGCTAATGACTCGTGACTCACATTAAACTCAGGAGCAAAGGTCAGTTTCTAGATGCCACTCGACTCTTCTGTTCACTCAGCTAGGCAAAATCTCACCTCTGCACCACACCACTTTCATCGGAGATTTCCAACGGTAGAATTATTTGTTCGCTTGCCTTCCCTTTTCTACATGCATTTTGAAATCTAGTGTAGATAAACCAACTCTTAAGCAACCCAAAGTTAGCAAGTCTGGCATTTCTGTACTTCATTATGTATGTATAATATATATAATAACAATTCTTCTTCCTCTCCTTTGCATATTGTACTGAAGGCATGGACAGCAAACGTGGCACCCACCTCTGGCACCTCCATCACGCTCTCTAACAAGGATTACAACGGAGTTCAGGCAGCTGGCACAACACTTGAGTTGGGTTTATTGGTAACCTACTCAGGGTCTATTCCAGACATCATTTCTGTGAGCTTCAATGATCAAATTGCTGGAGACTGCGGAGTTTCCTCAACTCCACCCACTGCAGCACCAACAACGGCTCCCACTCCTGTGCCCACTCCAGCTCCAACTTCTGCACCCACTCCAGCTCCAACTCCTGTGCCCACTCCAACTCCAACTTCTGCACCCACTCCAGCTCCAACTCCAGCTCCAACTTCTGCACCCACTCCAGCTCCCACTTCAAGTCCAACTACCCCACCAACCACGAAACCTACAGGTAAAAAGGGATATCTCATATTTTTGCCTTAAAATCTTGAAGTACCCTTTTTCATTTTCCATTTATCAATTTGTTAATTCATATACAAATTTGCCGTATCCCATCGACAGTTTAAGCATCCCATACATAAGATTAACATTGCAGAAGGACCAAGCACTCAGGAACCAAGTTCTGGATGCATTGCTCCTGGGACAAGTTACGACTATGATGAAGTTCTTCACAAGTCCCTCCTGTTTTACGAAGCTCAGCGATCTGGAGATCTACCAGATTCACAGCGTGTCACTTGGCGCAAGGACTCTGCACTGGGCGACGCCAAGGACAGTGTGACCAACGTTCAGCTTGACCTAACAGGAGGATATTATGATGGTTAGATTTTATCATCTAAAATATAAATGTTCAAATTATTGTTGTAGTGTGCACATACTTTCCATTACAAGCAAGTCCACAGAATCTGAAAATAACCATTTCTATATCATTAATGTATATATGATTTATTTATAAACAGCTGGCGATTATGGCAAATTTGGATATCCAATGTCAAGTATGACAACAGTGTTAGCATGGGGAGCAATCGACTATGGTACTGCTTATATACAAGCAGGTAATTCAGCATTGTATTTTCCAAAGCTTTGTAAATGTATTTCACATGACTGATCAGAAATATTTTACATGTTCTAAACAAGTTTAGTGATTAATCAAACCACCTGATTTCAGGGGAAATGTCATACATGAAAGAAGCTGTCAAATGGGCTACAGACTATTTCCTCAAGGCCCACGTAAGTCCTACAGTGTTGTATGGCCAAGTAGGCAATGGTCAGCTTGACCATGCTTTTTGGGGAAGACCAGAGGATATGACTATGGACAGACCAGCCTACAAGATCACTGAAGCAAATCCTGGTTCTGATTTGGTGGCTGAGACTTCTGCTGCACTGGCTGCTGCCTCCATTCTCTTCAAAGATTCCAACCCTGCATATTCTGCCGAATGTCTTCAACACTCTAGGGAGCTCTATGACTTTGCTGATAATTTCAGAGGAGATTACGATGCTACAATTCCTGGTGTTTCTGAATTCTATGCTAGTTATGGCTACTATGACGAATTAGCATGGGCTGCTGCCTGGCTTTACCGTGCTACAGGTGAGACTACCTACTTAACGGCTGCTAAGAATCATTATCAGCAACTTTCAACAAGTCCTTGGGAATTTTCTTGGGCTGATAAGACTCCTGGAGTGCAGGTATTACTGGCACAACTTGCTGACGAAGTGGATAAAGCCACATATGTGAATCATGTGACCAGCTTCTGCAACGACATTGTAGACAACAGGCAAAGGACACCCAAAGGATTGCTATACCTTAGTCAGTGGGGTTCCCTCCGATATGCAGCTAACGCAGCCTTTATCTGCCTAAGAGCTGCAGACTTGGGCATCAACCCTGAGAAATATCGAGAGTTTGGCAAGCAACAGATCCACTACATGTTAGGTGACACTGGACGAAGCTATGTGGTAGGTTTTGGTGTGAACCCTCCACTGCGGCCGCATCACGCCAGCAGCTCTTGTAAACCAGCTCCAGCAACCTGTGACTGGACAGACTTCCATTCACCAGATCCTAACCCTCACGTGCTGTATGGAGCCTTGGTGGGAGGCCCTGATGCCAACGACTGGTACGAGGACAAACGCGATGACTATATCAAGAATGAAGTTGCCACAGACTACAATGCAGGGTTCCAGTCTGCTGTGGCTGCTCTTCGTTCACTTACTGATTGTGGTGGAGTGACAGCTGCACCAACAACAGCAACCTCCACACCAGCACCTACCCCTGCGCCCACCTCTGCACCTACCCCAGCTCCAACACCAGAGCCTACCGCAAACCCAGGAACTGGTAAGTAAACTGATATTCCTTGCTTTATTAGTCTGCCAGACTATTTTTTCCTTACTATATTTTCATAATCTATGAAAAACATCTAAAAATTATAACTAGAAATAATGTATATATGTAAATATAAAATCAAACAGAAACTGACTTTAAGAAAGCAAAACTACATGCATATGATTCGGCCATATTTTTCCTAATAAAGGTAGGTATAAGATTTTCAATTTATTGAAGTATAAAAGTCTCTCCAAATTAGAATATTAGTTTAATATAAGGGAACATGTATTTGTTAAATGAAATATTTCCCACAGAAGAACCTAGTACCCAAGCACCAGGTTCTGGGTGTGTTGCTCCTGGGACAAGTTACAACTACGATGAAGTTCTTCACAAGTCCCTCCTGTTTTACGAAGCTCAGCGATCTGGAGATCTACCAGATTCACAGCGTGTCACTTGGCGCAAGGACTCTGCACTGGGCGACGCCAAGGACAGTGTGACCAATGTTCAGCTTGACCTAACAGGAGGATATTATGATGGTTAGATATAATTCATTAAAACATAAATGTTAAGTATATTACTCTCGTGTGGATATTGATCCCATTACAAACAAATCCATATCTTCAGGAAATGACCATTTCCACTCCATTAATGTACAAATCCGTTTGAAAACAGCTGGCGATTATGGCAAATTTGGGTATCCAATGTCAAGTATGACAACAGTGTTAGCATGGGGAGCAATCGACTATAGTACTGCCTATACACAAGCAGGTGATTCACCAAGTAATTTTGTATTTTGTAATACAAGTAAATGTTCATAAAATGCTGATTATGTAGAAATATTTCCTGTTCTAAGTTGTCTCATTACTAATGCAATCAATTGTTTTTAGGGGAAATGTTGTACATGAAAGAGGCTGTCAAGTGGGCTACAGACTATTTCCTCAAGGCACACGTGAGTCCTACAGTGTTGTATGGCCAAGTAGGCAATGGTCAGCTTGACCATGCTTTTTGGGGCCGACCAGAGGACATGACTATGGACAGACCAGCTTACAAGATCACTGAAGCAAATCCCGGTTCTGACTTGGTGGCTGAGACTTCTGCTGCACTGGCTGCTGCCGCCATTCTCTTCAAAGATTCCAACCCTGCATATTCTGCCGAATGTCTTCAACACTCTAGGGAGCTTTACGACTTTGCCGATAATTTTAGAGGCGATTATGATGCTACAATTCCTGGTGTTTCTGAATTCTATGCCAGCTATGGCTACTATGATGAATTAGCATGGGCTGCTGCCTGGCTTTACCGTGCCACAGGTGAGACTACCTACTTAACGGCTGCTAAGAATCATTATCAGCAACTTTCAACAAGTCCTTGGGAATTTTCTTGGGCTGATAAGACTCCTGGAGTGCAGGTATTACTGGCACAACTTGCTGACGAAGTGGATAAAGCCACATATGTGAATCATGTGACCAGCTTCTGCAACGACATTGTAGACAACAGGCAAAGGACACCCAAAGGATTGCTATACCTTAGTCAGTGGGGTTCCCTCCGATATGCAGCTAACGCAGCCTTTATCTGCCTAAGAGCTGCAGACTTGGGCATCAACCCTGAGAAATATCGAGAGTTTGGCAAGCAACAAATCCACTACATGTTAGGTGACACTGGACGAAGCTATGTGGTAGGTTTTGGTGTGAACCCTCCACTGCGGCCGCATCACGCCAGCAGCTCTTGTAAACCAGCTCCAGCAACCTGTGACTGGACAGACTTCCATTCACCAGATCCTAACCCTCACGTGCTGTATGGAGCCTTGGTGGGAGGCCCTGATGCCAACGACTGGTACGAGGACAAACGCGATGACTATATCAAGAATGAAGTTGCCACAGACTACAATGCAGGGTTCCAGTCTGCTGTGGCTGCTCTTCGCTCCCTTACTGATTGTGGTGGAGTGACAGCAGCCCCCACACCAGCACCTACCTCGGCTCCCACGCCAGCACCCACCTCGGCTCCCACGCCAGCACCCACCTCGGCTCCCACTCCCGCACCCACTCCAGCACCCACCACACCGAACACAGGCGGAGGAAGTGGCAGCTGCTTCAGATTCGCCAAAGCCAACAGTTGGGACGGAAACTATGATGGAACATTGTATGTGACTGTCCCCAATGATGTAGGGTCTTGGAACATCGACCTTCAGTTATCATCATCTGTGGATAATTTCCAGGTCAGTATGAAATTTGAAAATGAACATTTGCTTAAAAGTGATATAATTGTAGATATTCTCTCTAAATAATGGGTTTTAATTAATTCAACGGTTTTTTATTTAACCTAATAATATGCCCATTTTGAAATTTTAGTACATTTATCTATATTACGATTATATGTTAACTATTCACTTTCATCCTTCCCTCTTCTCTGCCCGGAAGGCGTGGACAGCGAATGTGGCACCCACCTCTGGCACCTCCATCACGCTCACCAACAAAAGCTACAATGGAGTCCAAAGTGCTGGTGCAGTGCTTGAATTAGGCATCTTGGTGACCTTCTCGGGAACTACTCCAGCCATCACGGCCGCGACTTTCAATGGTGAAAACCTTGCAAGTTGTGGAGCTACCTCGGCTCCTTCCACCCCAGCTCCAACTCCGGCTCCAACGCCGGCTTCGACTCCAGAAACTACTGCGAACCCGGGAACTGGTAACTAAAATGATGTCATTCTCTTTGATATAATTCCTTGCCCCGGGCTTTAGTCGCATCGTTTTATGCGTTGTGTATTCTGACAAATATATGAAAAACTAATGACGAGACCACAAGGATGTGAAATGAGGGTGATGCAAGCCTTGTGCAGATTTTTAATAGACTTTCAAAACTACTCTAAAGAGTCCAGCATGATTCCTGAAGAGTATATATACACACTTGATTTCCAAATGAAGTTACAGCAGTTTGTGGTCAGGGGAAAAGTAATTACTTAACTAAAATTTTGCTTACAGCAGAACCTAGTACCCAAGCACCAGGTTCTGGGTGTGTTGCTCCTGGGACAAGTTACAACTACGATGAAGTTCTTCACAAGTCCCTCCTGTTTTACGAAGCTCAGCGATCTGGAGATCTACCAGATTCACAGCGTGTCACTTGGCGCAAGGACTCTGCACTGGGCGACGCCAAGGACAGTGTGACCAATGTTCAGCTTGACCTAACAGGAGGATATTATGATGGTGTGATTTTATCATCTAAAACATAAATGTTCAGACTATTGTTCTAGTTTGCATATACTTTCCATTACAAGTAAGTCCGCAGAATCTGAATATAACCATTTCTATATCATTAATGTATATGATTTATTTATAAACAGCTGGCGATTATGGCAAATTTGGATATCCAATGTCAAGTATGACAACAGTGTTAGCATGGGGAGCAATCGACTATGGTACTGCTTATATACAAGCAGGTAATTCAGCATTGTATTTTCCAAAGCTTTGTAAATGTATTTCACATGACTGATCAGAAATATTTTACATGTTCTAAACAAGTTTAGTGATTAATCAAACCACCTGATTTCAGGGGAAATGTCGTACATGAAAGAGGCTGTCAAGTGGGCTACAGACTATTTCCTCAAGGCACACGTAAGTCCTACAGTGTTGTATGGCCAAGTAGGCAATGGTCAGCTTGACCATGCTTTTTGGGGCCGACCAGAGGATATGACTATGGACAGACCAGCCTACAAGATCACTGAAGCAAATCCTGGTTCTGATTTGGTGGCTGAGACTTCTGCTGCACTGGCTGCCGCCTCCATTCTCTTCAAAGATTCCAACCCTACATATTCTGCCGAATGTCTTCAACACTCTAGGGAGCTCTATGACTTTGCTGATAATTTCAGAGGAGATTACGATGCTACAATTCCTGGTGTTTCTGAATTCTATGCTAGTTATGGCTACTATGACGAATTAGCATGGGCTGCTGCCTGGCTTTATCGTGCTACAGGTGAGACTACCTACCTAACGGCTGCTAAGAATCATTATCAGCAACTTTCAACAAGTCCTTGGGAATTTTCTTGGGCTGATAAGACTCCTGGAGTGCAGGTATTACTGGCACAACTTGCTGACGAAGTGGATAAAGCCACATATGTGAATCATGTGACCAGCTTCTGCAACGACATTGTAGACAACAGGCAAAGGACATCCAAAGGATTGCTGTACCTTAGTCAGTGGGGTTCCCTCCGATATGCAGCTAACGCAGCCTTTATCTGCCTAAGAGCTGCAGACTTGGGCATCAACCCTGAGAAATATCGAGAGTTTGGCAAGCAACAAATCCACTACATGTTAGGTGACACTGGACGAAGCTATGTGGTAGGTTTTGGTGTGAACCCTCCACTGCGGCCGCATCACGCCAGCAGCTCTTGTAAACCAGCTCCAGCAACCTGTGACTGGACAGACTTCCATTCACCAGATCCTAACCCTCACGTGCTGTATGGAGCCTTGGTGGGAGGCCCTGATGCCAACGACTGGTACGAGGACAAACGCGATGACTATATCAAGAATGAAGTTGCCACAGACTACAATGCAGGGTTCCAGTCTGCTGTGGCTGCTCTTCGCTCCCTTACTGATTGTGGTGGAGTGACAGCTGCACCAACAACAGCAGCCCCCACACCAGCACCTACCCCTGCACCCACCTCTGCACCTACCCCAGTTCCAACGCCAGAGCCTACCGCAAACCCAGGAACTGGTAAGTAAATTGATATTCCTTGCTATATTAGTGTGTCAGACAATTTTTTCCTTATTATATTTTCATAATCTATGAAAACATCTAAAAATGATAACTAGTAATAATGTATATTCGTTAATATAAAATCAAACGGAAACTGACTTTAAGAAAGCAAAACTACATACATATGATTTGGCCATTTTTTTCCCAATAAAGGTAGGTATAAGATTTTCAAATTATTGAAGTATATAAGTATGCCAACAGAGGTTTTGAGTTTTCTATGTCTCTCCAAATTAGAATATTAGTTTAATGTAAGGGAACATGTATTTGTTAAATGAAATATTTCCCACAGAAGAACCTAGTACCCAAGCACCAGGTTCTGGGTGTGTTGCTCCTGGGACAAGCTACAACTACGATGAAGTTCTTCACAAGTCCCTCCTGTTTTACGAAGCTCAGCGATCTGGAGATCTACCAGATTCACAGCGTGTCACTTGGCGCAAGGACTCTGCACTGGGCGACGCCAAGGACAGTGTGACCAATGTTCAGCTTGACCTAACAGGAGGATATTATGATGGTTAGACTTTATCATCTAAAACATAAATGTTCAGAGTATTGTTCTTTTGTGCATATACTTTCCATTACAAGCAAGTTCACAGAATTTGAAAATGAATATTTTCATACCATTAATGCATATGTGATTTATTTATAAACAGCTGGCGATTATGGCAAATTTGGATATCCAATGTCAAGTATGACAACAGTGTTAGCATGGGGAGCAATCGACTATGGTACTGCCTATATACAAGCAGGTAATTCAGAATTGCATTTTCCAAAGTTGAGTAAATATTTCGCATGACTGATCAGAAATATTTTGCATGTTCTAAACAAGTTTAGTGATTAATCAAACCACCTGATTTCAGGGGAAATGTCGTACATGAAAGAGGCTGTCAAATGGGCTACAGACTATTTCCTCAAGGCACACGTAAGTCCTACAGTGTTGTATGGCCAAGTAGGCAATGGTCAGCTTGACCATGCTTTTTGGGGCCGACCAGAGGATATGACTATGGACAGACCAGCCTACAAGATCACTGAAGCAAATCCTGGTTCTGATTTGGTGGCTGAGACTTCTGCTGCACTGGCTGCTGCCTCCATGCTCTTCAAAGATTCCAACCCTGCATATTCTGCCGAATGTCTTCAACACTCTAGGGAGCTCTATGACTTTGCTGATAATTTCAGAGGAGATTACGATGCTACAATTCCTGGTGTTTCTGAATTCTATGCTAGTTATGGCTACTATGACGAATTAGCATGGGCTGCTGCCTGGCTTTACCGTGCCACAGGTGAGACTCCCTACCTAACGGCTGCTAAGAATCATTATCAGCAACTTTCAACAAGTCCTTGGGAATTTTCTTGGGCTGATAAGACTCCTGGAGTGCAGGTTTTATTAGCACAACTTGCTGACGAAGTGGATAAAGCTACATATGTGAATCATGTGACTGCCTTCTGCAATGACATTGTAGACAACAGGCAAAGGACACCCAAAGGATTGCTGTACCTTAGTCAGTGGGGTTCCCTCCGATATGCAGCTAACGCAGCCTTTATCTGCCTAAGAGCTGCAGACTTGGGCATCAACCCTGAGAAATATCGAGAGTTTGGCAAGCAACAGATCCACTACATGTTAGGTGACACTGGACGAAGCTATGTGGTAGGTTTTGGTGTGAACCCTCCACTGCGGCCGCATCACGCCAGCAGCTCTTGTAAACCAGCTCCAGCAACCTGTGACTGGACAGATTTCCATTCACCAGATCCTAACCCTCACGTGCTGTATGGAGCCTTGGTGGGAGGCCCTGATGCCAACGACTGGTACGAGGACAAACGCGATGACTATATCAAGAATGAAGTTGCCACAGACTACAATGCAGGGTTCCAGTCTGCTGTGGCTGCTCTTCGCTCCCTTACTGATTGTGGTGGAGTGACAGCAGCCCCCACACCAGCACCTACCTCGGCTCCCACGCCAGCACCCACCTCGGCTCCCACGCCAGCACCCACCTCGGCTCCCACTCCCGCACCCACCCCCGCACCCACTCCAGCACCCACCACACCGAACACAGGCGGAGGAAGTGGCAGCTGCTTCAGATTCGCCAAAGCCAACAGTTGGGACGGAAACTATGATGGAACATTGTATGTGACTGTCCCCAATGATGTAGGGTCTTGGAACATCGACCTTCAGTTATCATCATCTGTGGATAATTTCCAGGTCAGTATGAAATTTGAAAATGAACATTTGCTTAAAAGTGATATAATTGTAGATATTCTCTCTAAATAATGGGTTTTAATTAATTCAACGGTTTTTATTTAACCTAATAATATGCCCATTTTGAAATTTTAATACATTTATCTATATTACGATTATATTTTAACTATTCACTTTCATCCTTCCCTCTTCTCTGCCCGGAAGGCGTGGACAGCGAATGTGGCACCCACCTCTGGCACCTCCATCACGCTCACCAACAAAAGCTACAATGGAGTCCAAAGTGCTGGTGCAGTGCTTGAATTAGGCATCTTGGTGACCTTCTCGGGAACTACTCCAGCCATCACGGCCGCGACTTTCAATGGTGAAAACCTTGCAAGTTGTGGAGCTACCTCGGCTCCTTCCACCCCAGCTCCAACTCCGGCTCCAACACCGGCTTCGACTCCAGAAACTACTGCGAACCCGGGAACTGGTAACTAAAATGATGTCATTCTCTTTGATATAATTCCTTGCCCCGGGCTTTAGTCGCATCGTTTTATGCGTTGTGTATTCTGACAAATATATGAAAAACTAATGCCTCGACCACAAGGATGGGAAATGAGGGTGATGCAAGCCTTGTGCAGATTTTTAATAGACTTTCAAAACTACTCTAAAGAGTCCAGCATGATTCCTGAAGAGTATATATACACACTTGATTTCCAAATGAAGTTACAGCAGTTTGTGGTCAGGGGAAAAGTAATTGCTTAACTGAAATTTTGCTTACAGCAGAACCTAGTACCCAAGCACCAGGTTCTGGGTGTGTTGCTCCTGGGACAAGTTACAACTACGATGAAGTTCTTCACAAGTCCCTCCTGTTTTACGAAGCTCAGCGATCTGGAGATCTACCAGATTCACAGCGTGTCACTTGGCGCAAGGACTCTGCACTGGGCGACGCCAAGGACAGTGTGACCAATGTTCAGCTTGACCTAACAGGAGGATATTATGATGGTTAGATTTTATCTAAAACATAAATGTTCAGACTATTGTTCTAGTTTGCATATACTTTCCATTACAAGTAAGTCCGCAGAATCTGAATATAACCATTTCTATATCATTAATGTATATGATTTATTTATAAACAGCTGGCGATTATGGCAAATTTGGATATCCAATGTCAAGTATGACAACAGTGTTAGCATGGGGAGCAATCGACTATGGTACTGCCTATATACAAGCAGGTATTTCAGAATTGCATTTTCCAAAGTTGACTAAATGTATTTCGCATGACTGATCAGAAATATTTTGCATGTTCTAAACAAGTTTAGTGATTAATCAAACCACCTGATTTCAGGGGAAATGTCATACATGAAAGAGGCTGTCAAGTGGGCTACAGACTATTTCCTCAAGGCACATGTAAGTCCTACAGTGTTGTATGGCCAAGTAGGCAATGGTCAGCTTGACCATGCTTTTTGGGGTCGACCAGAGGATATGACTATGGACAGACCAGCCTACAAGATCACTGAAGCAAATCCTGGTTCTGACTTGGTGGCTGAGACTTCTGCTGCACTGGCTGCTGCCTCCATTCTCTTCAAAGATTCCAACCCTGCATATTCTGCTGAATGCCTTCAACACTCTAGGGAGCTCTATGACTTTGCTGATAATTTCAGAGGAGATTACGATGCTACAATTCCTGGTGTTTCTGAATTCTATGCCAGCTATGGTTACTATGATGAATTAGCATGGGCTGCTGCCTGGCTTTATCGCGCCACAGGTGAGACTACCTACTTAACGGCAGCTAAGAATCATTATCAGCAACTTTCAACAAGTCCTTGGGAATTTTCTTGGGCTGATAAGACTCCTGGAGTGCAGGTATTACTGGCACAACTTGCTGACGAAGTGGATAAAGCCACATACGTGAATCATGTGACTGCCTTCTGCAACGACATTGTAGACAACAGGCAAAGGACACCCAAAGGATTGCTGTACCTTAGTCAGTGGGGTTCCCTCCGATATGCAGCTAACGCAGCCTTTATCTGCCTAAGAGCTGCAGACTTGGGCATCAACCCTGAGAAATATCGAGAATTTGGCAAGCAACAGATCCACTACATGTTAGGCGACACTGGACGAAGCTATGTGGTAGGTTTTGGTGTGAACCCTCCACTGCGGCCGCATCACGCCAGCAGCTCTTGTAAACCAGCTCCAGCAACTTGTGACTGGACAGACTTCCATTCGCCAGATCCTAATCCTCACGTGCTGTATGGAGCCTTGGTGGGAGGCCCTGATGCCAACGACTGGTACGAGGACAAACGCGATGACTATATCAAGAATGAAGTTGCCACAGACTACAATGCAGGGTTCCAATCTGCTGTGGCTGCTCTTCGCTATCTTGCAGACTGTAGTGCAAAACACTGAAATGAAGGAATGCCCATCATTTCCCAACCCTAAGGGGCATTGAAGCCATGGTTTCACTAGACTCAGCTGTGGTCACCCACCCTCTTGTATTGGCTACACTCCCCTAGGTGAGGCACATCTGGACAGGCTTCAAAACTTCACCAGCCTTCAGTAAAGCCAAATGAAAGTCATTGCTTCAGGATTCCCTAGTTCTCAGCTTATGTCAGAAAAGTAAAAATTCAAGACCTGAGTCTAGTTCCAGAATAAGATAGAGCAAGTGAAACCTCAGCTTCAAATCATAGGTCAGTATAAGGATCAAATGTTCAAAAAGCAAAAACTGTTGTGCATCTCTATTCAAATAAGTGTATGGTAAAGTAAATATAAAAAATCTGTTTTGCATAATACCAATGACATTGTATTTTAAAATTATATAATTCTGCCAGAAATTTATATGAAAAATTGCAATATAATTTTGTTACCTAAATTATTCTTTTATCTTATCCTTGAGTAATATTGTTATGACTTCATGACATGGGTTCTGAAGTCCTTAATCCTTACATAAAAGTAATATCGTCCATTAATTGTTGGAGTGAATAATTCACTTTCTTCTGTCACATAAACAGTATAATATTCAACTCTGTTAAGTAGCTGAAAACACTAATACTGTGTATATTTCAAAAAACTGGTCAGCAGGCAAGTTCCCTCAATAATAATAATAATAAATGATAATTTAGTTATTCCATTTGTCACAACTGATAATTCTTGATGCGACAGGCTGGCTGCTTTATCTTGCTTCTAAATTACCCTGTATGCAAGGAATGACCAGGGTTACCATTCACTGAGAGTATGCGGGACTGAACACAGGTCACCAAAGATTGCAAGATGAGATTGCTACCGCTCCACCACAAGGATAATTTTGAAAAGTGGTGAAGTAACTGGACTTGATTTCTCATCTATTTCAAAATTCTATAACATATGGTGTTATTATAACCCAAATTGAAGTAGTCTAGTCTGGCTGCCTCGTAATGGAATATACTCGAATAGTTCATGCTACTAGATCAGCACAAAACCCATTTAGAAGCACTTACATTCTGAATAATAATCCCATGGAAGGATACAAAAACATGACCCAAATCTTGTACTTTTTAATCTGATTTCTTTGTAATCATATTTAGATTTAGATTTTATTTATATTTCTTCTAGGTTTTAACAATACTTTCAAAAGAATAACAGATATACTCACAGGGAGAAAATAAAAAAAATTG
>NC_051411.1:3914050-3919050 GCF_015228065.2 Penaeus monodon
TCGCTGTTGTCGCCTGCGGGAGGTCCGAAGATGCCATGGGGTCCACCACGAAGAGCTTGTCATCTGTTGACTGGCTGAAGAGTATGGATGCTGGACGGTACGTGGGAAACGAGTCCTAGGAAATTGTGCGAACATTAGCACATGGGTGAACAGAGATCGATGGATAGATGAACAGATGGTCAGACAGACAAAAACACACACACATGCACACACAAAAAAATACAAACACACACACACACTCTTGCTTACATACATAAATACATACATGTATGTTCACATAGGTGACAACAAACAAACAAACACACACAAAATAAATACATAAAAACTTAAGCAAAAGAGTAATAATAATAATAAAATATCAGTTACATCTTAATCAAGTCTAACTGAGTAATAATACAACAAACTAGTCAACAACAAAACAGCTAAACACTACCTTTAGTGCCCGGGGTTCAGGGGTATGGGCACTCGGGGGCTCAACAGGGGCATTGTTTGTGGCGGAATTGGCCTCCTGCCGGGCATCAACCTCCGTGGAAAAGGGATTGAGGAAGGAGGGGATTGAGAGGGGGAAGACAGAACCCACAGTCTGAGCAGGCAAAGTATCAGGTGGCGAGCCCTGGGCGCTGGGGGTGCTGGCAGGAGGGGATGTAGGGGTGCTGTCAACATCTGGTTGTCTTGGTGTCTGTGCGTCTGGAGACGAACTTGTCTGACTGTTAGTTACAGCTGGCAGATCAAAGAGAGGTATACTTCCACCCGATTCTCTCGGGGATTGACTATCTTCAGTCCTTCCTCTTTGGCTTGGGTCTGCATTACCACAAGGTGTGTAAAACTGAACATCAGATGTCATATGCTGTGCATTACTGGAGTCCTGATCACTTGAGTAAAGTCCTTGTCTTTCACTACACTGATACAATGGATTTTCAACATAGCCACTTGTGGCACTCAGTCCTTGTATGTCATAGGAGGGCAGATGAGACGAGAGAGTAGTAGTTACAGCATCTTCAGCAGGACTGTTACTACAGCTAACATTTAACACTGGCTGCTGAAGCATGGGAGAAGCAAAGGGAGTCTCTGCTTGGGACTCTGGTTTGTGAATGGCCATGGGTGTGAAAATTAATGTATTCTGCTCATTTAGCTCGGGGAGAGAGACCGTATGTGGGAGAGGAGAGGGTGTCAGATGAGGGAGAGTCGGAGGGATGGGGCTGGAGGCTAAACTCCCACTAGCCAAAGGTGTTGTGGACAGCACCTAAATTTCAGTGCAAGGGAAAGCAAAAAAAACAAAAAACAAAAGTCAATAAAAAAATATTAGAACTTAAGAAACAACACTTATCCAAAATCAAATTCAGAATTTATATATATATATATATATATCTATATGTATATCTCACTTCAAAATAAATTGCAAAACATCTCAAGCTTATACAAAAATGGAAAAGAAAAGGAAAAATAATTTCAGATTCCTTAACCAAAACTTGCATATCTAAATTCAAATAGGCACAAGGCTAAAACTAAACACATACATTCATACAAATAACAAGATGAATCAGCAAACCCATTTTGGGTAAAATCCCAAAGAAAAAACACCAACCACCAGAAAAAAAAAAAGTAAAAAAAAAAAAAAGCAAACACCAAAGAAAAATTCTTGTATACCACATGCTAAGAATCAAAAGAGACAGTACTGTAAGTATGACAGTACATACAATAGCATCAGCAATGCCATAATACCATCCTGCCTGACAATGACCAGGAATCTATCTACATTCTATGGAAGATCTCAGAATACATTACAAAAGAATATACATTGAGATCATCATTATTGTAATATTATTAACATTTCTAACAGCAGTACAAGATAAAAAATATATATATTTCTGAAAATCAAGGAATAAAGTAAATTGGTGAGATAAGCAGTACAAACAATTGATTTATTGGTGACTAAGCACTTATGAAATCATCTGTGTGTAAAGACAATCAATACACTAAACTCACAATGGGTTAAGAGGACCCAAGCAAGCTCCATGGAACTTTTTCTGATGCATTCTCTGTTTGGATGGCTAGTTTCAACACTGGTGTTATAGAGACAGCATTTCACAAATGTCTACTCATTCTAAAAGTGGCCAAAGACTACAAGAGGGAGAGTGAACAATATATCTTATCCAGAGCATTTACAATAATTCAGAATCAACCAAATCATCATTAATCCTAAAACTCCCGACAACATGACCATGATTAAGCATGATGTGACCCAATTCACAATGCAAATGCACTTCTTTGCATTACAATTGGACTACTTCAATTTATACTTTACATACTTTTTCTATCTTTTCCTTTTTTTCTTTAGTATCACGTATGCACTCTTTCACAAATATAAACATGTCACATATGCTTATATCATTATGATGATACAGGCCAAACTATATAGAAAACTGTCCCCCTCTACTCCTACCCCCCAAAAAAAAAAATAATAATAATAATAAAATAAAAGAAAAAACTCTAGAGTATTCTACAAAACAAACACAGAGAAAGGAATTTCTTAAGGTAAAAAAAAAAAGCTTAAGACAACTCAAGCTTCACACAAGACTTCCACCTGCCACCCCGAAACAATCTGCATATGTAACCAACTATGTAAACTATTTCTTTTATTCTGAACTAATGTGTACTGCAGTCTATAAGGATTAAATCTCAGTCAAACACAGCTGTACACTTATCCTTTGACACTTAGAAACAAATAAGCATCCACATGAAAATACTTCACATCAAGCCAGCAAAATACAGCTACAAATCATAATAAATATAGCCCCTGAACTTTTTTAAAACCAAACTCACTGTCTTCACCTCAAAGGTGTTCTCTTACCTGAGGAGACAAAGGGGAGGCAGCAGACTGAGGATCAGTTGCGGGAGGTGAGCCATGAGGTGATACAGGGAGGAGGGTGGGCAACGGCGGCTGCAGTATGACCCCCGTGCCATAGCTTGTGGGTAAGCTTTCTTGACTCAGGGATAGTCTGTATATATGGGAAATCACTGTAGGTTAATTTTGTAAAAGGAAGAGATCTTGACATCTCAAAATATTTGCTGGCCTGTAAGATGCATCTATCTCTAATATGTACCTTATCTGGGGAGGGAGAAAAATGTGTGTGCTATGTAAAACAGGAACAGGTTACACAAATACATCTTCAGTAACCATCTCTAAGTCAGACATCATTTTCTTTACATAAACAATATTTCAGCAACACAAACTGAATATCTCTCTGGTGGAATAAAGCTCATTGTATCCAGTAACTATAAGGTTGATGTCATCATTGTTCAGGCTGACATTAGTGACCCATGTGTATAAGGATAATTTTTGTAGATTTCTTTTCCTGTAAAAAAAAAATCCTTTTGACCACAAGACATACACAAGATTCTGCACATTCATGTTAGGAGTGAGAGAAGATATTGCAAGTGCACTTTACCTTGCAGCTCCCTGTTCCTGAAGAGTTGGGGGTACATAAGCTTCCTTGGTAGCAGGGCTGGATGACAAGCTACTGGTGGTGGTGTTCTGTGCAGGTTGATCTGGGATACCAGGGCTGACATTAACAGGGTAAGTGTTACTGGGGTTCCCACTGGCTATCTCAGCTGGAGCAGTTGTGTTTGTAACGTTTGCTGCTGGGCTTGGAACTGTGGTTTCTGCTGGTGGTACTTTGGCTGGGACATCTGCTGGGACCACTTCTATTTTGTGGATTTCAGCTGTGTGAAGATAAGGTACAAGCTATTCTCACTTTCCCTTACTTTTTCTAAGAGTTACTACCATGTACACCATCCTATGCACCCAACATGCCACATCTAACAACTCATAACATGATTCCATGGTCACATACATGGGGGGTGGCTCCTGAAGATGTGGTGGCGAAAATCGGGCAAGAAGGCATCAATGCGGTCCCATGTGATGGTCCAGAGGCGCGTGAAGCCGTCGGCTGTGTGGAAGACCTGAGTTGTCTCCATTACCAGTAACATGTTCTTCAGTATTTCGGGAATGGCATCACTCTGGAAGACAAGAGTTGAATGGCTTGAGATGCAAGAAAAAATAAAAGACAGATAAATAAACTGATAAAGGATAATGATAGTAATATAAAAGAAAGAGAAGAAAAAGAAATAACAATAACAATTACAAAATTTCACTCCCTTACTCTCACGCTCATTCACACTCCCATGGCTATCATCAAACCTATGAAATAAAATAAAATAAAAATATATGTGAATTCCATAGCAACAGACAGACAGGAACATTCACTTTTCTTTCAAGCAATTCAGCTTGCTACAGACATTACAATTAAGTCATCAGCCTCTTGAAAGCATGATAACAAATAGGCAACCTCAGGATTCACAAAGATTCTTACAGGAAAGAACAAAAGTCACAAATCTTTACCAAAACCACCAAGCTAGTGTTCCAGCTTCAGGTGGGAGGTTGTCTGTCCTTGGGTAGTGGGAAAGACCAGGCTACTTATTTCATGATGTACAAGTGTCATCATCCTAAACAGATCATCTATGGTAATAAAATGACCACGAATGATAAGGCAGGTAATGATAATTAACTAAGGACAGAAAAGTCGGGTTCCATAATTCTTAACCTATTCGCCCCGGAATTTTTCGCTCGTCGCTCAGCGCCGCTCACGGTAATAGTTGCCAGCCACGTGGGCCGCCGCAACGGCATTTTTTCTGGAGCGGCGCGGCGGCGCAAAGACCATCATATAATTTTTGCAGGAATCTATCCATAGATTTATTATGAAAGTTGCGTTTTATATAAGGGCAATGTGTAGAAACTGTACTTTTCTCATAGTTTTTTCTAGGCATCTATTCGCCTTTGTATTGAGGAGATATACTGAATCGCTTCCAAGTTCTCTACACTATCTGATAACATCAACACTTTGATGCTAAAAGTTAGTGTTGTTTTTGCACGAGATGTAAAAGTATGGACTTAGCCGTTTTTTTTTTCAAACTTTCAAATGAAGCAGAGCAGGAAGCCA
>NC_051411.1:3924050-3934050 GCF_015228065.2 Penaeus monodon
ATGAATGCTACCCGTCAATTATGGGTTAATAGTAAGGAATAAAAGGGTGCTGTCGGGCATCTCATATCATACATGGATGCATGACGATCCTCACCCATCCACCTCAACCACTCTTGATTACTTCAAAAGAAACTTGGTTGATAATGAAGACAAGAAGGTTGATGTAAAAGGAGATGATCCTCTCTTATTTACAGACTATATCCTGACCCTTATTCGCACTGCCTCTGCCACAAGCTAGTGGGCTCCCCTCATATGGTGCAAGCAATAATTAAACCATTTTCGTTTGCATTTCTCTTTTGTATCAACTTTAATAAAAATGTAGGTACTATTCTCTTTAGTAATATTTTATGATCATACATCTACAATATATGCTTTAGGAAACCACTGGATATTTAGGTTCACATCATGAGCTTTTATAATGTATTCCTATAAGATACTGTGTACTGTTGTTTGTCAAAGAGTTTTTTTGTTGTATTTTTCTGGTCCATATTAATGACTGATAATGGGAATCCCCTGTACACTAATTTAAAATGTACAAAGAAATAAACCTCAATAAAACTTTATCAAAAAAGAAAATACTCTTACCTACTTAAAACATGCATACTTCTTCTAAATAAAAAAAAGCTTTAGCTAAGTAGATACATCCATCCTCCCACACACTTTACCTCCATTGAGAGTAGCCTCCACAAAAGTCCTACAAGCCTGCACAGCTGATGGTAAGCTGGCGTGTGTTATGCGTCGGTCTCGTACCAAGAAGGCCACTGTGTCAACTGCCTGCACGAGGGCTTCGGGTCGGTGTTCACCCAGCTCCCTCTGGTGCACAATGTCCCACTCGTTCACCGCCACTGCCCGAACAGCCACTGGCTCAATCTCTCCTTCACGCCCCACCTGAAAACACAGAAAAATTTAATTCGCTTGGAAGCATCAAAATGATCATCTATGGAAACAGATGCGATTTGTATTTTTATAGAAGGAAATAAGTTTGAGTGAAAATCTAAATATCCACTATATACGACTACTAGATAACAAGTAAGTATCTAAAGTACAATAATAAAGTGATAAAATTTGACCCAGATTCATTTAAATTGAAGTGAAGTAGACTTATTTTATGACTAAGATAATGAAAGCAGTATCAGGGAATATGGCAAAATAAAGGAAAATGATAAATCAGAGGATGGAAATGTAAAAAGTGATTTTTTTTATGATATAGAACAGGGAAGTGTTTGTCCTGTTTGCTGAAGAAGCCAGTGTAAATGAAGGTAATAATTTTCTTAATCACACTTTTTTTTTTTTTTTTTTTTTTAGAATTTTTGTTATATTTTTGAATTTGTTGATGGACAATGAGGGATATACAGGGCTATGTAAAACAATCCTAGTAAAATTACTGACAAAGTAGATGACATCTGTTCAAATTATCCAAGGAAAAATCTATGGAAAACAAACAAAGCCAAGGTGATTTGACAAGTGAAACATCACTATTTACTATGTAATCATTCAGCCCCCAAACACAGGAAACACACTGTTTGCTGTCTCACCAGACTTACAACATTCTGATATGCCTGAATGTGATTGCATCATAAGGAACTTCACTTTTCCCTCGGAACATCAACCTCAAATCCCTCAAAACCAAAATCACTGCAACTCACCAGTATCCAACCTCCTGTATTGTGGAGGGGGTCGGGACTGGCTGCCCGAGAACGCTGGCTGGGCTTCACTCCCTCTGGGTGTTCGGCCACAGGCGAGCCAGGGGCCGCCTCTCCAGACTCCCCTTCCGTGTAATGGCCTGAGTCAACTCCCGATGAACTGCCCACATCACTTTCTGACATGGATCCTAAAAATATGCAGTGAATAGAAAAGTGTATAAAATTATCATAATATGACTTATTATAAGTACTTCTGTCTAAAGTTGTAGACACAGAATACATAGCAAGATCTATTGCCCAAATGCCATTCCCAGTCACTATCATTGCAGATAACTGCAGTCACCTGTCTATCTGATAAGAAAAAGCCTAAAAAAATATGTCAAAATTCTAAAAATACTATAATCTATCCCAGTAGTACAACTAAGAGCATCCATCATACCTGTATCACTAACTACGTCACTGGGATCAGAATTGACCATTGGAGGAGGCTTTGCTCCTGCACCAGCACATTCCAGCAAATTGAACAACACAGTCCAGTCATTAGAATCATGGATGTTATCGGTGTTCACACTCAGAACCTGCAAATACAGAACAGGAAAGAAAATACATTACACTAAAGAAAAAAGCATCCCTTAGAAAGCTAAAGGATGATCTATCAAATAAATTCTTACTGGAATGGTATAACTAATCAAAATAAATCATCATATTCATATTCTACTTTTAAAGAATGTATTTTCTGTATTACATGGAAAATATCAGCATTCATTATCAAATGACAAGTCAAACTGACCATACAGAATCAAAATATAAAACTATCATTACCAGATTGGGTCACTGAATCATCTGTTCATCTATTTGATTGTCTAATTACTTTTCTCTCCATCTCTATGCCTACACACAAACCTCCAATAAACTCACCTCGCGCAGACCACAAACAACCTGCAGGGACACTCTCAGCAGGACATTTGGTCGTAGCAGAAGCAACATTCGCAAAGACTGCAGAATGGGGTTGGCCAAGTTGGGTCTTCGTAATAGGACCTTGGCTAGCCGGAGCATGGCCACAACACAGCGTTCAAGCAGGAACTGCCGGTCAGCAGCAGCTGCACCCATCAAAAGTGAATAGATGTGGTTGCGAACACCTGGCCACACTCCCACAGCCCGGTCCTTATTGGCCACAAGGACCTGCACCACCAGCTCCAATAGGAATGCCTGGGAGTGCTCGTCCAGTCCTCCAGGGGATCCTCCCTCAAGCATGCCACCTCCTGGGGTCACTCCTGCATCCCCAAGGGTGCTTGCATCTCCTGCACCCATCATGGCCTTCAGAAGCTCATTCAGGGAGTCACAGCGAAGGAAGGCAGACTCAGTGATAAGTCTCTCTGGATGGCATTCAGCAATGCAGTTCCTTGCTCTCTGTGATAGTTCCACATCTTCAGGGTTAGTCCCACGGGCAGCTCCGGCATCTCCAAGAGCTATGTACGAGTAGATTGAAGAGAAGAGGCCAGACTCAACTCTTGGCACAGTTACTGGGGTTTCTCTCAAAAGGCTGATGTGTCCACTGCTCTCCACAAAATCTTCACTTTCCACCAAAGAGGATGGCAGCAGGCGGCACCTGAACAATTGCAACAGAAGGTCTAGTATATTTTTCCAACCATCTCGAAGAATGTCTCCATGTGAGGTTACTAATCTGAATACAGTCTTTGCTGCAAGTTGTGCCTTTTTATTAGCCCCGAAAGCCACGGTGACATGCTCTGGTGCTTCAGCAGATGCAGTAGATGCTGCAAGGGTTGTAAATTTACAAAGAGATACAACTAAATTATCAAACACATCACTCATTCCAAATCGTGCTGATATCGAGGCACATTTCCTAAAGCCTGACACTGCCCTCTGTATGATAGCATCATCCATTGACTTATCAAATACATAAGAGAGTGAAGCAATTGTTGGACCCCAACACAGTGCGAACAAGTCCCGATCAAAGGAAGTGTCTTCATTTCCTAGGTAGTACTGGCCCTCTTTTGTGTGCCCTCTCCTTAACAACATTTTCCACAAATAATTCTCTCTCACAAGGCCAGTCTGCTCTTCAGGCATCACTATTTCATCTAACCTAATTGCATTATAAATTTCTTCAAGCATATCTTGATCAAAATCTGATCCATCATCAACACCTCGCAGATTATTTCTAAACTGATCGAGAGTCATGGGTATGTTCTGTTTCTTAGCATTTTGGTTGTGCTGGTCCACATTGAGCATGATGACAGCATATGCAAGAGTGAAAGCAGCATCCTCTTTTGCAAATGGTTCATTGTTACTAATGTGCCAGTGAGATGAAAAATGCTCAATGATAATAGCAATTAATGGAGCTTCTCCTGGCAGCCTGAAGCTTTCGAGGAACATTCGCAAAGCTTCATCTACTCGTAAGTTTCTGAATTCAAAGGATTTCACAAATGCAGAGAGTATGTCAACATTCTTCTTCTTGCTAACATAGTCACCAATGACCTTCTTACTAAGCCTTGGATTTTCTCTAAGGAATACTGCTATATCCTCTACTGAGCAGGGAACAATCCCATTATCCTGGAGGAATTTTATGCCCTTTTCAGGTTTTGCATTGAACTGGTCTGTGCCAGCTGCTAAGAGCTTCTTCTTCTCTTTAAGGGCCAGAAGCTGTTCCCGGGAGATGTTGTTACTACCAGAAAGAACGCATCTCGGTCTCAATTGGGGCGTCACCGGTGAGAAGCCCCCAAGTAATCCCAATCCCAAGAGGTAGCCTGACGATACTGGAGTAATAACCAAAGGTGCTTTGCTTGTGTCTTGTTTCTCCAGCACTTGCTTGTCTTTGCTCACACTGTGACTCTCTATGGTCTCTATAACAGTAAATAATGCCTCTAAGGACAACAGATTAGTAGAATATAAACCCTGCACTGGGAATGCATTTTTAGAGAGCATTTTTGTGAGATCCTCAAAAAGATTGGAAGTGTACAAGTCGCAATCATAATTGAGGAACAATTCTGTGATGAACCCTGGAATACGCCAAAGCTGGACTATTGTCTCCAGACCCAACTCCTTGTGAGCATAGGAAACATTTGGTGCTTCTGATGTTATGATTTCCATTAGTTTATTTAAAAACATCTCCACCTGGAACTTCAAATGAGACCGCAGTGATTCACACAAAAGTGTACACATGCGTAGTGAAGCCATAAAGATGCTCAGTCGGAATTCTGGCTTCAGGAGCATGAAAAGGTTCCTGCAGAGCTGGTCTTTTAGCAAGACCAGGAGAGACGGTGTGTGATTGATGTGATCTGCACCAACCTCCAGAGCCACCGTGAGTAGGTTGAGTGCTGTTAGGATCATTGCTGGAGTATTCTGCTCATTGTTTGGAGATGTGAGAGAGATCAAGAAGCGCAGCACCTCCTTCACACATGGCATTCCATAAGGAACTAGCGCACCACTTTCCACATTAACTCCTTCCTGAGTAAACTTGACTCCCTGGGAATTGATAAAGCCATCCTTCTCCAACTGCTGCAATTCATCCAGCTTCTCTGTCACTCCTGTAGCTTCTACCTCAATGTCACCATGGTTAACCACCTCTGCTGATGACTGGGAAGTGTTTGTTTCTGAACGATCTCTTGACACTGCTTCCACCTGCTCAGAGTCAGACATCTTTGATGTGCATGTACCATCTGGTTCACTTTTTGAAGGTTCAAGGTTTTCCATGGACCCACAGCTGTCTGGGGCTAAGTGGGTGTGAGATATGTCAACAGTGCTGTCTGCAGGGAAGCTGGTCTCCATTATGCCAGAGTCTACAGAAGCTGTGTCACCTGTGGGGTTCTCTCCAACTGGGGCACTACTTATGGACTCAAGCTCTGATTCAGTGGGTGATGTGATGGCTGATGATTGCTCACCTGTGCATGCCTCTGGCATCTCCTGGGTTTGTGTCTCCTTGAGTGAGGGGGACAGAGGCTGCTCAGAGGGAGGGGGGGTGGAGGAAGGTGTGGGTCGGGGTGACTTTCCCTTCCTCCTGCCTTTGCTTTCTCCCCCAGCCCTCATCTTTAATCGCCGGGCATGCCCTTGGCCCCGAGGGTCATCTTTGAACTGTGGTAGGCGTGCGAATAGCAGCTGAACCATGTGTCGAAGTGCCTCCTCTGTGCAGTTCCTCAGTAATTCACTAAGACGTGTCTCAAAACAGATCCTGAATGAGGAGTTTAGGATTTCACACACTGACTCGTTTGTTAACAGATGGCCCACAGGACCCAGCATTAATGTTCTCAACACCATAAGGATTTCCCACAGCACCACTTCATCAGCACCTTGGTCTGTGCCAACAAACCTGGCATGGGTTACAGCTGCAGCCACAGCCTCAACAGCACTTGCTGCACTGCCACTCTCACTGCTGATTAGGCCATAATTAAGCATTCTGAAAATGAAACAGCAATAGTTGTAGTTATTCACAATAGTCATAATGAAGAGATCGGATTTCTAAAACATCTGATGATAAAGTGACACATTCCTCAACCTACAAAAAAAAAAAAAAAAAAAAAAAAAATCCACAAAATTTTTAAAAATACATTTTTTTTTTAAATATAAAAACACATGTACTCCAAACTCAGCCACTGCATGCCCATATCCCTAATAGCCCAGGGTACCTGTTAATGGCGGCCAGAGCGCTCTTGGTAACGGGCCCAGTGGTGTCCTCGGAGCGGATGATGGCCAGGAAGGGGTCAAGAAAGGCGTTGGGGTCTATAGAGTCCTCCGGGCCTAAGGAGGTCACGGAGGCTTGCAGGTCCTTCAGCTTTATGATCAGCGGGTCTCGGTCTAAATCCTGCCAGGGAATCCATGCGAATCAGTGACTAACAGATTTATGAAAATCAAAGAACTTTAAAAAAATAATAGAAAACAATGTTGGTCATGTCAAAGGAAATATATCAATAAGAGAAAGACTATATATCAATCCAAAAAAGAAAGAAAGACAGAAAAAAAAAACATACATATACATACATTCAAACTCTCTCAAAACACATATACATATACATATACATATACATATACATATACATATACATATACATATACATATACATATACATATACATACACATACACATACACATACACATACACATACACATACACATACACACTCACACTCACACTCACACTCATATTCACACCACTCTGTAAACTAAAATACAACCACAGTAAATCAAAGAGCCATAAAATGCATAATGAGGGCATTCCCTTATGATAAATGGTCCATCACAAGTGTGGACATTTGCATCAGGAATAAGTCACACATAGTAACTTGCCCAATAGCAATATGGATACCAGCAGAATTTACTGAGAATTGACATAAGCTCTGACTATCAATTAAGCAAGGCTCCAATTAGCTGACCCCCTACTCCTTCCCCCTCCCTCCCTCTCCATCTTACTAATAACAGTGCTAGCCTACCCTTGCTACATGCCTATAACTGTTATGTATTTTAACTTCCTCTTCCTCCCTCTGATGTTCTATGCTTGGCGAGATAAAAAAATCTTGTGGACTCTCTCCTGCCAGCTTTTTAATTCAATAAGAATAATTAACATTCAAATAAAAAAAAAATTAATTTTCCTTATGCTCAGCACATGTACATACTGTCCAAATCAAAAAAAGGCAAGTAGGATTTAGACATTCATTTCCTCAACTTTCCTCTGTTCCATTGCTCTACTAATGAAACCTCTACCAAGGGAGTACCCACCATAGTATTTTCAAAAGTTTTGTACCCACAGAATTTTCTAAATAAATTCTGCACTCTAATTCCAAACATGCAAAACTAATACCAACCTGCTGGTGCGAGGACCACCTAGGGGTCGAGCGCTTCATCGCGGCCAGAAGGGGCGTGATCTCCCCGAGGAGGATTCGGCCATAGTAGATCGTGGGTCGTGGGGCGGGAATCCCCTCGCCTGGCCCCCCCTCCTCTGGCCCAGGGACCACCCCTACCTCACCCTCCTTCTCCATACTAGAGGTGCCCAGTATGGATCCTGCAAGAATAACAAGCTGTAATATACGTCATGATGGATGAGTGGTGATGATGATCTTGTGGAGGAGGAGGAAGTGAAGAAGCAAAAGTGAAGGAGGTGGAGGAAATGGACGTGGAGGAGGAGGAGGAGGAGGAGGAGGAGGAGGAGGAGGAGGAGGAGGAGGAGGAGGAGGAGGAGGAGGAGAGAAGAAGAAGAAGAAATATGAAGAAAAGAAGGAAGAAAAAGAGGAAGTTGAGTAGGAGGAGAAGGAGGAAATAAATTGACATAAATACCTGAAAATCCACTCTTACACAAAATAGTCAAAGGCCTTAAATTCTCAACATAAAAAAATTCCCCATCATCAAAAATAAAATGTATCTTAAAAAAGACTAACTATCAGAATCGTGTGAACAATTACACATGCCAAGAGAAAAAAACAAAAAATGTGTGTGGAACAGTAGGACTAATCTAAACAAAATAATGTAACACTTGGTTGAGCCAAAAATAAACACCTGCGAACTCTGACGCCTCAGCTGTTCAGCAAGTGTCATTCACACTATATGTTCCCTTTCTTCATTTCTGTCTCATTATCTACAAGCACAAGCAACTATAGCAAAATTCAAGTGTGTGTAAAATAACTACTACTACTACTACTAATAATAATAATAATAATAATAAATTAAAATGTCCATAACAAACAACATTAAATGGAATAGTACATGAACTTTCAGTGAGATGCTTTTCAGCACAGAACCTGTAATGTGGCGAAAGTCACCTTAATCTGCAACAGTTCTGTTATTGCAATCACATACCAAAGTGAGAATAAGCATCCTCCTGGACCTTCCATCAAGAGTGACCATGAACAAAGGTCAGTGTCATGCTTTTTACCATGTGTCACCAATTTTTTGTTGTTTACTGACAAAGTAATATGGTCTTTTTTTCTCTCTTTTTTTTCATCTGGTTTCTTAGCACTCTCACTTGCTGGTATGCAAATCAAAACAAAAGTACCCAAGTTTTACAACTGTAAAACCAGAGCATTTCATATTCTATTTAAAATATTCACCTTTGACCATGGACAAAGTCTAGGCACAGTTCTGTGCAATTCACTCTCTTCTTCAATGTATACCAATTACAAAAATAACAACAATACCAACAAAACAACATCAACAACAACAGACATTATACAAATCATTATAGTAATACTAAGACGGCCGCACAACATGCATCGATGAAAATATCACAGGGTTATCGACCAGTGTTTGTAGATGTCAGCAAAGTTAATAGGCCTAAAACTGGGGATTCCACTGGTTGTGGCACAATTAAACATGCATCTTGAATGTAAACTATACTGCAAAATTCTTAGGAAGATAAAAAATGGCACTACACATCCCCAATAAATTAGTATATAGCTAAATACCCATTTAACTAATGCAGTTTTGCAATTATCTTCACCTAGATAAGGTTTCAATGAGAATGAATATCTTCCCAGCCTATCTCTTGCATTCTGAGAATATTCATTTTCACTCATACCTGTTGCAATGTATGTGGTTCATTCTTGTCCTAATCGACAACTACTTAACATTCTCAAATATACACTTCAGGGAAAAAGGATACAGGCTTGTCCCCAATGGGGAAATGCCACAGGGAAAAGAGGGTCTTTATCCACTGAGTCTCTCATGATTAAAAGTGATAAGAGAGAGAGAAAAAAAGGTGCAGTTGAATTAGTTAGATTTACCAAATTATATTTTTTTCCTGTGAGGAAAAAATATATATATATATATTCAAAATGTATTGCCTGCTGCAAAATTGGGAAAGGATTTTGAGTTTACTTATTCCAAGGAAGCAGATCAAGTGCAGAACAAATCTACTTGCTAAAACATTTGGTGGTTAATCTTTACAATACTGATGCACTAAGCCAGAGCAAATTGAAGATGATATTTTTGCAAAGAACAAAAAGTTGTCTGTACAAACAATAATCTGCAAACATGCCGCAAATAAAGTAATGCCGCAAATAAAGGAAAGAGATTGCAGAAAGTGCCGCTCACTCAGCACTCCTCAGTTCCAACTCTATCTTGCCATGCATACCGAGCTGAAGACAATATTTCCCAAGGGGTGTTGGGTGCCCAATGCCCAGTCATGGCAACTAAGATTGTTGAATAAATTTTGTGATGTGGAGTAGGGACCTGACTGCATCTGTATTGTAAAGAATTGCTCACTTGGTAACTAACAGTCAAGAATAAAACCATACCAAAAACTGATGTGGCCTCTTTGCTGCGCACTCTGCCACAGACCAACTAATTACATCAAATATATTAATCTAATGCCAATGGAAGTTCCACACACCAAATTGGAACACTTCCCTAGAT
>NC_051411.1:3939050-3941550 GCF_015228065.2 Penaeus monodon
CACGCATGTACGCACACACACACATACGCACACACGCATGTGTACACACACACACACATACACACACACGCACACACACACACACACACACACACACACACACACACACACACACACACACACACACACACACACACACACACACACACACACACGGATTTCTTTCCAATTGTCATAAGGTCATTCAGCAATAGCTCCAACAGTACATGTGAATAAAAGAATTATTTAGTATGCAAGATGGTAATAAATGTATCATTTAAGTTAATACACTTGTTGAAAATCTCTGAAATTATGAGAAACGTCGATTGTTTTACATTTTTTTATACATACACATATTCTGTCACGTAAAAAATTCAATAGATAGGGTTATAAGTGAGTAGATAATATGCAAGAAGGGCTGATTCTGACAGAGTAGATAATATGCCATAAGTAAGCATTAAAAAAAAGAAAGAGTAGGCCTTACAAAAATACGCAAGTGTCCCGTAAAAAGAGAAATTTTCTGTAATTTTCCCGTTTTCTAAATTAGCTAATCTATGCTCGTTTTCTGTGACTGCAAGATAATCAATTACCTGGTGTCTACATTTTTAAATCATTTTATATTGAATAATTACGTGAAAGCAACTGTCTGATAAAGCCCAGATTTAATTATAAATGTATAAAGTCATATTGAGCAACGATTTAACTCGGGGGGGGGGGGAGAGAGAGAGAGAGAGAGAGAGAGAGAGAGAGAGAGAGAGAGAGAGAGAGAGAGAGAGAGAGAGAGAGAGAGAGAGAGAGAGAGAGAGAGAGAGAGAGAGAGAGAGAGGGAAAGATAATAATAATAACAACAACAACAACAATAATAATAATAATAATAAAAAGAAGAAGAAGAAGAAGAAACAGAAGAGAGAAAGATAGAGAAGAATAAGAGAAGATAAAGAAGAAGAATAAAATGAAGAAGAAGAAGAGAAGATAAAGAAGAAGAAGAAAAAGAAGAAGAAGAAAAGAAGGGGAAGAAGAAGAAGAAGAAGAAGAAGAAGAGAGAGAGGGAGAGAGAGAGAGAAGAGAGAGAGAGAGAGAGAGAGAGAGAGAGAGAGAGAGAGAGAGAGAGAGAGAGAGAGAGAGCACAGAGAGAAAGAGAAAGAACAGAGACACAGAGAAAGAGAAAGAACAGAGACACAGAGAAAGAGAAAGAACAGAGACACAGAGAAAGAGAACAGAGCCAGATAGAACCGCCAGACGCAACGTAACGAACTAAGCATCTTTTTATCTATCAACATCAATACTTTCTCACTTCTCCTCTCACAATCTCTCGCAAAACGACCTTCATCTGTTTCTTCTTATGCCTGTTTGTCCCTTCAGAGAGTGGCTCCTTTCACCTCCGGATAATACGTCACTTTTTTGTGTCACTCGATGATATTAAACAGTTTGATGAAAACACACACACACACACACACACACACACACACACACACACACACACACACACACACACACACACACACACCCCACAACACCCACACACCACACACCACACACCCCCCAACACACACACACACACAGGAAACCGTTAGGTTTTGGGGTCCAAAAGCAATTTATTAATTTAGTATTGTTTGTTTTTGTTGTTTTTTATCATTGTTTTGCTGTTTTTTTGGGTTTATTATTTTTAAATTGTTTTTTGTTTTTGTTATTATAATTTTTTTTTGTTTTGTTATTATTTATTTTTCCATTACCCATTATTTTTACCCATTCCCATCTTTTGATTTTATATTATCATTATCACTATTATTATCAATAATGATATTTTGTTATACGTTATATGTTCTCAATTCAAGAAACCAAATCCCCTCACTATGGTCATTAAAATGCTGTATGTGCATATTTGTGAGGTAGATAAACAAGATTTAAAAAAGCCACTACTGTACAATTAATTTTACAAGTAAGTAAGGGGTTTTGGCCCCCCAGGAGTTGCGGCCCCCCTGCATTTTTCTTTTTACTTATCTTCTTCCCCGTCTCTCTCTCTCTCCCCTTGCTCTCTCTCTTTCTTTTCTCGTTTTCTTTTTTTTTCTGTCACTACTCTCTCTCCCTCTCTCTCTCTCTCTCCTCCTCTCTCCTTTTCTCTCTTCCCCAAAACCTCCTCTTCTCTCTCCTTTTCTTCTCCTCTCTCCTCTCTCTCTCTCTCTCTCTTGCTCTCTCTTGTCCCCTCTCTCCTCTCTCTCTCTCTCTCGTTCTCTTTTGCTCTGTCACTAACTCTCTCTCTCTCTCTTTCTCTCTTCCTCTTTTCTCTCTCTCTCTCTCTCTCTCTCTCTGGTAGACAAATGTATTTCATCATACATAACAATGATATGCTCATACAGATAATTAGTTATACCTTTTATATCAAGAGATCCGAAAACGGGTTTAAATCCACACACACACTAGCATTATGAATTATTGTTCAAGCGGCAAATAAAAAAGAAAGAAAGAAAGAAAAAACAGAGGCTGTAAAATTTTGCTTGCCGGAGGTTTTTTAAAAGATATA
>NC_051411.1:3971550-3976550 GCF_015228065.2 Penaeus monodon
CAAGGTGTGGGTTTTTGCGAGGGGTGTGTGTGTGTGTGTAGTTGTTTGTGTGTGTGTTTTTGCGAGGGTAGTGTGTGTATTTTTTTTTTGCAAAGGAAGTGTGTGTGTATTTGTTTGTGTGTGTGTTTTTTTTGCGAGGGAAGAGTGTGTGTGTGTTTGCGAAGGAAGTGTGTGTATTTTTTTGCGAGGGAAGTGTGTGTGTGTGCATTTGTTTGTGTATTTGTATTTGTTTGTGTGTTTTTTTTTTGCGAGGGAAGTGTGTGTGTGTTTGCGAGGGAAGTGTATGTGTGTATATGTTTGTGTGTGTGTTTTTACGAGGGAAGTGTGTGTGTATGGTTGTGTTTGCTAGGAAAGTGTATGCGTGTGTATTTGTGTGTGTGTGTGTGAGTGTGCACTTACGTCCATATTTGTATGTGCTTATGTTTATGTTCGTATTTGTGAATGTCCGTTTAAGCGAACCTATGCATGTGTATGTGCGTGTTTGTGTTTGTACATATATTTTTGTGTATGTACGTATGTGTGTAGATTCGTGTGCGCGTGTGTATATGTTTCTGTCTCTCTGCGTATGTTTTTGTGCATGTGTATGTGTGTGTGTGTATTCGCCTGTGTGTGTGTGTGTGTGTGTGTGTGTGTGTGTGTGTGTGTGTGTGTGTGTGTGTGTGTGTGTGTGTGTGTGTGTGTGTGTGTGTGTGTGTGTGTGTGTGTGTGTATCCGCATGTGTGTGTATGCGTGTGTGTGTATCCGCATGTGTGTGTGTGTACATGTTAAACAAGAACGCGAGCACAGAGACGTGGAAGCAATTGCAAATTAAACAGTTCAAGTTTCTTTTCCGTTTCTTGCCTTGCTCATTAAAACACGGACGCTGAAATTCAGACGCGCTAATTTTGTTTAACCCACTGCGTTTGAAAAGGGTTGAAAAAATGCTATTGTATTGTATGGGTTATAGCCAGAGTATTTTTTTTTTTCATGCTTTTTTTATTTCGTTTAGTTTGTTAAAGATCGACACATGTTTCTGTTTGTTTGTTTTGTGGATTTTGTTATTGTTTATATGTTATTTTATTATTTTTTTATATGTTCTGTTGCGTGTGCAATACGGAAAATGTTTGATAAAAGTAATTAAAAATGACTAATTAAAAATAGATAAAGGAATGAAAATTCAATAAAATATTGAACAAAGGTTTTATTACGCATGAATGTTCACACTCACAATGAACAAAAAGAAAAAAAAGGGGGGGTGGGGGCTTAATGAACAAGAGCAAGAACAAATAACTGCACGGAAAAGAACATTCTGTTCAAGTTTAACAAAGCGAAAACAACTTGATTGCAATTACGAAAAAAAAAGTTTCTTATCTGGGAGATTGATTTGCAGTCGTATGCTCTGAAAACTGTGTTTGTTTTTTCTTGTGTGTGTGTGTGTGTGTGTGTGTGTGTGTGTGTGTGTGTGTGTGTGTGTGTGTGTGTGTGTGTGTGTGTGTGTGTGTGTGTGTGTGTGTGTGTGTGTGTGTGTGTGTGTGTGTGTGTGTGTGTGTGTGTGTGTGTGTGCGTATGTGTGTTATCTCTCTCTCTCTCTCTCTCTCTCTCTCTCTCCTCTCTCTCTCTCTCTCTCTCTCTCTCTCTCTCTCTCTCTCTCTCTCTCTCTCTCTCCCCTTCCACCTCTCTCCCCTCCCCTCTCTCTGCTTCCCCCCTTCTCTCTCTTTGTCTTCCTGTCTCTATGTCTGTCTTCATCTCCTTTCCTCTCTCCCTCCTTCTTCCTCTCCCTCCCTCCCTCTCCCCGAAAGCGTGTCGAGATGAGGTTTACAAGAAATGTTGCTGATTCGTCGCCTGATCATCGAAAAACCCAAACCTCTCTATCTCTCTCTCAGACACTCTTTTTCCCTTACACCTCACTTTTATTCGCGTCTGAACAGTTAGTGTGGAACTGGCGGTTGAAGAAAACGCTTACAAAAAAGGTGTGCTGGTCGTTTTGGTGATCTGAAAAGGAGTCTGTCTCTCTTTCTCTCTGTCTGTCTGTCTCTTTCTGTCTCTCTCTCTCTCTCTCTTTCTCTCTGTCTGTCTGTCTGTCTCTCTCTCTCTCTCTCATGTTTCTCTCTCTCTCTCTCTCTCTCTCTCTCTCTCTCTCTCTCTCTCCCTCTCTCTCAATCATCTGACAGTGATAGAATCGAAACCGTTTCCTATATTTCCTATAATGCGAAGATATTCATTCCTATTCAACATCTTTTCTGTATCATATACAAGGCTAAGACGAAGGAAGAAGACCCAGCGTAAAGAAAAGAAAAAGGAGAATGGAAAAGATAGCGTAAAGAAGAAAAAAAAGGAAATGGGAGAGATAGAGAAGGAGACGAAGAAGAAAATGGCAAGGAATCCGTCAGCGAATTGTAGTTTGTTTTTCATTTGAACTTCCGGTCTTTAATTCGTCGATTGCACGTCGATAAACACGGTAAGGATATTATATGTAAAGTGCATGGAGACACTACTTAGATGAGACCAAAATACAGGGAGTATGTAAAGTATCAGAGGGTTTATAAGTAATCGACGTACGGAAAGGTTGGGTATATGACATTGGCGTGTGAGGGTGGGACTGATAACACTTGGGGTGTGAATGTAGAGGGAGTGTGGCGATTGATATAGGTAGATAAAAATGATATTAAGAGAGCGGGTGGCTTTATACTCTCTATCCCCCCCTTTCATTGTCTCTCTTTTTCTTTCTCCCTCTCTCTCTCTCTCTCTCTCTCCCTCTCTCTCTCTCTCTCTCTCTCTCTCTCTCTCTCTCTCTCTCTCCCTCCCATCCTCTCCCTCCCTCCCTCTCCTTCCCTCCCACCCATCCCTCCCTCTCCCTCCACTCCAAAAAAAAACTCACCTTGGGCATGGTGACCAGCAGATGACCTGTGACCTGCGACCTCTGCGCTGTGGACTGACCTGGCCTGACCTCCTCCAGAAGCACCAGTTGAAGCACTTTTCCCCTAATGAGCACCCTGACGTACCACGGTTCTACGTCACACTGTACCTGGCTGGCGTCGAGGTACCTGCGTGGTGGGGAGAGAGAGGGGGAAGTGAGAGAGTGAGAGAGAGAGAGGGAGAGAGAGGGGGAGGTGAGAGAGTGAGAGAGAGAGAGGGAGAGAGAGGGGAAAGTGAGAGAGCGAGAGAGAGAGAGAGAGAGAGAGAGGAGAGAGAGAGAGAGAGAGAGAGAGAGGAGAGAGAGAGAGAGAGAGAGAGAGAGAGAGAGAGAGAGAGAGAGAGAGAGAAAGAGTGATAATGCGAGGAGAGGATGGAAAGAAAGGTGGAGAAGGAGGAGGAGGAGAAAGGGGAGAGTGAAGAGAGAGGGGAAGGGTATGAGAGGAGAGAAGGAGAGGAGAGGAGAGAAGGAGAGGAGAGGAGAGGAGGAGGGCGAATTGGCGAGAAGATGGAGAGGAAAAAAAGGAGGAGGAGGAAGGGCGGGGGGTTGGAGGAGGAGAGTGAAGAGAGAGGGGAGAGGGTGAGAATGGAATAAGAGGAAAGGAGGGAGAAGAGAGAAGGAAGAAGAGGAGAGAAGGAAGAAGAGGAGAGAAGGAAGAAGAGGAAGAAGAAGAAGAAGAAGAAGAAGAAGAAGAAGAGGAGGAGGAGGAGGAGGGAGGGCGAATGGGTGAGAGGAGGATGGAGAGAGAAGAAGAAGAAGAAAGAGGAGGAGAGGGAACGGCAGAATGGATGAAAAGAGAATGGAGAGGAGAGAAGGGGGAGAAGAAAACAGAAGAAGAAGAAGAAGAACCGAAAGGTAAAAGTGGAGAGTTCAAATAGGAAGAGGAAAAGGGGAGATAAGAAAGAAAAGAAATAATATACAAGAAAAGGAGATGAGATGAGATAGGAGAGAAGGAAGGAGGTAAGAGGAGGGAGGTAATGAAGAGGAGAAAAAAAATGAAGTGAGAGAGGAGTAAAGAAAGAAAAGAAAGAAAGAAAATGGACACAGAAAAAAAAGGAAAGGAAGAGAAGGAGAGAAACAGAGAGAAAGAAAAAAATAAGAAAGAAAGACAGCGAAAACAGAAGAGGAATAGGAGAGAAAATAATAAAAATCAATAATAAAAACAAACCCAAAGAAGAAAAACGAATTAAAGAAGAATAGCAGAGAGAAAGAGGAAAAATAATAAAAGAGGAGAGGCAGAGAGACAGGAAGAAGGAAATACAGAACATAAAACGAAGGAAATGAAAAGGGATGATAAATGGTGCGAGTGAAACAGAGGGGAAGCGTTAAAGGAGAGATGAAAGAATCGGAATGAAATGAGAAATTATATGGAAAAGAGGAATAGGCATAGAACAGGAGAGGACCATATGAAAAGTATTCATCGACCCTTTATCAAATATATATGAAGTTATTAAAACAGAAACAGATTTCATTTTACTGTTACAATACTACTAGATTATTCACGCCAGAGACAGAGAAAGAGAAAGAGAGAGAGAAAGAGAGAGAGAGAGAGAGAGAGAGAGAGAGAGAGAGAGAGAGAGAGAGAGAGAGAGAGAGAGAGAGAGAGAGAGAAAGAGAGAGAGAGAAAGATTGAGAAAACAAAACACAAAAAACAGAGAAAGGCTGCGAGAGACATCGCCCAAAAGGATCTAATGTGATCACCCGCGAAAAGAGAAGCAGAAACCCCGTTATTCTCCTCCCGCCAAATCCTTTCTCTCGCGCGACAAAACAATATCGCGGATCAACTCCGAAGTGGGATCCGACCCGATTCTGTAGAACTGAAACCCCTTTCGAAGAGGGCGATTCTTTCGTCTATTGTTATCCTCTCGTTCGGTTTCATCTTTGTTATTATCTTCATCATCCCTTTCCTTATCGACATGATTTTTTTGTTCATTATCTTTATCTTCATTTTCCTTTTTTTTTTTTTACTTTGTATTTTCAATTATTTTTATCATCCTTTCCTTCATCCGTCTCTCCTTCGTTCTTCTCTTTCTCCTTATCTCCTTCCTCTTCCTATTTCTTACCCTTTCCCTATTTCTTATCTTTTTCTCTCCCCCTTTTCTCTTCC
>NC_051411.1:3984946-3987446 GCF_015228065.2 Penaeus monodon
TTATTATTATTATTATTATTATTATTATTATTATTATTGGTAGTTTTTTGTAATTATATAGTTTTGAATGTGTGGCTATTGTTTTGCATGGTACATATACATATAGAGTAAAGAATGAGTACATAGACTTGTATGCATATAGTCATATAAACACACACAGATACACACACACACAAATAAACAACAAGCACACACACAAACAACAAGCAAACACACACACACACACACACACACACACACACACACACACACACACACACACACACACACACACACACCAAAATTACAGAACCCCCCCCACCCCCCCACCCACACACACCCCAAAAAAACAAAAAACACACTTACAGCTCCTTCAGATTAGGAAGATCCTGAAGGGAGAGTATCGAAGTCAATTCAGACACGAAATTGGCAGTAAGGTCGAGTTTCCTAAGGGATTCGCACCTGCCAAGACCCTCAATGACTTCGATGTTGTTAAGGGCCAAATTCAGGTACTCCAACTCGCGAAGACGCCCTAGGTTCTCTGAGATACACGAAGGGCGGGGGTCGTCGGGTTAGTGGTTACGGAGGCGGTAGGTGATGTGGAATAAATGTAGATTGTTTAAAAAGGGGGAGGTGTAAAGAGGGTTGAGGTAGAAAAATAAGGTAGATGTTGAAATAGGTGTAGATGTAGAGAAGGTAGATTCGTTCTAAAAAGGTGGCGTAAAAGGGAGATGTAAAAAAAGGTAGATGATGTAAGGAAGGTATATTATGTAAATAAAAATAGGTATAAAAGGTAGACAATACAAAATGGTAGATGTTAAAAGGTAGATGATGCAAAAAAGGTAGATTAGTAAAAGAAAATGCATAAAGAGTAGACGATATAAAAAAGTTTACGTAAAAAAAACGAAGGTGGAGTAAAAAATGGTAGATGTAGATAGGTGAGGTAACCCAAAAAAAAAAATAATAAATAAATAAAAAGGTAAATAATACAGCTTCTTATGTGCTAGTTTTTTTTCCTTCCGAGTAAGAATTTCCTGGAATAAAATGACAGTTGTCTAGATTATATTTCTATGAAATAAAACAATGTATTGGTTATGTAATGTTATTGTAACACTAATGTTATGAGAAATCCCTGAAACAGAACGGTACTTATCTAGATCATATTTCTGTAAAATAATGTACTGTATTGACTGTACAAAAAATTAATAACGCTGTAACTTATACAAAAAAAAAAAAAAAAAAAAAAAAAAAAAAAAAAAAAAAATATATATATATATATATATATATATATATATATATATATATTATAAATAAATAAAGTAAAAAAACACGTGAGCGCCTCGGTTAAAGTCTTATTTTCAAATCTCAATTTTTACCTTAACAACAGGTCATCTTTAGCTTGGACTGAAGAGAAAAAAAGGAAAAAAAGAAGAAGAAAAGACTGAAATACGAGACACAAGATTATGAAGATGTGGTGTAAAATGGAGATTAAAAGAACCTTGGTATAAAGAGATATTCAAAGTGAAGATCGGGAAGCGTGGTTTGTATAAAAAAAGGTTATAGATGGACCACTATGGTTAATGAAATGTATAAAGAAAAATGGTAATACCTGCATAAAAAAGTGCTCAGAATCTGAAGAAAAATATTGTACTTATTATTATCATTATTAGAATTGTTTATCACTATTATTATTATTATTATTATCATTATTATTATTATTATTATTATCATTATTATTATTATTATCATTAATGATTATTTTCACAAACATTATCTTTCTTATCATCATTCTCAAGATCAAAAAGCATCGCAAAGAATATATTTTGCTTATGCTTTCAGTATATAAATGGTCTAGTTATCACACGTGAACCAGCTAAATATATATATATATATATATATATATATATATATATATATATATATATATATATATATATATATATATATACATATAAACAAATTTCGAATGATAAAAACCGCGATTCAACCATCACAATTTATAAAAAGGATTTATAAGTTTTAGCACCAACCAACAGCAATAACTTTTTTTTCGACACAACCAAACATCATGAAATTCCAGCAGGCACTTCTACCCAGCAGAGAGTATTTAGTTATTCCTCAGACGCCGTTGAGTCATGAGGAGGAAAAAAAAAAACTTTTGATCTCAGAGACCCCAAGATATTTTGATGAATAGCCAAATTTCACAGTGTAAAGAAAGTTGTTTGGGAGCCGACTGGTAGGGACAGATATACTACTTTCAAATACTTGGATTTACTTAATGTATGAGTGTGTATTTATAAATGCATGTGCAAGATATATAAAGAGAGATTTTACATTGTATGTAGTATGACGTAAGGGTTTAATGCGTATGGATGCATGTTTATACTAAACACACACACACACACACACACACACACACACACACACACACACACACACACACACACACACACACACACACACACACACACACACCACACACACCTATCTATCTACATATCTTTCCACATCTATATCTATA
>NC_051411.1:3992446-3998203 GCF_015228065.2 Penaeus monodon
GAAAATGCTGTGCTCATTTTTTATTATTATTATTATTATTATTATTATTATTATTATTATTTTTATTATTATTATTATTATTATTGATATTATTAATATTATTGTTATTATTATTATTGTTATTGTTATTATTATTATTATTATTATTTATTTATTTATTTATTTATTTACTTATTTTATTAATTTTTATTATTTATTCTTTATTTTTATTTTTTTTTGTTAATTGGTAGGCCCTGTGACCTTACCTGATTTCATCTTTCCTTGATTATTTTTCTTCTTTTTTTTTGGCTAGTGTTATGAATATTGATGGTGTTATTTTTATTATAGACATTATAATTGCTATAATGTTATAAACATTAGTAACAGCAAAATAAGTTGATGTAAAATATTTTTGCAACTTAAGGAAAAGGGTAGACGGGCGAGACAGGTAATTGGCTCATTGGAGACTTAGTACAAGTGTAGCCAGCTATGTGTAAAAACAATTAATAAAGTAAATTCACAGTGCGCATGGCATGTCCGGCAGCATTGGGTTAATCATACACAACATCGGAATCATAGTTTTATGTCTTTTCGGCGTCAGTATTTCACAATAGATGGTTTGAGTCATAGTTGCATTCTCATGTAAATATAGCAGAAAGGATGAAGCTTTATTTGTTGCAATATAGCATAAATATTGATGATGTATCATTGAGTAAGGAACCAGTCTGAGCTCTGTCTTGCTGGAATGTACAATATGGATGGATGTTAGCTGTTTGCCAAAGTGCTGAGAGGTGCGTTTGGGTGTGTAAGTTTTATTAAAAGACTGTTTTATTCCAAATTCCATATTATTATACATAAAAGAAAAACATAATAATAATCTAACAGTTCCTTTAAGCCTGTTGGATTTTCATAAAGAAAAACAGCACATTGGATTCTATTTAATTACATGAAAATATGCAAGAAGTTTCCGCTGTTTCCTTGCAATTCCGTACTATATATGGGCAGTTTATTTTCCAAATCCAATTGAAACTTGGGATCTGTGAAGGAAGTCTTACAACCTTAGTTCAGCCCGATAACAGTGCAGCGTCAAGTGATAATTATGGCCTCTGTACCTTTAGGGTCTCGGGGAAAGACTAACAAATCAACAACGCTTATATTCTGGCATTTAGGGTTTGTGTGGCGGTGTTTGTGGGATTGCTGGTAGGTGTAGAGGCATATTAGCATGGATATTTATTATTGATATTATTATTGTTGGTGGTTTGCTGTTAATATTTTTGATATATTAATGATATAATTTGTTTTTATTATTATTATTATTATTATTATTATTATTATTATTATTATTATTATTTTATTATATTATTATTATTATTATTATTAAAGAGGATTTAAAACATGGCAACAAGACAATATCATCAGTTAATTGATCTAAGTTTTGTAAGAGAAAGATAATTGACACAGGTGTGTTTGATACATGGTGTGACTGTGTGTTTGTGTCTGCCAACGTTTTATTTTTGGAAACTTGTGAAAGATGTTTGAAATGGGGTTTATTTTTATTTTTTTATTTATTTTTTTTATTATTATTTCCTTTTTTTCTTTCTTTTTTCTTTTTTTTTTTTCTTTTTTTTTTTATCCTTCTCTTTCTCTTTTTTTTTTTTTTTTTTTTTTTCTTTCTCTTCTCCTTCTTCCTCTCTCTCTCTCTCTTTTTTCTCCCCCCTCTCTTCTCTCTCCCCTCTTCCTCTTTTCTCTCTCTTTCCCCCTTTTTTCTCTCCTCCTTTCTCTCTCTCTCCTCTCTTCCTCTCTCTCTTTTCCCCTTTCTCTCTCTTTCCTTTTTTTTTTTTTCTTTTTTTATCCTTCTTTTTTCTCTTTTTTTTTTTTTTTTTTTTTTTTTTTTCTTTTTTTCTCCTCTCTCTTCTCTCTCCCCCCCTCTCTCCCTTCTCCTCCTTTCCCCTCTCTCTCTTCCTCTCTCTCTCTCTCTCTCCCCTTCTCTCCTCTCTCTCTTTTCCTTCCCTTCCTTCTCTCTCTCTCTCTCTCTTTCCTCTTTCTTCTTTCTCTCTTTTCCTCTCTCTTTTCCCTCTTCTTTCTTCTCTTTTTCTCTCTCTCCTCTTCCCCTACCTTTTCCCCGTCTCTCTCTTCTCTCTCTCCCTCTCATCTCACTCTCATCTCACTCTCCTCTCACTCTCCTCTCTCCCCTCTCCCTCTCCCCCTCTCCCTCCCCCTTCCTTCCCCTCCCCCTCCCCTCCCCTCCCCCCCTCCCCCTCCCCCTCTCCTTCCCCTCCCTCCTCTCTCTCGCTCTCGCTCTCGCCTTGCCTCTCTCTTGCTCTCTCTCTCTCTCTCTCTCCTCCCTTTTCTCCTCTTTTCTCCTCTCTCTGTCTCTCTCCCCTTCTCCCTCTCCCCTCTCTCTCTCTCTCTCTCTCTATGGAAGAGGGGGAAAAAACTGCACCTGAATCTTTTATGCAAGTTGCATCAAAATTCTATGTGAATGACAAAATCACCAATTTTTTTTTTTTTTTTTTTTTTTTTTTTAATATCCAGGTTTGTTAATTGTTTTGGGACAAATTCATCAAATTCAAAGTGCTTTTTATTGGCCTCAAATTCCTACAAGTTAATGGATAGCTTGAAAACATTTACAGGAAATTATATTTTGTGACGGAAAAGCAAAATGACTGTGATATTTTGATATATTTTACAAATTTTATGTACATATACTTATTTGTGTGTATATATATATATATATATGTGTGTGTGTGTGTGTGTGTGTGTGTGTGTGTGTGTTTTGTGTGTTGTGTGTGTGTGTGGTGTGGTGTTGTGTGTGTGTGTAGGTATGTATTAGTATTTAATATATGTATATATATATTCATATATGTATATATATATTCATATATGTATATATTTATATTTATATTTATGTATATTTGTATATATGTATATATTTTTATATATATATGTAAATATTTAATATATATGTGTATATGTGCATATTTTACATATATAGTTATATATATGTATTTATATTGTATATATATGTATGTTTATAGTTAATATGTATATTTATATATATGTGTTTCATTATGAAAATATTGTGAAAATTTATATATGTATATTTTCTATATTATATATATAGAAATATATTGTTTACATGTTTTTATATATATATTTTTGTATATAATGTATATATTATGAATATATTAATATATTTATTTATGTATTATAAGTAGTATATTATTGTATATGTAAATGTATATGATTTTAATTATTTGTATATGTATTTTGTAATATATATGTATGTAATGTATTTTTTGGGTATATGCTTTAATGTATGTTTTTTATATGTATATTATTTATATATGTTACTTTTTAATATTATATTATGTTATGTAATGTTTATATTTGTATATGTATATATGTATACATAAGAATATGTGTTTGTATATTATAAATTATTGTATATGCATGGAATTTATTTTATGATTCCTATGTATGTATATTGTATTGTTTGTAGCCCCCGTTATTATATATGTATTGTCATTGTTTTTATTAATGTATGTATATATTGTTTGTTATGTATATAGTTATGTTTTTGTATATTTTATTTATTATTTTTTTTGTAAGAAATGTATACATACATCCATGCCACCAAAAAAACCCCCACAACACACACACACACACAACACACACACACACCACCCCACACCACACCACACACAACACACCACACACACACACAACCACACCACCACAATCACAACAAACACAATACACACACACACACCAAATAAAAACCCCAACACACAATGCACACACATACACAAAAATGCACAAAACCCCTCCAAAAAAACACACACACACACTCACACAAATACACACACTCACTCACACAAAACACACACACACTCACAAAAATACACACAAATCCCACACACACACAAACATAAACATATATACATACAAACACAAATACACACCCAAAACAAAACCCATAAATACACCAAACACAAAGACAAACAAAAACACAAACACACACACACACACACACACAAACACACACAACACACACACACACACCCACCCACACACACACACACACCACACCCCCCCCCACACACACACCCACACACAAACAAAAACACATAACTACAAACCAAATACACACACCAAATACCACACCCAAAAATACACTCAAACAAAAACACAAACCAAACACAAAACCACACAAAACACACAAAAAAACACACACACCAAACAAACACACCCCACAAACAACACACAACACACCACACAAAACACACACACACACACACGCACACTCTCATACGTTTGAAGTGTCGTTTCCCCGTTTACGACTTCACTCAAAATTCACGTCCGCTCTTTTTCCCCGCAGTGGAGGAGAGGACTGTATTGTTCCGCCGATGGAAGAAGATGAATCCAAATAAAATGGGAAAAACGGGGAAGCCAAGGCCCCTCCCCCCGCAACCCATATCCCGAAAAAACCCCACAGACGTCTAACCAAGTAGGTTTTCGGCTCGCTTGGGTGTGGTGATAGGTAGAGTGGGGGTCAGTGTGGGGGTTCGCGTTTAGTACTTATTTTCGAGGTTGTTTGGTTTTGAAGGGGTGTGGCAGGAATAGATTTTATATTGTTTTTATTTATTTTATGTATTATTATTATTTTTTTTTTTATTGATTTATTTTTTATAGTCGGTTTGTTTGAGGTTGAGGCTACCATGTTTTATAGACGACTTTGTTTTGTGTTGATTAAAGTGGCGAAGTGTTCTGGGTTTTATGACGTGTGGATGGGTTTCTTCACTTTCGTTTTTGTTGGTTGTTTTTTTCCCTTGTAAGAAGGTTTTAGTGTTCAAAATAGTGTTCAGTTTGATGAATTTGGCTGTCATGATTTTTGGCAATTATCTATTTGACTTCTTTGTTCGACTTCATTATTTTTCTCCTTTTTTGTGAGTCTAGAAGCTTTATTAGATTATTTACATTTATTGTAAGGTTTAAGAGAGTTGTCTTAATTAGTGCAAATTAGAACTAGATCTCTGTTCCTGTTACGGAGTCTTGATAAGCATGAAAAGGGGTATTGTTTAATTTAATTTAGGTTCTTTTAAGAGGAAGTTGAGATAGAGAGTTAAAAGTGATATTAGATACTGAAAATAGTATTGACTTCAAGATATTTTTAGGTGAATTGTGTAACAGATTAAGTGGTTGTGTTTCTATTACTAGTTAGTTAGTATTAATTTCTGTTAGTGTTTGATATTTTAAAAATGGATCCGTTTTATGATGTTTTATAATGTGTAAATCATTTTGCAAAATTTTAAACCTCTGGGTTGTAACTTTTTCATATATATTTTTAAAATATATATTTATACATTATATATTTTAAAACACTTCTACAATCATACACGGACAGTGTCATGACTTTTTTTCACCCAGTATATCACATGAAATTCTATCATTTCTCTGCCCTCGCCACAGACACTTTAAGATCCCCGCGCAGTCGACGCCAACGCACAACGTCACAGTCACAAACTTCCCGCAGTGGAGAACCCATCCTAAGGGGTAGAAGACGCACAATTTACACTGCCGGACGACCGCCGTGGTACGACTGCCAGGGACAGCTGGTTGAACCGTTTGTTATAGGTAAGAGGATGAGGATGCGGAAGATTTGTTTCTATGGAGTTCATCAGTTTATTTTTTCCAATTCTGGTTTAATTTTTAGATTTTTAAATTTTTTTTTGTGGTTTGGTTTGGTTTTTTTTTTTTGTTTTTTTTTTTTTTTAA
>NC_051411.1:3998303-4000803 GCF_015228065.2 Penaeus monodon
TTTTAAAATGTTGTTCAATTTATATTTATCTCTTGTTTTTAGTTGTTTTAGTAGGAAATAGAGAGCATTTGTATCTCTTGTTATAAGCTATTTATTTATGCAGAAAAGAAAAAGATATGTGATTAAGACTTAGATGGAAAATATGATTATTTGGTATTTTGTTTGTCTCTAGTGAATGAATATGATAAGGATATGTTTTTAATAAAATTGTTGATTGTGCAGAGGACTAAATGTTTAAATATGTGGTTTTAGGCTGCTTGTATAAATCTTTCACCGAGTATCATTACTTCGTGAAGGTTTGTAGGAAAATTACTAAAAATTTAAAAATCACTTCCAGCCCAAGAATTCAAAATGAAAAAAACAAAAAAAAAAAAGTAGATTAATACCTAAAGAGAAATGTTTTAGCACCGTTGAAATAACCACTATTGTTTTACATTCTGATTTGTATCTATCTTGTAATTTATGCATTGTGGCAGACGTCCATTGAGTGGATGCCTCTATATTTTATTTATTTTTGTCTAGTCCTCCCTTTGATTGTCATTGTGACGGCAGTATTAGTAGCGAATTAAGTTGATTTTTTTTTTTCTTTTTCTTTTTTAAAACCTTTTTTCCCCTACAATTATTTTATTTTACTGTTAAGGCAGGTGTTGCCTCGAAAGGTGACCAGCTCCTCTTCGGATCTGTCCCCTCGGCAAGAATTTAGACTGTACTTTATAATTCGCAATTCTGAGGTGCCATTTCAGCGAATAAAATCCAAGCGAGCGTAGGGTCGAGGTAGCGGCATATTTAGGAATTTGGTACTAGACCTTGGTCGGTATTGATTTAGACACTTTCATACCCTATAAATACTTTTATAGTTATTAAAGGAAAGGTGAATTGAATAGTTTTTTTTATCCTTTTATAAATACTTTATTTATATAATCAGTAATAATGAAAAAAAAGAGACCCTATAGACATAAAAATTTCACAGTTTACAACAGTTGTCTGTTAAGCAAACACTTACCACTGACAAATATTTAACATGTCCATAAAATCATTCGCACCAGTTTTACAAAAGAATGTCCATTGGAGAGAGAGAAATATAAAGCTCCCATTTTTTTTTTCTTTTTTTTTTTTTTATCTCTTATTATAAGTAACAATCTTAACAAAATTTGTTGCTGGTGTTCACAGGCGCCTTTTCCGTCTGCTGTCGCCATCATCGTCTCCTGTTAAATAAAGAAAAATATTAATATATTTATAAGATATTAATTTTTCAATAAGATTGGCTATACTAAAGAAAAAAAGATTACCTTCATATGATTTTATATATCACTAAAAGATAATTCTGTAAAGATTTAAATAAAATTGAAAAAAAAAAAAATAAATAAAAAACACTGCTCTTACATTCAAGTACAAATGCTCCACTGCATGATCTGAAAATCTTTTTAGTTATTGAACAAATTCCTATCACCATATATAGTCAATTAAACCATTATAAAAAAATTAGAATCTACCAAATTACTGAAAGAAAAAGGACTTAATTCTATTACATTATTTAAGAGCATTAGTACCTCGGAGAGATGGAATGAGAGGGAAGAGGATGAGGAAGAGGGGGAGGGGGAAAGAGGAAAGATAAAGTAGAGGAAGAGTGGGAGAAAGAGAAACCAGAAGATTTCCCCCTTCCTCCTTATCCTACATAACTTTTTCCCCTCTTTCCCTGCTGTTCATATCATTTATCAATAACGACAGGAAAAAAAAAAAAATACAGCATTAAAACATGCAAAGTGGTAACACTTACATATCACGCAATTTACTTAAACCCACAAATTTTAACTAGTTGGAAGGGAAAAAGAAAATATTAAGATTGCTAATTTCTGAGAGAAAAAAAAAAGGATACTGTATTTAACATGATAATGAACTTGCCTCTCATTCTAGAACGAAAACATGAACTGAGAAAATGAAAGGAAAGATTCACAGAAATATATAAACTGGGTGGACAGAAACAGATGCTAAACAAATAAAAGTTTTCATCTTAAAAAGACAATAATTTGTTTTTTAGTTGTGATCTGCTTCCTAATTTACTTGTAGAGTCCATCTACCTTGTGGTCTTGGTGCATGCATGATCTGTGTGGTCTACCTGCATGATCTTCTATATAAGACTAGTTACAAGATTAACTGTTGTGGTCTAAGTGCATGATCTCCTGTGTGGACTAGTATAATTATTGCAATCTACTTGCATGATCTACGTGTGGTCTAGACGTATGTTCTACTCCTGCGCTTCAGACACAACACAAAAAAGAATTTATGCATGGGGTGAGTACCTGTATGAGAGTTAATTCTCATCTAGTAAGAAAAGTATATTTAAAAGTGCTATGAGAAAAACACAAGAGTTCAAAAGATCGCTAAATGAATATATATATATACTTCTATATCTATTCCACAAATTTTAATCAAATTAGTCTTTATATTTGTGTGTGTGCCATTTTTACCTCTGGGAATATTTCTATTCATTGCAAGTGGG
>NC_051411.1:4002010-4014510 GCF_015228065.2 Penaeus monodon
TCAGTTGTGATAAACAGGCTTCACAAGAGACATTACTAGACTTTCCATCCAGGTCGAATCACGATGAACATTTTAAGGTGACGGAGAACTTCATCGTTAAAGGGCTCAGAACCATGCTCATGTAATCTTCAGTATCATTCTATTTCTAATCATGTGGATATCACTGATGCACAAGTGCTTTAATCAACATTTACAAAGACGTAACCTAACCACAAAAACAGAAGGAGAAAGTCAACTCAAAAACGGGAAGGGGCAACCTGCAACCTGCACTTACCGAACGGCTTCGTGTTGAAGGGGGAGCTAATGGCAAAGGGGCTCGACTGCTGGACCCCAGGAGTGTTGCTGCCGAATGCCCCGAAGGTGGAGGTGTTTCCGCCAAAGGTCTTCGAGGCCCCAAAGGTTGTGTTGGCAGTCTGGGAGCCCAAATTGAAGCTGCCGGTCCCAAAGAAACCAGTGCCCGTTGGGAAAAGGCTCGAGGCATTGGGATTGCTTCTGGAGATGAGGAAGAAAGAGTGGGAGGGAGGGAGGGGGGGGGGAGACACAATATTAGATACAAAGAGAGATATCACTCAATAAATGCTGAAGTTAATATGAGGTCCTCCAAATAAAATGGAATGGAAGAATCTCAGCTTTCAATATTTCTTAATTCAATTACAGTGTGGGGAAAAAAAAAAAAAAAAAAAAAAAAAAAACAACTACCTGATTATATGCAACACTGAAAGGTAAAAGTGAAATCATAACAAATCCTATGGTAACCATAGTATAATCAACATAAGAATATATATAAGATTTTTAAAAACTACTACTGCTATTGCTACTAATGTTAACCTTTTAATAATGGTATCTGAAATATCTCTCTCTCACTGATTCCAGGAAAAAAATAAATAAGTACATTAAAAAATAAAAAAAAATAAATAATAAAAATAACAACATAACATAAAAAAGAAAAACAATAAAACAAACTATGTGCCTCACCCAAACATGGAAGGTGTGGTGGTTTGTGCGAGGGGCATGGTGGGGGGGGCAGCACCTAGTGTTACAGCCTTAGCTCGCTCCTGCTGCTCCTGGAATGCCTGGAGGCCGCTGCTGCCTGTAGCAATTCAATTAGGTTGGATAAACAATTGGACTGAATGGGCAGATTGATTGGTTGGACAGACTGGCTCGAGAGATGAAAGACCAATAACACCAATATCAAAAACAACAGTAAAAAGACAATGTTAATGATAATGATAATGATGGTAATCATAATAATAACAATAATAATAATCATAATAATAATAATAATAATAATAATAATAATAATAACAACAACAACAAGAACGAAATTTCCACTAACCCCCTAGCACTGGCCGCACCACAGCTGACGCAGGGATCTTGGTATCCTCCTTGGACTGGGGTCGGAAAAAGCCCTGGTCGCTGGGCTTGGTGGAGGTGTTGAGGCGGTGACCTAGCTCGACAAGGAGCGAGTGCTTGGAATACACTTTGCTGGCCAACTCCTTTAGTGTGTCGTGCTCACGCTGCAGCACCTCTGCTATGTCTTGAGAGGGATTTATATTCATGAGTATAAAAGCATATATATACATAAATATAAATATAAATTCTCACAACACACACAGATATATACGCATGTATGTATGTATAAATTTAAATATAAATACATGTTACTGCTAATGAAACAGAAAAAAACTATGCACTGCAGCTATAAAGAATGTAAATATCATAACACAGCGAACAACTACTAACAATAAAAAAACCAACAACAATCAACACCATAATACAACAACTCTCCTGAACTCACCATCAGGCGTTTCATTGGGGTTGCTGGCCGCCTGCATGCACACTGACACCTCCTCGATCTTGGTACGGCAGTACATCATCTCGGACTCAAAGTACCGCACAAGGTTAATGAAGTACATCTCAGGGGCTTTGTTTTCCCCCTGGAGGGCCATGGGGGTCTCCTTGGTCCGCCTGGCCATCTCAACGTGCTCTGCTTCCTGTGGGGAATGGGCCATTCTAGGTATTGGATATTATGTATACATGCAAATGACATAAATATAAATAAACAAAGAAACCTATATGATTCTAGAAAAAATCAGTGTGCATATATACATACATACATACATACATATAAATATATAATATATATATATATATATATATATATAATATATAATATATTAAATATAATATATTTATATTATATATATATTATATATATATGTATATATATGTATTAATATGTATGTATGTTATATGTATGTATTTATATTATGTATGTATGTATATATGTATGCGTATATGTATGTATTAATGTATGTATGCATGTATATTATATATATATATATATATATAATTATATATATTATATATATATATATATATATATGTATATATATATATATTATATATATGTATATATATGAATGTATATGTATATATATTATGTATATATTATGATATGTATATATTGTATATATATGATGTATATATGACATATATGTATATATATAATGTATATATATATATATATATATATGATATAATATATATATATATATATGTATTTATGTTGTATATATATATATATATAATATATATATATATATTATAATATATATATATATAATATATATATATATATATATATATTATATATATATTGTATTATATGTATTATATATGATATATATATATACATATATATAATATATATATACATATAATTATATATATATATACATATATAATATATATATAATATATATATATATATATATATATATATATATTTTATATATTATTTATATGTATATATATGTGTGTATGTGTGTGTGTGTGTGTGTGTGTGTGTGTGTGTGTGTGTGTGTGTGTGTGTGTGTGTGTGTGTGTGTGTGTGTGTGTGTGTGTGTGTGTGTGTGTGTGTGTGTGTTTAGAAACATGACAAGAACTCTTATTCCACTTACAAAATATATCAAAACTGCCTCATTTTCTATAATCTGCTAAATATCAACTAGAAAATGATACAAAAGTTATTTTTCAAGGACATGAAATTTTTAAAAAGTGGGGTTTATTACCCTCTAAAAATTTCTGAAAGGAGGTTGGCAATCATGGGCATCAAGGAGTTGAAATCGTCGGTTTGTTGCATTTTTTTTTTTGTTTCATAGTAAAAATGAGAAAGTGTTAAAACCGACTTAATCACACTTTCAGTGGCAGAAAAATAATCTTTTGCCGTGATTGTAAAAAAAAAAACTCATGGCATGTTCATAGATACACCATGGCATGTCCGTACATGCCCCCGGCAGATGGTCCCGCCATGCCATGGCATGTGCGTACATGCCACCCGTCGGTAATGGGTTAATTTGTATCTGCCAGGCCACGCCTATAGTTGGCATAACAAACCGACTTGTGGAGTTGCAATGCACAAGAGTGAATCAAGTGGATAATTCCACTTAACGTATCAGACTCCCAGGCCAAATGGAAGACGGTTGTTAGAAATCACCGGAGTCAGTAACAGCAAGAGATTTCTAATACCATCACTGATGTGTTATAAAATACATAGAACTCAAATTGATTTGGCTGTGAAAAAGCCAGACAGTGCACATCAGATCAACTAAACAATGCAAAACGCCACAACCCACCTTCATTACATCTGCCTTGAGATTAACAGCACTGGCATGCAGCTGCTGGTACTCGCTAGCCAGCTCGGCAAGCAGCTGCTGGATCTCCGTCGCTTTCTTGGCCACCTTATGGAAGGGCGCAGCTGTCTGCCGGATGTTCTCCTCTGAGGCCGAGTTCTCTGCATCGCGGCGAGATCTGGAAGGGTGGAAGCATGGGGGATGGAGTGAGTCTAGGTGGGGTACAATGAGGTTAAAAATTCAAAGAGATAAACTGACAAATAATGAATGAAAACAAAGTAAAAACAGAAATAAAAAATATAAAAATATTGAAAACAAAAATGCATAATAAATAAAAAGTCTGCCCAGTATATATATCCACATTTTTTCTTCTATCAAGGTGATATTGTATTTGACAGGTTTGTGATGACTGCTGACAGGGTGATAAGCTGTGCAAATTTGCCTCAACAACAAAATTAGTACACACATAACATGTAACGACTGGAAAATCTGGAACAAAAATTTACAGGAGCTCAACTTACTCAAAGAGTGCAATGGTTCCAAACAAGTCATTTGTTAAAAGCTGCTCCTTTGCAGACTTGCCATCTGGCTTTGCTCCTACATTGTTGTTACCTGAAGAACAACCAGTCTAATTACTTACCAAATATAAAGATACATAAAAAAAAATATCAAAATGGTTTAAGAAATACAAAATAAATTTTAAGAAATAAAAATATATTTTCTTTAAACACAAAAGATTATTGTCAAACAATGCTACTTCATAATCCAATATGCATAACTTTTACCTGCACTGGCTGATGGGGGTTGTGCCCCTCCAAGTCCTATGTTGATACCCCCAAGGCCAGTGGAACTTGTGGTGGTGGTTGTGGTTTGTAAACCTGAAATGAGAAAGGGAAAAATTTAGTTTCTAATATTGGTGAGGTATGTGGAATTCAATGCTGTACCCCCAACCTTCAAAAAATAAAAATAAAAATTCAACAATAAAATTTTCTGAAAGATCATCGAGGGTTTTGCCAAAAGGGTAACAGAGGCCTAGTTATATGGATCCAGAAAGAATGAAAGATGACAGACGTGTCCTTAATCATGACTTGATCTCAGTCTGCATTCTTTTTATCTCCCCATACTAACACCCATCCTTCTGGAGAACACAAACACAAACTCACTTGTGAACCCAAACCCGCCTCCAAGCTTGGGTGCCTGTGAGGTCTGCAGGGCTTGTGCACCCCCTAATCCAGCTGAAAAATCTGTTGCAGGAGCAGCTGAGGTTGCTGTGGCTCCTCCAAGACCTGTGAAGGAGAAGCCAGAGGCGGTGCCTGCTGCGCTTGAGGTAGCTGTGGGGGCCAGGCTGGTTCCCCCGAGACTGAAGCCTGTGGTCCCTGTACTCTGCGTCGCACCACCTAACGAGAAGCCACTTGCACTGGTGGCTGTGAGGATGAAAAAGACTTGTGAATTTTCTATATAAGAGAGGGAGATTTATGGATTTAGAGCAAAAGGGAAACAGCTTTCCCTCACTGTGATTTTCCATTGAAGCTGTGAGCTTTTTAGGGCAACAACAAGGAAGTCAATCAAGAATACTGAATCGGTTTAGAGCTTGAGATACTTTACTCTACATGTACACTGTGTATATTATACTTCTTTTATAGCTTACTAAAAATCTACTTTTATCTACACTCCCTGCACCTCATGACAAAATTTCCTATGACACTAACATAAACTCAAAGCAACAATATACTGCTGATACATAATAAATAAATAATCACCATCTGTATTTTATTAGTGTCTTAGTGATAAGCAAAGACAAATGAGTGGGAATAAAACAAACCAAACAGAATCAAAACATCTCCTCTGAACCTGCATCCATTCTTTTTTTTTTCCCCATCTAAACTTCCACCTTTTACATCTCTGAGACCCAATTTCACAAGGAGCCAATTGGTGGTGAACTTCAGGCCCTCCTCTCCCTTGACTCATTCACTGACCAGCTGGTGTACTGCTGAAGTTGAAGCCCCCAAAGGTAGTGGTCGAGGTAGCTGGGGTGGCCGTTGAGCTGAAGCTGAAGCTGGAGGCCGTGCTTGTTGTGGCAGCTGCGCATGGCCAAGATCAAAAGGCACTTTTAATAGCTCTGAACTATTATGATTAATCTTATTTTTATCCACTCTGGCCTTCCTGATTTTTACTCTCTCATTTTTCTTAATCATTCTTTCTTGGAAACACACTTCTCCCTCTCCCTCTCTTCTTTTAATCACTCAGTCACTCATTCTTAACCCTCAAAAGGGAATGCAACCAACCCTGGTCACTGAGAACATTTATCATATTACTGTTTATTATCTTAGTATGTAAGACTCTTTTACAACTGGGTAGATGATACTAATAAATTCCAAATATACATGATCCTTGTCTTGTTATGCAATAAAGAAAAAATCTATGTACCACAAGTTTGCCACAAGGTTAAAAAGACAAGAGGGTGGTCACTGTGGGATCTGCTCCTGATACCCGCTCTCCCACCAGCTCCTCTGCCTTCTGCCCATATCTCATACTCTCTTGCTTTTGCTAGACACAAACACAAACACACACACACACACTCACACCTATTTACCTTCCGACAAACACACACACAAATATAAAAAAGAGAGGATTAGAAGAGGGTGAAAATGAACGAGAGAGAAAGAGATGTAAGTCAACAGCAATGGTGGTGTATGGAGAGGGGGAGGATGTGGTGGGAGGATCCCTCTTTCGATTAGACAGGTGGATAATAACAGTGCAACCCTAGTTCATGCACCTGTCACCATGGATAAGAAATTTGTAATCTCTATGGTAAGCAAATGGTAACATCAACATCATTTCTACATAAAAGGGTAGGAAAATTTATGATAACTTATTGACCAATGTAAATTGATAAAACAGACAACTTTGAACTTTGCTGTCCTCGTGGGTAAAAAGGCATTGGAGTCTGTCATCATGAAAGGGTTAACATGTATGCTTAGGTAATTTCTGAAGATTTCCTTCCACCTCTCCTTGTGTAGCTGCCACCCCTTCCAATGAAGCTTGTTACTGCACCATTATTAACCTTGCTATAAAGAGCTACCCAAATTACTGCTACTGTGCATTTACTAAGCCATTTTATAAATAGTATAGCAATTCTAGTTGCTAGTTTTTAACCTTTCTATATGGTGTTTGTTACAAATGATTTTTATTTATATAAAAATGCATTTCTAATAATAAAGTTATATTAATGATTCTGGAATAGCCTGCAATGAGTTATAATTCAACCCATTTGAGTTCTTACACCTTCCTTTTATTACACGGAGCTAGAACTCCTTTGTGAAAAGATACAATACTTTACACTAAAGCTGTGGTAACACTAGATTTGCTGAAACTCTGGAACCAGACTCAGGTTTGGGATGATTGCTTTTCAGCCAGACGGAGTTCTACTCTCTAGGGAGCACAGGGAGCCACATCAAGATCTATACTTTTTGGTGTGCAACAAAAATCTAAAAAGGACTTACCTAAGTAAAAACTGTGATTGGGTAAATGTTCAAAACAGGGTTCCTTGATAATGCAGAACCAAATAATAGAAATAAAGTATATACAGAAATAAACACTATTAGGTATAACAAATAATCTCCAAAAAGGAAAGGGAAGCTTGCAATTGCTTAAGTTTCCAAATCTAAGTTAAATCCAGGGATGCCAATTTTCTTCACTTCCAGCTTTAAGAAAGGCAAACAAATCCTTAGCAAGTATACTTTAGTAAGACTGAGATTACTGAAATTTCCAGCAATTTATCACCAAATAATAAAACAAATCAAAGTTCAGTCTTGAATTTATATGGGAAGGTCTATGAGCCTTTGTAACCTATAATCAAATCATATCAAATAGATATGCCTGTGTTTGTAACAGACCAAGAGTAAACAATACACATAGGGAGACTGGGCACCTTTGTAAAACAGCCATGAATTATTGTAAAGGCATAATTTTTTTTCTGGGTTTTATGTTATATTTCTCTCTCTCAAAAAAAAGTGGTTTAAACTATTGTGCTAATGTAACCAATACCCAGAGCAGGGCATCTGAAAGAGGCTAAGGGACTTGGGTTAAGTCAAAGTAGTGAAACCACAGCTTCAGATAAAAAATATACTTTATCAGATTCTAAGTAACTACCATACTTTACAGCACTCATCATAAGCTAAATGATTATCCAAACTATATCATCAATACCGTAATGTAACATTTACGATAATCCAACCACAGAAAAACCTAACTCTCAGTTTACATTAAGAATTACCTGCTGAGGTACTGGGAGTGCCACCCAAAGTGCCAAAATTAAACCCAAGGCGCTGAGTGCCAGCAGGAGGAGTGCCAAACAGGCTCTTGTTGGCTTGGGGTGCCACTGCTCCTGCTGCTGGGGTTGCCTGTTGTTGCTGAACTTGGCCAAAATTGAATCCACCCCCTGTTGGTAAAGACATTCTTAGAAACCTTTATATGGGTAAAGTCAATTAAGTGATACAATTAACCCATTGGCTCTACTAGCCCTGCTTTCTGCACATATTTCAAAATGTGGGGAATAGGCTTGCTTAAGTGGTAACTCTTCTTGCAGCCCCTTTGCATCTCTTTTACTGTGTTTTTTTCTCTTTTTTTCTTTATGCAATATTCGAAGGTATATATTTGTCATCTGTTATATTTATGCCATTTTCCAAGTCCTATATCTGTCATTTCTTATGTTGTATCATGATGGTAATAAACTATATTATCTCTCCAGGTAGTCTACAACTTTGGGAAATAACAATAAGGATTAAGGTATACAAAAGGACTGGCCCGACTGGGAGAAAATTTAAGATCATAATGTTTTAGGCAATGAAAAACTACATTCACTGATATCAAAATTAATCTGCAGAAGCCAACTGGTTTCAGTTAGACGACAAAAATCTATCGCCGTGAATGCTGCACAATGGCTAAGTCCCCTCGACGTTGACATGGCTAAGTTCACATGAGACCTAATGTTTACTAAGGTCTCGCACATTGTTCACACCTACTGCTCAGCCACTGAACAGCTATGTCACATAACATCACAACGAATCATGTATTCCACTTTTTTTTTAGCTTTTCTTGTACATTTCATATGAACCTATCTAAATATTTTTTCTTCCATAACCTTAAGATATTACTGAGAAATATTTTTGTGTTACATAATTAGTTTTGTCAATGAAGGCCTGTGTTTAAATTTTTTTTTTACAATGATTTCATATCCTACTTTGTGCACATAAATTAAGGATGATCACTATGACAGCCAGTGAGTTTCAAGTATGACTATCAATAACTAATTTGTTATTGCAAAGAGCATGGTATAATACTGAATACCATTGTGTGTGGAGATTGTGTGGCAGACTGCCAAACTAATGTAAAGAAAAAACTCTTCAGGTGTGACAAATCACAGAAAATAAACAACAGGTGTGTCAGATGCCAATTTCAAAGATCCATATTTCAAAATACAATATTTAAAAAATAAAAGTCACCTGGACACCGAAATGAATTGTTTTTTTCGTGGATATTTATCTAAGAAATTAATATTCTTTTAAACTAGAACAACAATAATAATAATAATAATAATAATAATAATAATAATATTTTTATGGGATAGCTTTTGTTGAGAAGTGTGTGTTGCATGGTGTCTGAAGAAAACATGAAAAAAATAGGTGGTGCTGATAAAATTGTAGAAATAGACGAGAGCAAATTCTTCTCTGCCATAGCTTAACTGTACACTCCACACTGAGGAGGAGCCCCCTGCTGCTGAAACACAGCGCTTAGGAGAGGGTCTGGGGTCGAAGCTCCTAGTAGGGAAATATGGCGAATGGGAGGGTGTTCAGGGGTGAAGCCTCCTGGTAGGGAGATATGGCAACTGGGTGGGAGTCTGGGGGTGGAGCCACTGGTAGGAAAACACTGCGATTGGGAGGGGGCCCGGGTTAAGAAGATATATATATATATACATATATATATATATATATATATATATATATATATATATATATATATATATTTTTTTTTTTTTTTTTTTTTTTTTATTTATTTATTTTTTTTTTTTTACAGCCCCTCATTAGGCAAGTAGGTCATTTAGGAGTGGTTCCGGGGGCAGGTAGGACAACACAGCAACTGGGAGGGGTTAGGATATATTTTTTTTCAGTGTTTTTTTGTTGTAAATTATGCATTTCGAATGTGCTTATTCAATTGGCAAATTTTTTGAATGAGGTGAAGGTCATATCACTTGGATCCAATGGGCTAAGAAACACAGGGCCAAGTCTTGTCTCTTTATAAATATATTATCAAATATAAGATTAAGTAATAATAGAGGATATATGTAGTTGGCACAGAGAAATAAGTGGGGGGGGGGGGGGGTAAAAAGGAAAGATTAGAGATGGGTGGGGGGGAAAATAGAGAGAGGAAGAGGAAGTGGATGAGGAGGAAGAGGAAAGAAGAGGAGAGAGAATCTTACCTGCCGGGTTCTGATTTCCAAATGAGAATCCGCCTCCTGCTGTCGCTCCAGCTGTTCCTCCCGTTTTCACCCCAAAAGTGGCCATGGTTCCTTAATTTCTCCAATCTGATCAGAAAAAAAAGTAAAATAATTGGTCTTGATGAAATCTGTGGTTGCTAATTATTTAAAAAAGAAAAAGAAAAAAAGTAAAAAAAATTATCTGCCAACGGTCAACACTCAAGCAATGGCCAAGGCTTCCACATCACTGGTACTCTAGCAAAAGCCAACAAACTATTGAGTATATCATGAAAAGACAATGTAATTTGTCAGTGAAAAAGGAGCTAGTCCAAGGTTTATCCTGGCAGAATATATATATATATATTCACACACACACACACACACACACACACACACACACACACACACACACACACACACACACACACACACACACACACACACGTGGTTTCTGATAGAGTGGTGGTCTTGGAATTACAGTAAGAACAATCAGAAAATTACAGTATTCAGTTTGAGATTAATCTTACTTGGTAAATCATTCACTTGATTTACTGAAACCATTTAAAATATTAGGTAAACAATAAAAGCATCTCATATTACTTTTACTGCAATTTTCCTGATAAATTTCATTCCCCAATGACCAAAGCAGCAAAACCAGTTAAATAAATGTATATTGGGTTAATTTTTTTACTATGACAATCAGGTCTTCCCATATAATATTTAAATCTTCAGATTTGTTCTTGTGTGATGAGAACATATCTGATAATTATTTCCGTCACATTCACCAACCTGGAATCAACTTAACATGTAAAACAAAACATTTCTCATTGGCATTTGTCACAGAATGGTGATGTATGGACTGTCAAATCTCCTGGTAGCAAAACATGCATGTGCAGAAGGTTATTGTACAGAAAAGCATAAATAATTATCCAAACACATTGAAGAAGTATATTAACCCATAATTGACGGGTAGCATTCATAGTGGCCTGGGCCTCGCTGCCGGGGGCTTATATCGTCGCCCGAGCATGCGCGACCACTCATCCCAAATACCAGCATCCCATTCCGTTTCTTCGTAATACTACGAAGATATGTTGTATTTTCAATTTTCATTATTTTTTACAGTCTCTACTTGCCAAACTTCCTGATAAATCGAGACTGAAGGGTATTTTTGTTGTTATATAGACTCCATCTTCTTCTTTTAACGGTAGGTTCATGTCTGAGCCGCCGTGGTCACAGCATGATACTTAATTGTAGTTTTCATGTTGTGATGCTCTTGGAGTGAGTACGTGGTAGGGTCCCCAGTTCCTTTCCACGGAGAGTGCCGGTGGTACCTTTTAGGTAATAATTTTCTCTATTTATCCGGGCTTGGGACCAGCACTTTGACTTGGGCTGGCTTGGCCACCCAGTGGCTAGGTAGGCAATCAAGGTGAAGTTCCTTGCCCAAGGGAACAACGCGACGGTTGGTGACTCGAACCCTCGAATTCAGATTGCCGTCGTGACAGTCTTGAATCCGACGCTCTAACTATTCGGCCACCGCGGCCTTGACGATCATGGGCTTCCATGATTTTTTCTTAGCAATTTAGAGCGGTGGTTTGCCATTGCCTTCCGCTTGGTGTTTTTATCGAGTTACCATCTCTATTTACCCGGCACTGACTTGAGCTGGCTTGGCCACCCAGTGGCTAGGCAGGCAATCGAGGTGAAGTTCCTTGCCCAAGGGAAACAACGCGCCGGCCGGTGACTCGAACCCTCGAACTCAGATTGACGTCGTGACAGTCTTGATAGACTCCATAGTTGATCATTATTCGGTCTATAGTCCGAATAAAATAAGCAGTGTGTGGCATCATGGAGTTGAAATTGTCGGTTTGTTGCATTTTTTTTGTTTGTTGCATGGTAAAAATGAGAAAGTGTTAAAACCGACTTAATCACACTTTCACTGGCAGAAAAATAATCTTTTGCAGTGATTGTAACAAATAAAAACTCATGGCATGTCCATGCATACTCTATGGCATGTGCGCACGTGCCCCCGGCAGATGGTCCCGCCATGCCATGGCATGTACGTACATGCCACCCGTCGGCAATGGGTTAAGATATAAAAGAATGCACTAAATACATGAAATCAGATAAACAGATACTGATAATTACAATATAATTGTTTTCCAAAGTGTTATACATAAACTACTCAACAGATCACACTAATGAGTGCCATCCGTTGCATTACTTAGAAAAGATGAGTTGGTCTTCTCTCTTCTCTGTTCTGTAATTCCCTAATTTTCAACTTCTTTTTTTTTTCTTTTTTTCTTTTTTTATTGTAGTCCTGATTGTCATAGACGGAAAATTTTCCGTATACTGATTAAGCCTACAAATTCATCAGTGATGGTATTGGAAATCTC
>NC_051411.1:4024510-4027010 GCF_015228065.2 Penaeus monodon
ATTATTGTTATTGTTATTGTTATTTTATTGTTATTATTATTATTATTATTATTGTTATTACTATTATTATTATAATTTTCTATATCTTTCATTTATATCATGCCAATATAATGTTGTTGTTGTTGTTATGATGATAATAATGATGATGCTACTACTACTATTATTAATGAGAATAATAGTAGTGGTAATAGTAATATCGTCATTATCATCATCATCATTACTGTTATTGTTGTTGTTGCTGTTGTTGTTATCTTGTTCTGATGTTGTTATCATTGTTGGTAAGACTACTGTAATTATTATCATTAACCTTATTATTATTACTGCTGCTGTTATTATAATTTGTATTTGTTATAGGCATGTGTTTAAATACAGCCACGAAAAGTTTGGAAAGATATTTTGCCTTTATATATATCAAGTAAAATGTAATATTTTAATCATGTGTCATTGTTATACTACGCACATTAAATTATTTTCACGATTTATCGTTAGTTAAGAGAAACAAATGCACCAAATTTTCATTTAACTTTTTTTTTCTTTCTGTTCACTACAGATGCTACACACGGCCTTCAAATTCGGCTTCACTCCCACTATCGCTAAAAGCACATGATAAAGAAGAACTGTATATCATAACCAATAATGGAGGCTCAGCTAACCGTTCATAATCCCGGCGGTGGTGGGAGCTCCTCCTGCTTCACCACGCTGCCTGATAGTCTGTGGGATAACCTTAAGATGCTTAATAGGACAGATTTCTCTCATGATTTGGAAGAACTGTGGTCTAACGAAATGCCATATTCAAGGGATACTCCTGTCATCAGTTGGGAACAGCTGGATCCAAACTGTCAGTGTGAACAGATCTTCCTGTTCGCCGTGGCTGTTCTTGTGACCATTATATCAGTGGTGGGGAACGTTTTCATCCTTATCGTGATGGTTTGTACGGGTTTAGTGTACGAGGACACGTTCCTGATCCGCACGGCGCTGGCCACTGGGGATCTGCTGCTGGGGCTCATGCCGGCGGCCCTGGCGGTGTTCGACCACATTGCCCTCATAAACGGCACCACAACCCTCGGGCACGTCCTACCGAAGACCATCTGGGCCGGCCTGGACCACGAGAGCTCCTCCCAAAGGCAACTGAAGTTCCATCACCTGCGCTTCGAAAGGCGCGGGTATTCCCTGGCGTGCGCGATTGTCCTCACCCATACCACGTCTTTCTCGATGTTCATCCTGGCCCTCCTGAGCATAGAGAGGCTCTGCGTGGTCATCGGGAAGCCGCTTAGAAGGTCGTTCATAGTGTTAGGCTTAGCGCTGGCGTTTGTCGCCAGCCTACTCATCTCCCTCATGCTAAACTGGTGCCAGAATCACCTTGCCTTCATCGGCTACTTCGACCCCGTCACGAAGCTGACACTGGGAGTCAAAGCAACTTACGTTGACACGACCGAGTGGAGTTTGCTCGTGTCCTTAGTCATCTGGGTCGTGACGGGTGTCACGGTGGTCGTCGTCACAGCCGTCACACTCTTCCAGCTGCGGCGCCACGACCAGCAGGCGCGGGAGAACCTCACCATCCACTCGGCTCTGCGCGTGACCGAAATGAGGCGCCTGACGGAAACGCTGACGTACATGATCCTCCTGTTCACAATGTCGTGCATCCCATGCATCCTGGACATGGTGATTAACAAGAACCTGCCCATGGTACATCACCTGGCCTGGTGGACCTTCATGGCCGGCTCCTCGTGGAACTGGGCCCTGTACACTCTCCGCGGGGAAAAGTTCTGGAGGCGCGCTAGGGAGCTCTTCGGCGACCCCACCTACGCCGACCGGACGCACGTCCTCTACAAGGTATGCACTGAAGAAGGGGGTGGAGGAGGCAGATAGGCTGAATAGATAGATGGAGGAAATAGACAGGCTGAATAGATAGATGGAGGAGGTAGATAGGCTGAATGGTAGATACACTGGTAGATAGATAGAGGATCCAGTGTTTAAGTACTTTTACAGACCTTGGGTCAATCTACTTCTAGAAGTAACAATGGATACTGAAAAATACGAATTCAGATATAAATGGAGATGCAGAAAAGATACAAAGATAGGAAAACAGATAGATTGAGAAACATATGTAATATATAGAAAAATATAGATGTGAAAAAATAATAGATACATATAGAAAAGAATAGAGATCGAAAAATACTCAACGCTTCTTCATTTTGTTGTTTGTCTACCATCATCAGATTTTCATTCGACGGAAAGGAAAAAGAAAACGAATATGATAATAACTCTTATATTTATTTCTTCGAATTATATGTAAATTCCGAAAAAAAATATATATAAATATAGATATTTACCTAATCATTTTACATATTGCAAACCTAATCACTTTATATATTACAAACAGAATCACTCTATATATTGCAAACCGAATCACTCTACATATTGCAAACCTAATAATTTTACATATTACAAACAGAATCACTCTATATATTGCAAACCGAATCACTCTACATATTGCAAA
>NC_051411.1:4034510-4037010 GCF_015228065.2 Penaeus monodon
TTGGGATTAACCGGTGAAGCGTTGCACAGTACGTAGAAACCAACAAACTATAGGACGAGAAGAGAGAGCGAACAAAAAACGAGAAATTGAGAAGATAAAGTACGAGCGGGAAATATAAATTAGATGTAGAACACGAGAAAGTAAATTAGAGCACGAACTAGAATGGCTCGTTTAAATAACCCGAGTGCCCCAGAGGTTCGTTGCGAAGTTGAAAGAGCTGTTAGGCCTAATTTGCCAGTGTACCGAAGGAGAAGATATCGCTAACTATTTGGTGAGATTCGAGCGAGTGGCTGCATTGTTGAATTTTGACGTTGACACTTATGCCGTCCGATTAGGTAGTCTCCTTACAGGTAAAGCAGCCGATATATATACTTCACTTTCCCCTGAAATAACTAGTAAGTATGAATGTCTTAAAAAAGCTCTCCTAAGAGGGTTTAGTAAAACACCGGATGGTTACAGGAATGATTTCAGACAGTCGAAGATTAAAACTGGAGAATCTTTTCAGCAATTTGCAGTACAGTTAGGTAGAATGTTTTGATTTGTGGAATAAATTTCGTAAAAAAGTTACGGATTATAACTCGCTACGACCCTTTTATGATTTTAGCCCAAATTTTGTTGTTCTCCCCCAGCAGAAATTCGGATGTTTTAAAAAAACATAATGTATCCAATCTAGACGATGCAGTGCAGCTTGCGGACAACTGGGCTTCAGCTCATGGTAGGTATACCAAGTCGGATATAGCTACGGACAGCGGTAAGAGGAACGTCACTGTCAAATCGCCAGTTTCACAGATTTCCGATAACGCTTTATGTAAAAAAGATTCGAAGATTCTTTTTCATTATTTGCGGAGAATTCGGTCACATAAAACCCAAATGTCCAAAAATCCCTTCAATTTCAGAGACATTTTCAAACAGCCAGAAAGTACATTTTTTTTTGAAGACTCTCCCTCTATGAAATATATCATTTCAGGGACTGTAAAACGGGTCAAGGGTCTCGACAATCCAACGTGACACGGGGTTTGTAGTTGCATCATGGTGTCGGAAAATTTGCTTCCGATTTAGACGTGTCGAACTCCCAAAATGGTTAAAGTTTTTGATTATCTCGGAAGGGCTGATTGGTTCCCGAAGTAAAAGTCACAAAAAGATGTCCTTTATTTTACGGGGTGGGTAAAAACGCCTTACGTGCCCCATTGAAATTTTTGTAGCGTTCTGGTCGGAAATTATCCCGGAGCGAGGGACCCGAATGACCCGTTAAAGATCTCTCCTCGAGCTTAGAGAAGGGAGAAAAGAGTCAAACTGTTCTGACCAGGTCGTCTAAGATGAAGAGAGTACATCCTCTCGTCGGCCAAAAGCTAGAACCTCTAAAGATAACTCCCACTGAATTTCTAAATTACAAGCTACATGCCCTTCATTAGCGACCATTCAAATTAAAGTAAAATCAGAAGAATTAGTAGAAACCGGGACCCTAATTCGGGTTTTTAAATTTGAATGTATCGACGGGTTAATTTACAAAAACGTGTGTTAAGTCAAAGTTTAACGAGCGGGTTTGGGTAAACACTCCTTGGTCGTCCCTTCAGAGTGTCGTACTCTAAAAACTCTCATTAGTCATGAATCGCCGTTAGCTGGTCACTTTTCTCATAGAAAAACGAAAATGCGGGTACAAGAACATTTTTACTGGCCAGGTATATCAGCCGATATAAAGATTATTGTAAATCGTGCGACCGGTGCCAGCGTATGTCGGTAAAGGGTAAAGTACCCCCTGTACCCCTCGTGAAAATGCCTTCAGGGACGGAACCCTTTTCTAGAGTTGCCATCGATTTAGTTGGTCCCTTAAGTCTCTTCATCAGAAGGACATAGATATATTCTGACGTTGATTGATCATGCTACAGGTTTCCCGGAAGCATTGCCTCTTAAAGAATAGATTCCGTTTCTGTTGCAGAAGCATTTTTGGGTCATATTCTCACGGGTAGGCATCCCGCATGGAAAAATTCTCTCGGACAGAGGCAAACAGTTCACGTCAAGTTAATGTCCGAATTACATAAACTACTGGGAGTTAAAACCATTATTCACTACCCCTTATCATCCCAGCTGCAACGGGGAGAATCAAAACGTTTCACGCGACACTTAAGGCATCCTTGCGTAACTTTGCGCAGAAAAAACCCCGCGAGGGGCACAGATATTTAATTCCCACGCTTTTCGTTTCTAAGAAAAATTTCCCGAGCGATAGGACGGGATTTTCAGTTTTTGAGTTGTTGTATGGGAGGTCGGTCAGGGGCCTTTATCAGTTTTGAAAGATCTATGGGAAGATAAAGATGCTGATGGGGAAGAAAGAACTTCTTTCAGTACGTTATCGAACTTAGAGAAAAATTTAGCTGAGTGTGCCAAGATAGCTGCTCAAAATGCAGATATAAGCCCACACGATATAAATCCTATTTGATCTGAAGTCTCAAAACAGGCAGTTAAAGGTCGGGGAAGAAGTTTTAGTATTGTTCCCTGATAACGC